>NC_057399.1:73791271-74142865 GCF_019320065.1 Cervus canadensis | reverse complement strand
GAAAAATATGAAGAAAAAGAAAATGTCTGAAAAGTATGAAGAGCACGAAAAGGTGTGAAAAATAGGAGGAGAAGGAAAAGGACTGAAAAATATGAGGAGCATGAAAAGGTGTGAAAAATATGAGGAGCATGAAAAGGTCTGAAAAACATGAAGAGCCTGAAAAGTTTGAAAAATATGAAGAGCTTGAAATGGTCTGAAAAATATGAAGAGCAAGAAAAGGTGTGAAAAATATGAAGAGCACGAAAAGATATGAAAAATATGAGGACCACGAAAAGCTGTGAAAAATACAAGGAGCATGAAAAGGTGTGAAAAATACGAGTAGCATGTAAAGGTTGAAAAATAAGAGGACCATGAATTTGTATAAAAAATATGAGGAGCATGAAAAGGTCTGAAAAATACGAGGAGCATGAAATTGTCTGAAAAGTACGAGGAGCATGAAAAGGTCTGAAAAATACGAGCAGCATGAAAAGGACTGCAATATATGAAGAGCATGAAAAGGTGTCAAAAATATGAGGAGCATGTAGAGGTGTGAAAAATATGAGGAGAATGAAACTGTATGAAAAATCTGAGGAGCATGAAATGGTGTGAAATATACGAGGAGCATGAAAAGGTGTGTAAAATACGAGGAGCATGAAAATGTGTGAAAAATACGAAGAGCATGAAAGGGTATGAAAAATATGAGGAGCATGAAACGGTGTGAAAAATAAGAGGAGCATGACATGGTTTGAAAAAATGAGGAGCATGAAAAGATCTAAAAATTAAGAGGAGCATGTAAAGGTCTGAAAAATACGAGGAGCATGAAAAGCTCTGAAAAATACGAGGAGCATGAAAAGGTGTGAAATATACGAGGAGCATGAAAAGGTCTGAAAAATATGAAGAGCATGAAAAGGTGTCAAAAATATAAGGAGCATAAAAAGGTGTGAAAAATAAGAAGAGCAGGAAAAGGTGTGAAACATATGAAGAGCAGGAAAAGGTGTGAAAATTATCAAAAGCATGAAAAGGTCTGAAAAATATGAAGAGCATGATAAGGTGTCAAAATATGAGGAGTATTAAAAGGTGTCGAAAATATGAGAAGCATGTAAAGGTGTGAAAAATATGAGGAGCATGAAACTGTATGAAAAATTAGAGGAGGATGAAACGGTGTGAAAAATATGAAGAGCATGAAAAGGTGTGAAAAATATGAGGAGCATGAAACACTCTGAAAAACACGAGATCATGTATGGAGTGAACAACACGAAGAGCATGGAAAGCTGTGAAAAATATCAAGAGCATGAAAAGGTCTGTAAAATATGAAGAGCATGAAAACGTGTCAAAAATAGGAAGAGCATGAAAATGTGTGAAAAATATGAAGAGCCTGAAATGGTGTGAAAGACACGAAGAGCATGAAAAGGTGTGAAAAATACGAAGGGCTTGAAAAGGTGTGACAAATACGAAGAGCATGTAAAGTTGTGAAAAATATGAGGAGCATGAAAAGGTCTGAAAAATATGAGGAGCATGAAGACGTCTGAAAAATACGACGAGCATGAAAAGGTCTGAAAAATATGTAGAGCATGAAAAAGTGTCAAAAATATGGGGAGCATGAAAAGGTGTCAAAAATATGAAGAGCATGAAACGGTGTCAAAAATATGAGTAGCATGTAAAGGTTGAAAATAAGAGGAGCATGAATTTGTATTAAAAATATGAGGAGCATGAAATGGTGCAAAAAATATGAAGAGCATGAAATGTGTGAAAAACACGAAGGGCATGCAAAGGTGTGAAAAATATCAACAGCATGAAAAGGTCTGAAAAATATGAACAGCATGAAAAGGTGTGAAAAATATGAGGAGCATGAAAGGTGTGAAAAACACGAAAAATACAAGGAGCATGAAAAGGTCTGAAAAAAACGGGGGTCAGGAAAAGGTCTCAAAAATACGGGGAGCATGAAAAGGTCTCAAAAATATGAGGAGCATGAAAAGGTCTGAAAAATACGAGGAGCATGAAACTGTATGAAATATATGAGGAGCATGAAACGGTGTGAAAAATATGAAGAGCATGAAAATGTCTGAAAAATACAAGGAGCATGAAAAGGTCTGAAAAATATGAAGAGTATGAAAAGGTGTAAAAAATATGAGAAGCATGAAAGGCTGAAAAATACGAGGAGCATGAAATGTCGAAAATTCGCAGGAGCATGAAAATGCTTTGGGAAGAAAAATATGAGGAGCATGAAAAGGTCTCAAAAATACAGTGTAACATGAAAAGGACTGAAAGTATGAAGAGTATGAAAAGGTCGTCAAAAATATAGAAGCATATAAAGGTGGGAAAAGGACGAGGACATGAATCTGATGAAAAAATATGCGGGAATAAATGGTTGTGAATATGAAGAGCAAAGAAAAAAGGTTGTGATAAATTTGGGAGTAGGCAAAGCTTGATTTATACGAGGAGATGAAAAAAGGGGTGAAAAATATGAAGAGGCATTTAAAAGACCTAAGGAAATACGAGGGGCATGAAAAGCCCTGAAAAATACGAATAGCCTTGAAAAGGTGGAAAAATATGAAGAGCACGAATGTCTGTTAAAATATGAAGAGGCCTGAAAAGGTGTGAAAAATATGAAGAGCATGAAAAGGTGTGAAAAATACGAGGAGCATGAAAAGGTGTCAAAAATACGAGGAGCATGAGAAGGTCTGAAAAATATGAGGAGCATGAAAAGGTCTGAAAAATACCAAGAGCACGAAAAGGTGTGAAAAATAGGAGGTGCATGAAAAGGTCTTAAAAATACGAAGAGCACGAAAAGGTGTGAAAAATAGGAGGAGCACGTAAAAGTGTGAAAAATACGAGGAGCATGAAAATGTTTGAAAAATACGAGGAGCATGAAAAGGTTTGAAAAATACGAGGAGGATGAAAAGGTTTGAATAATACAAGGAGCATGAAAAGGGGTGAAAAATACGAGAGGGATTAAAAGACCTAAGAAATAGGAGGGGCATGAAAAGCCCTGAAAAATAAGAAGAGCCTGAAAAGGTGTGAAAAATATGAAGAGCACGAAAATGTCTGAAAAATATGAGGAGCCTGAAAAGGTGTGAAATATATGAAGAGCATGAAAAGGTCAGAAAAATACGAGGAACACGAAAAGGTGTGAATAATACGAGGAGCATGAAAAGGTCTGAAAAATATTAGGAGCATGAAAAGTTCTGAAAAATACGAAGAGCACGAAAAGGTGTGAAAAATAGGATGTGCATGAAAAGGTCTGAAAAATACGAAGAGCACGAAAAGGTGTGAAAAATAGGAGGAGCACATAAATGTGTGAAAAATACGAGGAGCATGAACATTTTTGAAAAATACGAGGAGCATGAAAAAGTTTGAAAAATACGAGGAGGATGAAAAGGTCTGAAAAATACGAAGAGCCCGAAAACATGTGAAAAACAGGAGGAGCAGGAAAAGGTGTGAAAAATACGCGGAGCATGAAAAGGTGTGAAAAATACGAGGAACATGAAATGGTCTGAAAAATACGAAGAGCCCGAAAACGTATGAAAAATAGGTGTAGCAGGAAAAGTTGTGAAAAATACGCGGAGCATGAAAAGTTGTGAAAAACACGAGAAGCATGAAAACGCGAGAAAAATACGAAGAGACCGAAAAGGTGTGAAAAATAGGAGGAGCTCGAAAAGGTGTGAAAAATACGCGGCGCATGAAAAGGTCTGAAAAACCCGAGGAGCATGAAACGGTGTGAAAAATTCTAGGAGTATGTTAAGTTGTGAAAACTACGAGCATGAAACAGTGTGAAAAATGCGAGGTGCATGAAAAGGTGTGAAATATATGAGGAGTATGAAAAGGTGTGAAGAATACGAGCAGCAAGAAAAGGTGTGAAAAACATGAAGAGCATGAAAAGGTGTCAAAAATATAAGGAGCGCGTAGAGGTGTGAAAAATATGAGGAGAATGAAACTGTATGAAAAATCTGTGGAGCATGAAATGGTGTGACATATACGAGGAGCATGAAAAGGTGTGTAAAATACAAGGAGCAGGAAAATGTGTGAAAAATACGAAGAGCATGAAAAGGTGTGAAATATATGAAGAGCATGAAAAGGTCTGAAAAATACGAGGAACACGAAAAGGTGTGAATAATACGAGGAGCATGAAAAGGTCTGAAAAATATGAGGAGCATGAAAAGGTCTGAAATATACGAGGAGCACGAAAAGGTGTGAAAAATACGAAGAGCATGAAGAGGTCTGAAGAATACGAGGAGCATGAAAAGGTGTGAAAAATACGAGGAGCATGAATATGTGTGAAAAATACAAAGAGCATGAAAAGGAGTGAAAAATACGAGGAGCAAGAAAAGGTCTGAAAAATACGAGGTGGATGAAATTGTCTGAAAAATACGAGGAGCATGAAAAGGTCTGGAAAATATGAGGAGAATGAAATGGTCTGAAAAATACGAGGAGCATGAAATGTTCTGGAAAATACGAGGAGCCTGAAAAGGTCTGAAGAATACAAGGAGCATGAAAAGGTGTGAAGAAATCAAAGAGCAGGAAAAGGTGTGAAAAAAACGAGGAGCATGAAAAGGTGTGAAAAATACGAGGAGCATGAAAAGGTGTGAAAAATAAGAGGTGCATGAAAACGTGTGAAAAAAACGAGGAGCATGAAAAGGTGTGAAGAATACGAGCAGCATGCAAAGGTGTGAAAAATACGAGGAGCATGAAAAGTTCTGAGAAATATGAGGAGCATGAAAAGGTCTGAAAAATACGAGGAGCATGAAAAGGTCTTAAAAATACAAAGAGCACGAAAAGGTCTGAAAAATACGGAGAGGACGAAAAGGTGTGAAAAATAGAAGGAGCACAAAAAGGTGTGAAAATACGAGGAGCACAAAAAGGTGTGAAAAATACGAGGTGCATGAAAAGGTGTGAAAAATACGAGGTGCATGAAAAGTTGTGAAAAAAACGAGGATCATGAAATGGTGTGAGAAATACGAGGAGCTTGAAAAGTTGTGAAAATACGAAGAGCATGAAAAGGCCTGATAAATACGAGGAGCATGAAAAGGTGTGAAGAATTCGAGGAGCATGAAAAGGTGTGAAAAAGACGAGGAGCATGAAAAGGTGTGAAAAATAAGAAGAGCATGAAACGGTCTGAGAAACATGAAAAGCACGAAAAGGTGTGAATAATATGAAGAGCACGAAAAGGTCTGAAATTTACGAGGAGCATGAAAAGTTGTGAAATATACGAGGAGCATGAAAAGGTGTGAAAAAAAATGAGGAGCATGAAAAGGTGTGAAAAATACGAGGAGCAAGAAAAGGTGTGAAAAATAGGAGGAGCATGAAAACGTGTGAAAAATACGAGGAGCGTGAAAAGGTGTGAAAAATACGAGGAGCATGAAAAGGTGTGAAAAAAACGAGGAACATGAAAAGGTGTGAAAAATACGAGGAGCAAGAAAAGTTGTGAAAAATAGGAGGAGCACGAAAAATGTGAAAAATACAAGGAGCATGAAAAGGTCTGAAAAATACAAAGAGAATGAAAGGGTGTGAAAAATATGAAGAGCACAAAAGTTCTGAAAAATATGAAGAGCATGAAAGGTGTGAAAAATATGAAGAGCATGAAAAGTTCTGAAAAATACGAGGAGCACAAAAAGGTGTGAAAAATACGAGGAGCATGAAATTGTGTGAAAAATACGAGGAGCATGAAAAGGTGTGAAAAATACGAGGAGCATTAAAAGGCCTGAAAAATAGGAGGAGCATGAAAAGATCTGAAAAATATGAGGAGCTAGAAAAGGTGTGAAAAATATGAAGATCATGAAAAATTTGAAAAATATGAGGAGATAGAAAAGGTGTGAAAATATGAAGAGCATGAAATGGGCTGAAAAATACGAGGAGCATGAAAAGGTCTGAAAAATATGAGGAGCATGAAAAGGTGTGAAAAATTAGAGGAGCATGAAATGGACTGAAAAATACGAGGAGCATGAAACGGTCAGCAAAATATGAGGAGCATGAATAGGTGTCAAAAATATGAGGAGTATGAAACGGTGTGAAAATATGAAGAGCATGAAACGGTCTGAAAAATATGAGGAGCATGAAAAGGTGTCAAAAATATGAGGAGCAAGTAAAGGTATGAAAAATATGAGCAGCATGAAGCTGGATGAAAAATACGAGGAGTATGAAACGGTGTGAACAATATGAAGAGCATGAAAAGGTGTGAAAAATATGAGGAGCATGAAAAGGTGTGAAAAATATGAAGAGCATGAAACGGTCTGAAAAAAATGAGGAGCATGATAAGTTCTGAAATATAGGAGGACCATGAAAAGGTCTGAAAAATATGAAGAGCATGAAAAGGTGTTAAAAATATTAGAAGCATGAAATGGTGTGAAAAATATGAAGAGCATGATAAGGTGTGAAAAATATGAGCAGCATTAAAACGTGTGAAAATTAGGAAAAGCATGAAACACTGTGAAAAACACAAAGAGCATGAAAAGTTTGGAAAAATATCAATAGCATGAAAACGTCTGAAAAATATGAAAAGCATGAAAAGGTGTGAATAATATGAACAGCATGAAAAGGTGTGGAAAATACAAGGAGCATGAAAAGATCTGAAAAATACGAGGAGCATGAAATGGCCTGAAAAAAATGAGAAGCATGAAAAGTTGTGAAAAATACAAAGAGCATGAGAAGGTGTGAAAAATATGAGGATCATGAAAAGGTATGAAAAATACAAAGAGCATGAAAAGGTCTGAAAATTACAAGGAGCTTGAAAGGTGTGAAAAATACGAGGAGCATGAAATGGTCTGAAAACCATGAGGAGCATGAAAAGGACAGAAAAACATGAAGGGCCTGAAAAGGTGTGAAAAATATGAAGAGCATGAAAAGGTCTGAAAAATATGAGGAGCATGAAAAGGTCTGAAAAATACGAAGAGCATGAAAGCTGTGAAAAATAGGAGGAGCACGAAAACTTGAGAAAAACACGAGGAGCATGAAAAGATGTGAAAAATACGAAGACCATGAAAAAGTGTGAAGAATACGAGGAGCATGAAAAGGTCTGAAAAACACGAGGAGCATGAAATGGTCTGAAAAGTACGAGGAGCATTAAAAGATCTGAAAAATAGGAGCAGCATGAAAAGGACTTCAATATATGAAGAGCATGAAAAGGTGTCAAAAATATCAGGAGCGTGTAGTGGTGTGAAAAATATGAGGAGAATGAAACTGTATGAAAAATCTGCGGAGTATGAAATGGTGTGACATATACGAGGAGCATGAAAAGGTGTGTAAAATACGAGGAGCATGAAAATGTGTGAAAAATATGAAGACCATGAAAAGGTTTGAAAAATATAAGGAGCATGAAAAGGTGTGAAAAATATGAGGAGCATGAAACTGTCGGAAATATTTGAGAGCATGAAAGGTGTGAAAAAAAGAAGAGCATGAAAAGCTGTGAAAAATATGAAGAACATGAAAAGGTCTGAAAAATATGAAGAGCATGAAAGGGTGCGAAAAATGTGAAGAGCAAGAAAAGGTGTGAAAAATACGAACACTCTGAATAGGTGGGAAAAACACGAAGACCATGAAACGGTGTGAAAAATACGACGAGCTTGAAAAGGTGAGACAAATCCAAAGAGCATGAAAAGCTGTGAAAAATATGAGGAGCATGAAAAGCTGTCACAAATACGAAGAGTTTGAAAAGTTGTGAAAAATACGAGGAGCATGAAAAGGTCTGAAAAACATGAGGAGCATGAAAAGGTCTGAAAAATACGATGAGCATGCACATGTGTGAAAAATACGAGGAGCATGCAGAGGTGTGAAAACTACGAGGAGCCTGAAAAGGTGTGAAAAATACAAGGAGCATGAAATGGTCTGAAAAACATGAGGAGCATGAAAAGGTCAGAAAAAAAAGGGTCCTGAAAAGGTGTGAAAAATATGAAGAGCACGAAAATGTCTGAAATATATGAAGAGCACGAAAAGGTCTGAAAAATATGAGGAACATGAAAATTTGTGAATAATACGAGGAGCATGAAAAGGTCTGAAAAATATTAGGAGCACGAGAAAGTCTGAAAAATACGAAGAGCACGAAAGGTGAGAAAAATAGGAGGAGCACGAAAACTTGTGAAAAACACAAGGAGCATAAAGAGGCTTAAAAAATACGAGGAGCAGGAAAAGGTCTGAAAAATATGAAGAGCATGAAAAGGTCTGAAAAATACGAGGAGCATGAAAAGGTCTGAAAAATACAAGGAATGTGAAATGGTCTAAAAAACACGAGGAGCATGAAAAGGTCTGAAAAATACGAGAGCATTAAAAGGTCTGAAAAATATGAGGAGCATGAAACGGTCTGAAATATATGAGGAGCATGAAAAGCTGTCAAAAATATGAGGAGCAATAAATTGTGTGAAAAAAATGAAGAGCATGAAAAGGTGTGAAATACACGAAGAGCATGAAAAGTTCTGAAAAATATGAAGAACATGAAAAGGTGTGATAAATACGAAGAGCATGAAAAGTTGTGAAAAATACGAGGAGCATGAAAAGCTGTAAAATATACGAGGAGCATGAAAAGCTGTGAAAAATACGAGGAGCATGAAAAGGCCTGAAAAACCAGGAGGAGCATGAAAATGTCTGAAAAATAGGAGGACCATGAAAAGGTCTGAAAAATATGAAGAGCATGAAAAGGTGTTAAAAATATTAGAAGCATGAAATGGTGTGAAAAATATGAAGAGCATGATAAGGTGTGAAAAATATGAGCAGCATTAAAACGTGTGAAAATTAGGAAAAGCATGAAACACTGTGAAAAACACAAAGAGCATGAAAAGTTTGGAAAAATATCAATAGCATGAAAACGTCTGAAAAATATGAAAAGCATGAAAAGGTGTGAATAATATGAACAGCATGAAAAGGTGTGGAAAATACAAGGAGCATGAAAAGATCTGAAAAATACGAGGAGCATGAAATGGCCTGAAAAAAATGAGAAGCATGAAAAGTTGTGAAAAATACAAAGAGCATGAGAAGGTGTGAAAAATATGAGGATCATGAAAAGGTATGAAAAATACAAAGAGCATGAAAAGGTCTGAAAATTACAAGGAGCTTGAAAGGTGTGAAAAATACGAGGAGCATGAAATGGTCTGAAAACCATGAGGAGCATGAAAAGGACAGAAAAACATGAAGGGCCTGAAAAGGTGTGAAAAATATGAAGAGCATGAAAAGGTCTGAAAAATATGAGGAGCATGAAAAGGTCTGAAAAATACGAAGAGCATGAAAGCTGTGAAAAATAGGAGGAGCACGAAAACTTGAGAAAAACACGAGGAGCATGAAAAGATGTGAAAAATACGAAGACCATGAAAAAGTGTGAAGAATACGAGGAGCATGAAAAGGTCTGAAAAACACGAGGAGCATGAAATGGTCTGAAAAGTACGAGGAGCATTAAAAGATCTGAAAAATAGGAGCAGCATGAAAAGGACTTCAATATATGAAGAGCATGAAAAGGTGTCAAAAATATCAGGAGCGTGTAGTGGTGTAAAATATGAGGAGAATGAAACTGTATGAAAAATCTGCGGAGTATGAAATGGTGTGACATATACGAGGAGCATGAAAAGGTGTGTAAAATACGAGGAGCATGAAAATGTGTGAAAAATATGAAGACCATGAAAAGGTTTGAAAAATATAAGGAGCATGAAAAGGTGTGAAAAATATGAGGAGCATGAAACTGTCGGAAATATTTGAGAGCATGAAAGGTGTGAAAAAAAGAAGAGCATGAAAAGCTGTGAAAAATATGAAGAACATGAAAAGGTCTGAAAAATACGAGAGCATTAAAAGGTCTGAAAAATATGAGGAGCATGAAAAGGTCTGAAATATACGAGAGCATTAAAAGGTCTGAGAAATATGAGGAGCATGAGAAGGTCTGAAAAATACGAGGAGCATGAAAAGGTGTCAAAAATATGAAGAGCATGAAAAGGTGTCAAAATACGAGGAGCAGGTAAAGGTCTGAAAAATACGAGGAGCATGAAATGGTCTGAAAAATATGAGGAGCATGAAACGGTCTGAAATATATGAGGAGCATGAAAAGCTGTCAAAAATATGAGGAGCATTAAATGGTGTGAAAAAAATGAAGAGCATGAAAAGGTGTGAAAAATATGCGGAGCATGAAAAGGTGCCGAAAATACGAGGGGCATGAAAAGGCCTGAAAAACAGGAGGAGCATGAAAATGTCTGAAAAATAGGAGGAGCATGAAAAGGCCTGCAAAAAAGGAGGAGCGTGAAAAGCTCTGAAAAATACGAGGAGCATGAAAAAGTCTGAAAAATAGGAGGAGCATGAAAAGGTCTGAAAAATAGGAGGAGCATGGAAACGTCTGAAAAATAGGAGGAGCATGGAAAGGTCTGCAAATTGGGAGGAGCATGAAAAGCTCTGAAAAATACGAGGAGCATGAAAAGGTGTGAAAAATACGAGGAGCATGAAAAGGTGTGAAATATACGACAAGCATGAAAAGGTCTGAAAAAAACGAGGGGCAGGAAAAGGTCTCAAAAATACGAGGAGCATGAAAAGGTCTCAGAAATACGAGGAGCATGAAAAGGTCTGAAAAATACGAGGAGCATGGAAAAGTCTGAAAAATAGGAGGAGCATGAAAAGGTTTGAAAAATAGGAGGAGCATGGAAACGTCTGAAAAATAGGAGGAGCATTAAAAGGCCTGCAAATTAGGAGGAGCTTGAAAAGCTCTGAAAAATACGAGGAGCATGAAAAGGTGTGAAAAATACGAGGAGCATGAAAAGGTGTGAAAAATACGTCGAGCATGAAAAGGTCTGAAAAATACGAGGAGCATGAAAAGGTGTGAAAAAGAAGAGGAGCATGATAAGGTGTGAAAAATACGAGGACCATGAAAAGGTGTGAAATATACGACGAGCATGAAAAGGTGTGAAAAATAGAACGGGCATGGAAATGTCTGAAAAATACGAGGAGCATGAAAAGGTCTGAAAAATACAAGGAGCATGAAAAGGTCTGAAAAATATGAAGAGTCTGAAAAGGTGTCAAAAATATGAGGAGCAACAAATGGTGTGAAAAATACGAAGAGCATGTAAAGGTTTGAAAATATGAGGAGCATGAAACGGTGTGAAAAATATGAACAGCATGAAAATATCTGAAATATACGAGGAGCAAGAAAAGGTCTCAAAAATACGAGGAGCATGAAAAGGTCTGAAAAATACGAGGAACATGAAACAGTATGAAAAATATGAGGAGCATGAAACGGTGTGAAAAATATGAAGAGCATAAAAAAGTCTCAAAAATATGAGGAGCATGAAAAGGTCTCAAAAATATGAGGAGCATGAAAATGTCTGAAAAATACGAGGAGCATGAAAAGGTCTGAGAAAAACCAGGGGCAGGAAAAGGTCTCAAAAATACGAGGAGCATGAAAAGGTCTGAAAAATACGAGGAGCATGAAACTGTATGAAAAATACGAGGAGCATGAAACGGTGTGAAAAATATGAAGAGCATGAAAATGTCTGAAAAATACAAGGAGCATGAAAAGGTCTGAAAAATGTGAAGAGTATGAAAAGATGTCAAAAATATGAGAAGCATGTAAAGGTGTGAAAAATATGAGGAGCATGAATCTGTAAGAAAAATATGCGGAGCATGAAATGGTGTGAAAAATATGAAGAGCAAGAAAAGGTGTGATAAATATGAGGAGTATGCAAAGGTCTGAAAAATACGAGGAGCATGAAAAGGTCTGAAAAATACAAGGAGTATGAAATGGTCTAAAAAACCCGAGGAGCATGAAAAGGTCTGAAAAATACGAGAGCATTAAAAGGTCTGAAAAATATGAGGAGCATGAGAAGGTCTGAAAAATACGAGGAGCATGAACAGGTGTCAAAAATATGAAGAGCATGAAAAGGTGTCAAAATATGAGTAGCAGGTAAAGGTGTGAAAAATAAGAGGAGCCTGAATCTGTATGAAAAATATGAGGAACATGAAACGGTGTGAAAAATATGAGGAGCATGAAACGGTCTGAAAAATATGAACAGCATGAAAAGGTGTGAAAAATACGAGGAGCATGAAAATATCTGAAAAATACAAGGAGTATGAAATGGTCTAAAAAACACGAGGAGCATGAAAAGGTCTGAAAAATACGAGGAGCATGAAAAGGTCTGAAAAAAACGAGGGGCAGGAAAAGGTCTCAAAAATACGAGGAGCATGAAAAGGTCTCAAAAATACGAGGAGCATGAAAAGGTCTGAAAAATACGAGGAGCATGAAAATGTCTGAGAAAAACCAGGGGCAGGAAAAGGTCTCAAAAATACGAGGAGCATGAAAGGGTCTGAAAAATACGAGGAGCATGAAAAGGTCGCAAAAATATGAGGAGCATGAAAAGGTCTGAAAAATATGAAGAGTATGAAAAGGAGTCAAAAATATGAGAAGCATGTAAAGGTGTGAAAAATATGAGGAGCATGAATCTGTATGAAAAATATGCGGAGCATGAATCTGTATGAAAAATATTCGGAGCATGAATAGGTGTGAAAAATATGAAGAGCATGAAAAAGTGTCAAAACTATGAGTAGCATGTAAAGATGTCAAAATATCAAGAGCATGAAAAGGTGTCAAAAATATCAGGAGCATTAAAATGTGTGAAAAATATGAGGAGCATGAAACCGTCTCAAAAATATGAGGAGCATGAAACGATCTGAAAAATATGAAGAGCATGCAAAGGTGTGAAAAATATGAGGAGCATTAAAAGGTGTGAAAAATATGAGGAGCATGAAACGGTCTCAAAAATATGAGGAGCATGAAGGCTGTCAAAAATATGAGGAGCGTGAAACAGTGTGAAATATATGAAGAGCATGAAAACCTGAGAAAAATATCAAGAGCATGAAAAGGTCTGAAAAATAAGAAGAGCATGAAAAGGTGTGAAAAATACGAAGATCATGAAAAGGTGTGAAAAATATGAAGAGCCTGAAAAGGTGTGAAAAACACGAAGAGCATGAAAAGTTGTGAAAAATACGAAGAGCATGAAAAGGTGTGAAAAATATGAGGAGCATCAAAAGGTGTGAAAATATGAGGAGCATGAAACTGTATGAAAAATATGAGGAGCATGAAACGGTGTGAAAAATATGAAGAGCATGAAAAAGTCTCAAAAGTACGAGGAGCATGAAAAGGTCTCAGAAATACGAGGAGCATGAAAATGTCTGAAAAATACGAGGAGCATGAAAAGGTCTGAAAAAAACGAGGGGCAGGAAAAGGTCTCAAAAATACGAGGAGCATGAAAAGGTCTGAAAAATATGAAGAGCATGAAACTGTATGAAAAATATGAGGAGCATGGAACGGTGTGAAAAATATGAAGAGCATGAAAATGTCTGAAAAATACAAGGAGCATGAAAAGGTCTGAAAAATATGAAGAGTATGAAAAGGTGTCAAAAATATGAGAAGCATGTAAAGGTGTGAAAAATATGAGGGGCATGAATCTGTATGAAAAATATGCAGAGCATGAAATGGTGTGAAAAATATGAAGAGCAAGAAAGGTGTGACAAATATAAGGAGTATGCAAAGGTCTGAAAAATACGAGGAGAATGAAAAGGTCTGAAAAATACAAGGAGTATGAAATGGTCTAAAAAACACGAGGAGCATGAAAAGGTCTGAAAAATACGAGAGCATTAAAAGGTCTGAAAAATAAGAGGAGCATGAGAAGGTCTGAAAAATACGAGGAGCATGAAAAGGTGTCAAAAATATGAAGAGCATGAAAAGGTGTCAAAATATCAGTTGCAGGTAAAGGTGTGAAAAATAAGAGGAGCATGAAACTGTATGAAAAATATGAGGAGCATGAAACGGTCTGAAATATATGAGGAGCATGAAAAGCTGTCAAAAATATGAGGAGCATTAAATGGTGTGAAAAAAATGAAGAGCATGAAAAGGTGTGAAAAATATGCGGAGCATGAAAAGGTGTGGAAAATATGAAGAGCATGAAAAGGTGTGAAAAATACGAGGAGCATGAAAATGTCTGAAAAATAGGAGGAGCACGAAAAGGCCTGAAAATAGGAAGAGCATGAAAAGCTCTGAAAAATACGAGGAGCATGAAAAGGTCTGAAAAATAGGAGAAGCATGAAAAGGTCTGAAAAATACGAGGAGCATGGAAAGGTCTGAAAAATGGAGGAGCATGAAAAGGTCTGAAAATAACGAGAGCATGAAAAGGTCTGAAAAATACGAGGAGCATGAAAAGGTCTGAAAAATAAAAAGAGCACGGAAAGGTGTCAAAAATATGAGGAGCTTGAAAAGGTGTCAAAAATATGAAGAGCATGAAAAGGGGTCAAAAATTTGAATAGAATGTAAATGTGTGAAAAATAAGAGGAGCATGAATCAGTATGAAAAATATGAGGAGCATGAAACGGTGTGAAAAATATGAACAGCATGAAAAGGTGTGAAAAATATGAGGAGCATGAAACGGTCTGAAAAATATGAACAGCATGAAAAGGTGTGAAAAATACGAGGAGCATGAAAATGTCTGAAAAATACAAGGAGTATGAAATGGTCTAAAAAACACGAGGAGCATGAAAAGGTCTGAAAAATACGAGGAGCATGAAAAGGTCTGAAAAAAATGAGGGGCAGGAAAAGGTCTCAAAAATACGAGGAGCATGAAAAGGTCTGAAAAAAATGAGGGGCAGGAAAAGGTCTCAAAAATACGAGGAGCATGAAAAGGTCTGAAAAATACGAGGAGTATGAAACTGTATGAAAAATATGAGGAGCATGAAACGGTGTGAAAAATATGAACAGCATGAAAATATCTGAAATATACGAGGAGCAAGAAAAGATCTCAAAAATACGAGGAGCATGAAAAGGTCTGAAAAATACGAGGAGCATGAAACAGTATGAAAAATATGAGGAGTATGAAACGGTGTGAAAAATATGAAGAGCATGAAAAAGTCTCAAAAATATGAGGAGCATGAAAAGGTCTCAAAAATACGAGGAGCATGAAAATGTCTGAAAAATAGGAGGAGCATGAAAAGGTCTGAGAAAAACGAGGGGCAGGAAAAGGTCTCAAAAATACGAGGAGCATGAAAAGGTCTCAAAAATACGAGGAGCATGAAAAGGTTTCAAAAATAAGAGGAGCATGAAAAGGTCTGAAAAATACAAGGAGCATGAAACTGTATGAAAAATATGAGGAGCATGAAACGGTGTGAAAAATATGAAAAGCATGAAAATGTCTGAAATATACGAGGAGCATGAAAAGGTCGCAAAAATATGATGAGCATGAAAAGGTCTGAAAAATATGAAGTGTATGAAAAGGAGTCAAAAATATGAGAAGATTGTAAGGTGTGAAAAATATGAGGAGCATGAATCTGTATGAAGAATATGCCGAGCATGAAATGGTGTGAAAAATGTGAAGAGCATGAAAAAGTGTCCAAAATATGAGTAGCATGTAAAGGTGTCAAAAATATGAAGAGCATGAAAAGGTGTCAAAAATATGAGGAGCATTAAAAGGTGTGAAAAATATGAGGAGCATGACACGGTCTCAAAAATATGAGGAGCATGAAACGATCTGAAAAATATGCAGAGCATGAAATGGTGTGAAAAATATGAGGAGCATTAAAAGGTGTGAAAAATATGAGGAGCATGACACGGTCTCAAACATATGAGGAGCATGAAACGATCTGAAAAATATGAGGAGCATGAAAAGCTGCCAAAAATATGAGGAGCATGAAACAGTGTGAAAAATACGAAGAGCATGAAAACCTGAGAAATATATCAAGAGCATGAAAAGGTCTGAAAAATAAGAAGAGCATGAAAAGGTGTGAAAAATACGAAGATCATGAAAGGTGTGAAAAATACGAAGAGCCTAAAAAGGTGTGAAAAACACGAAGAGCATGAAAAGTTGTGAAAAATACGAAGAGCATGAAAAGGTGTGAAAAATATGAGGAGCATCAAAAGGTGTGAAAATATGAGGAGCATGAAACTGTATGAAAAATATGAGGAGCATGAAAAAGTCTCAAAAATACGAGGAGCATGAAAAGGTCTCAGAAATACGAGGAGCATGAAAATATCTGAAAAATACGAGGAGCATGAAAAGGTCTGAAAAATACGAGGAGCATGAAACTGTATGAAAAATACGAGGAGCATGAAACGGCGTGAAAAATATGAAGAGCATGAAAATGTCTGAAAAATACAAGGAGCATGGAAAGGTCTGAAAAATATGAAGAGTATGAAAAGATGTCAAAAATATGAGAAGCATGAAAAGGTGTGAAAAATATGAGGAGCATGAATCTGTATGAAAAATATGCGGAGCATGAAATGGTGTGAAAAATAAGAAGAGCAAGAAAAGATGTGATAAATATGAGGAGTATGCAAAGGTCTGAAAAATACGAGGAGCATGAAAAGGTCTGAAAAATACAAGGAGTATGAAATGGTCTAAAAAACCCGGGGAGCATGAAAAGTTCTGAAAAATACGAGGAGCATGAAAAGGTCTGAAAAATAAAAGGAGCATGGAAAGGTGTCAAAAATATCAGGAGCTTGAAAAGGTGTCAAAAATATGAAGAGCATGAAAAGGGGTCAAAAATTTGAATAGAATGTAAAGGTGTGAAAAATAAGAGGTGCATGAATCAGTATGAAAAATATGAGGAGCATGAAACGGTGTGAATAATATGAACAGCATGAAAAGGTGTGAAAAATATGAGGAGCATGAAACGGTCTGAAAAATATGAACAGCATGAAAAGGTGTGAAAAATACGAGGAGCATGAAAATGTCTGAAAAATACAAGGAGGATGAAATGGTCTAAAAAACACGAGGAGCATGAAAAGGTCTGAAAAATACGAGGAGCGTGAAAAGGTCTGAAAAAAACAAGGGGCAGGAAAAGGTCTCAAAAATACGAGGAGCATGAAAAGGTCTCAAAAATACGAGGAGCATGAAAAGGTCTGAAAAATACAAGGAGCATGAAACTGTATGAAAAATATGAGGAGCATGAAACGGTGTGAAAAATATGAAGAGCATGAAAAAATCTCAAAAATACGAGGAGCATGAAAAGGTCTGAAAAATACGAGGAGAATGAAACTGTATGAAAAATATGAGGAGCATGAAACGGTGTGGAATATATAAAGAGCATGAAAATGTCTGAAATATACGAGGAACATGAAAAGGTCGAAAAATATGAGGAGCATGAAAAGGTCTGAAAAATATGAAGAGTATGAAAAGGAGTCAAAAATATGTGAAGCATGTAAAAGTGTGAAAAATATGAGGAGCATGAATCTGTATGAAAAATATGCGGAGCATGAAATGGTGTGAAAAATATGAAGAGCATGAAAAAGTGTCAAAAATATGAGTAGCATGTAAAGGTGTCAAAAATATCAAGAGCATGAAAAGGTGTCAAAAATATCAGGAGCATTAAAATGTGTGAAAAATATGAGGAGCATGAAACCGTCTCAAAAATATGAGGAGCATGAAACGATCTGAAAAATATGAAGAGCATGCAAAGGTGTGAAAAATATGAGGAGCATGAAACGGTTTCAAAAATATGAGGAGCATGAAACGATCTGAAAAATATGAGGAGCATGAAAAGCTGCCAAAAATATGAGGAGGGTGAAACAGTGTGAAAAATACGAAGAGCATGAAAACCTGAGAAAAATATCAAGAGCATGAAAGGGTCTGAAAAATAAGAAGAGCATGAAAAGGTGTGAAATGTATGAAGATCATGAAAAGGTGTGAAAAATACGAAGAGCCTGAAAAGGTGTGAAAAACACGAAGAGCATGAAAAGTTGTGAAAAATACGAAGAGCATGAAAACTGTGAAAAATACGAAGAGCATGAAAAGGTGTGAAAAATATGAGGAGCATCAAAAGGTGTGAAAAATATGAGGAGCATGAAACGGTATGAAAAATACGAGGAGGATGAAAAGGTGTGAATTATACGAGGTGCATGAAAAGGTCTGAAAAATAAGAAGAGCATGAAAAGGTGTCAAAAGTATAAGGAGCATCAAAAGATGTGAATAACATGAAGAGCATGAAAAGGTGTCAAAAATATGTGGAGCATGTAAAGTTGTGAAAAATATTTGGAGCATGAAATTGTTTGAAACATATGAGGAGCAAGAAACCGTGTGAAAAATATGAAGAGTTTGAAAAGGTCTGAAAAATACGAGAGAATGAAAACGTGTGAAAAACACGAAGAGCATGAAAAGGTGTGAAAAATAAGAAGAGCCTGAAAAGGTCTGAAAAATACGAGGAACATGAAAAGGTCTCAGAAATACGAGGAGCATGAAAATGTCTGAAAAATACGAGGATCATGAAAAGGTCTGAAAAAACGAGGGGCAGGAAAAGGTCTCAAAAATACGAGGAGCATGAAATGGCCTAAAAAATTCTAGGAGCATGAAAAGGACTGAAAAATACGAGGAGCATGAAACGGTCTGAAAAATACTAGGTGCATGAAAAGTTCTGAAAAATACGAGGAGCATGAAAAGTTCTGAAAAATACGAGGAGCATGAAAAGGTCTGAAAAATATGTAGAGTATAAAAAGTTTTCAAAAATATGAGGAGAATGAAAAGGTGTGAAAAATAGGAAGAGCATGAAAAGCTGTCAAAAATATGAGGAGAATGAAAAGGTGTGAAAAATATTAAGAGCATGAAAAGGTGTCAAAAATATGAGGAACAAGTAATGCTGTGAAAAATATGAGGAGCATGAATCTGTATGAAAAACACGAGGAGCATGAAACGGTGTGAAAAATATGAAGAGCATGAAAAGGTGTGAAAATTATGAGGAGTATGAAAACGTCTTAAAAATACGAGGAGCATGAAAAGGTCTGAAAAATATGTGGAGCCTGAAAAGGTGTCAAAAATATGAGGAGCATGTAAAGGTGTGAAAAATTGAGGAGCATGAATCTGTATTAAAATTATGAGGAGGATGAAATGGTGTGAAAAATATGAAGATCATGAAAAGGTGTGAAAAATATGAGGAGGTTGAAAAGGTCTGAAAAATAAGAGTGCATGAAAAGGTGTGAAATACACGAAGAGCATGAAAAGGTGTGAAAAATAAGAAGAGCCTGAAAAGGTGTGAAAAACACGAAGAGCATGAAAAGTGGTGAAAAATACGAAGAGCATGAAAACTGTGAAAAATACGAAGAGCATGAAAAGGTGTGAAAAATATGAGGAGCATCAAAAGGTGTGAAAATATGAGGAGCATGAAACTGTATGAAAAATATGAGGAGCATGAAACGGTGTGAAAAATATGAAGAGCATGAAAAAGTCTCAAAAGTACGAGGAGCATGAAAAGGTCTCAGAAATACGAGGAGCATGAAAATGTCTGAAAAATACGAAGAGCATGAAAAGGTCTGAAAAATCCGAGGAGCATGAAACTGTATGAAAAATACGAGGAGCATGAAACGGTGTGAAAAATATGAAGAGCATGAAAATGTCTGAAAAATACAAGGAGCACATGGAAAGGTCTGAAATATGAAGAGTATGAAAGAGATTCAAAATAATGAGAAGCATGTAAAGGTGTTGAAAATTGCGGGCATGAATCTGTTGAAAAATATGCGAGCATGAAATGGTGTGAAAAATAAGAAGGCAAGAAAAGATGTGATAAATATGAGGAGTATGGCAAAGGGTCTGAAAATACGAGGAGCATGAAAAGGTCTGAAAATACAAGGAGTATGAATGGGTCCTAAAAAACCCGAGGAGCATGAGAAAAGGTCTGAAAAATACGAGGAGCATGAAAAGGTCTGAAAAATAAAAGGAGCATGGAAAGGTGTCAAAAATATCAGGAGCTTGAAAAGGTGTCAAAAATATGAAGAGCATGAAAAGGGGTCAAAAATTTGAATAGAATGTAAAGGTGTGAAAAATAAGAGGTGCATGAATCAGTATGAAAAATATGAGGAGCATGAAACGGTGTGAACAATATGAACAGCATGAAAAGGTGTGAAAAATATGAGGAGCATGAAACGGTCTGAAAAATATGAACAGCATGAAAAGGTGTGAAAAATACGAGGAGCATGAAAATGTCTGAAAAATACAAGGAGTATGAAATGGTCTAAAAAACACGAGGAGCATGAAAAGGTCTGAAAAATATGAGGAGCGTGAAAAGGTCTGAAAAAAACAAGGGGCAGGAAAAGGTCTCAAAAATACGAGGAGCATGAAAAGGTCTCAAAAATACGAGGAGCATGAAAAGGTCTGAAAAATACAAGGAGCATGAAACTGTATGAAAAATACGAGGAGCATGAAACGGTGTGAAAAATACGAAGAGCATGAAAAAGTCTCAAAAATACGAGGAGCATGAAAAGGTCTGAAAAATACGAGGAGAATGAAACTGTATGAAAAATATGAGGAGCATGAAACGGTGTGAAAAATATGAAGAGCATGAAAAAGTCTCAAAAATACGAGGAGCATGAAAAGGTCTGAAAAATACGAGGAGAATGAAACTGTATGAAAAGTATGAGGAGCATGAAACGGTGTGAAAAATATGAAGAGCATGAAAAAGTCTCAAAAATACGAGGAGCATGAAAAGGTCTGAAAAATACGAGGAGCATGAAAAGGTCTGAAAAATATGTAGAGTATAAAAAGGTTTCAAAAATAAGAGGAAAATCAAAAGGTGTGAAAAATAGGAATATCATGAAAAGCTGTCAAAAATATGAGGAGCATGTAAAGGTGTGAAAAATATGAGGAGCATGAATCTGTATGAAAAATATGAGGAGCATGAAACGGTGTGAAAAATAGGAAGAGCATGAAAAGGTGTGAAAAATACAAGGAAAATGAAAAGGCCTGAAAAAAACGAGGAACATGAAAAGATCTGATAAATAAGAGGAGCATGAAACGGTCTGAAAAATACAAGGAGCATGAAAGGGTCTGAAAAATATGAACCGCATGAAAAGCTCTGAAAAATATGAAGAGCAAGAAAAGGTGTCAAACATATAGGAGCATGTAAAGGTGTGAAAAATAAGAGGAGCATGAAAAGGTGTCAAAAGTATGAGGAGCATGTAAATGTGTGAAAAATATGAGGAACATGAATCTTATGATAAAAATGAGGAGCATGAAACGGTGTAAACCATATGAGGATAATGAAAAGTTGTAAAATATGAGGAGTATGAAAAGGTGTGAAAAATATGAAGAGCATGAATCGGTCTGAAAAATATGAGGAGCATGAAACGGTCAGAAAAATATGAGGAGCATGAAAAGATCTGAAAACTATGAAGAGCATGAACCTGTATGAAAAATATGTGGAGCATGAAATGGTGTGAAATAATGAAGAGTATGAAAAGTTGTGATAAATATGAAGAGTTTGAAAAGGTCTGAAAAATACGAGAGGCATAAAAGGTCTGAAAAGTACAAGGAGCATGATATGGTCTAAAAAATACGAGGAGCATGAAAAGGTCTGAAAAATAAGAGAGCATGAAAAGCTGTGAAAAATCTCAAGAGCATGAAAAGGTCTGAAAAATATGAAGAGCATGAAAAGGTCTGAAAAATATGAAGAGCATGAAAAGGTGTGAAAAATATGAAGAGCCTGAAAAGTGGTCAAAATATGAGGAGCATGTAAAGGTGTGAAAAATATGAGGAGCATGAAACGGTGTGAAAAATATGAAGACCATGAAAGGGTGTGAAAAATATCAAGAGCATGAAAAGGTGTGAAAAATATGAGGAGCATGAAAAAGTCTGAAAAATACGAGGAGCATGAAATGGTCTGAAAAAACGAGGAGCATGAAAAGCTGTGAAAAATACGAGGAGCATGAAAGGGTCTGAAAAATACGAGGAGCATGAAAAGGGTGAAAAATATGAAGAGCATGAAAAGGTGTGAAAAACATGAGCAGCATGAAAAGGTGTGAAAAATATGAGGAGCATGAAACAGTCTGAAATATACGAACAGCAGGAAAAGGTGTGAAAACACGAAGAGCATTAAAAGCTGTGAAAAATATCAAGAGCATGAAAAGATCTGAAAAGTATGAAGAGCATTAAAAGGTGTCAAAAATTTGAAGAGCATGAAAAGTTGTGAAAAATAAGAAGGGAATGAAAAGGTGGGAAAAAATGAAGAGCATGAAATGGTGTGAAAAATAGGAAGAGCATGAAAAGGTGTGAAAAATGAGAAGAGCATGAAAAAGCTCTTCATATTTTTCACACTTTTTCATGCTATTTATATTTTTCACACCGTTTCATGCTCCTCATATATTTCATACAGTTTCATGCTCCTCTTATTTTTCACACCTTTACATGCTTATCATACTTTTGACACCTTTTCATGCTCTTCATATTTTTCACACCTTTTCATGCTCCTCATATTTTTGACAGCATTTCATGCTCTACATGTTTTTCAGACCTTTTCATTCTCCTCATATTTGACACCTTTTCATGCTCTTCATATTTTTCAGACCTTTCCATGCTCCTCATATTTTTCACACCTTTTCATGCTACTCATATTTTTGACACCTTTTCATGCTCTTCATATTTTTCACACCTTTTCATGCTCCTCATATTTTTGACAGCATTTCATGCTCTACATATTTTTCAGACCTTTTCATGCTCCTCATATTTTGACACCTTTTCATGCTCTTCATATTTTTCAGACCTTTTCATGCTCCTCATATTTTTCACACCTTTTCATGCTCCTCATATTTTTCACACCTTTTCATGCTCTACATATTTTTCAGACCTTTTCATGCCGGTCGTGTATTTCAGACCATTTCATGTTCCTCGTATTTTTCACAGCTTTTCATGCTCCTCGTTTTTTCAGATCTTTTCATGCTCCCCGTATTTTTCAGACCTTTTCATGCTCCTTGTGTTTTTCACACCTTTTCATGCTCTTGTATTTTTCACAACTTTTCAAGCTCTTCTTATTTTTGACACCTTTTCATGCTCCTCGAATTTTTCACACCTTTTCATGCTCCTCGCATTTTTAACAAATTTTCATGCTCTTCTCATTTTTCACACCTTTTCATGCTCTTCCTATTTTTCACGCCATTTCATGCTCTTCATTTTTTCCCACCTTTTCATTCCCTTCTTATTTTTCACAACTTTTCATGCTCTTCAAATTTTTGACACCTTTTAATGCTCTTCATACTTTTCAGATCTTTTCATGCTCTTGATATTTTTCACAGCTTTTAATGCTCTTCGTGTTTTCACACCTTTTCCTGCTGTTTGTATATTTCAGACTGTTTCATGCTCCTCATATTTTTCACACCTTTTCATGCTGCTCATGTTTTTCACACCTTTTCATGCTCTTCATATTTTTCACCCTTTTCATGCTCCTCGTATTTTTCAGACCCTTTCATGCTCCTCGTATTTTTCACAGCTTTTCATGCTCCTCGTTTTTTCAGACCATTTCATGCTCCTCGTATTTTTCAGACTTTTTCATGCTCCTCATATTTTTCACACCTTTTCATGCTCTTGATATTTTTCACACCCTTTCATGGTCTTCATATTTTTCACACCGTTTCATGCTCCTCATATTTTTCACACCTTTACATGCTCCTCATATTTTGACCACTTTTCAGGCTCTTCATATTTTTCACACCTTTTCATGCTCTTCATATTTTTCAGACCTTTTCATGCTCTTCATATTTTTCAGACCTTTTCATGCTCTTGAGATTTTTCACAGCTTTTCATGCTCTCTTATTTTTCAGACCTTTTCATGCTCCTCGTATTTTTTAGACCATATCATGCTCCTTGTACTTTTCAGACCTTTTATGCCTCTCGTATTTTTCAGACCTTTTCAAACTCTTCATATTTATCACAACTTTTCATACTCTTCATTATTTCACACCATTTCATGCTCCACATATTTTTCATACAGGTTCATGCTCTTCATAGTTTTCAGATCTTTTCATGCTCCTCATATTTTTCTGACCGTTTCATGCTCCTCATATTTTTCAGACCGATTCATGCTCTTCATATTTTTCACACCTTTTCATACTCCTCATATTTTACAACTTTTCATTATCCTCATATGGTTTACACCGTTTCATGCTCCTCATTTTTATCATAAGATTCATGTTCCTCATATTTTTCACACATTTACATGCTCCTCATACTTTTGACACCTTTTCATGCTCCTCTTATTTTTCACACCTTTACATGCTCCTATATGTTTGACACCTTTTCTTGCTCTTCATATTTTTCAGAGCTTTTCATGCGGTTCATATTTTTCAGACCCTTTCATGCTCCTTGTATTTTTCAGACCGTTTCATGCTCCTCTTATTTATCAGATCTTTTCATGTTCCTCGTTTTTTTCAGGCCTTTTCATTTTCCTTGTATTTTTCACACCTTTTCATGCTCTTCCTATTTTTCACACCGTTTCATGCTCCTCATATTTTTCATACAGATTCATGCTCCTCATATTTTTCACACCTTTACATGCTCCTCATATTTTTGACAGCTTTTCATGATATTCCTATTTTTCACACCTTTTGATTTTCCTCTTATTTTTGAAACCTTTTTATTCTCTACATATTTTTCAGACCTTTTCATGCTCCTCGTATTTTTCAGACCTTTTCATGCTCCTCGTATTTTTGAGACTTTTTCATGCTCTTCATATTTTTCACACCGTTTCTTGCTCCTCATACTTTTCATACAGTTTCATTCTCCTCGTATTTTTCAGACCTTTTCATGCTCCTCGTATTTTTGAGACTTTTTCATGCTCTTCATATTTTTCACACCGTTTCATGCTCCTCATATTTTTCATACAGTTTCATTCTCCTCGTATTTTTCAGACCTTTTCATGCTCCTCGTATTTTTGAGACTTTTTCATGCTCCTCTTATTTTTTAGACCGTTTCATGCTCCTCGTATTTTTCATACAGTTTCATGCTCCTTGTATTTTTCAGACCTTTTCATGCTCCTCGTATTTTTGAGACCTTTTCATGCTCCTCGTATTTTTGAGACCTTTTCCTGCCCCTTGTTTTTTTCAGACCTTTTCACGCTCCTCATATTTTTCAGACCTTTTCATGCTCCTCGTGTTTTTTAGACCATTTCATACTCCTTGTATTTTTCAGACATTTTCATGCTCCTCGTATTTTTCACACCTTTTCATGCTGTTCATATTTTTCAGACCGTTTCATGCTCCTCATATTTTTCACACCTTTTCATGCTGTTCATATTGTTCACACCGTTTCATGCTCCTCATATTTTTCATACTGATTCATGCACCTCTTATTTTTCACACCTTTACATTCTATTCAAATTTTTGACCCCTTTTCATGCTCTTCATATTTTTGACACCTTTTCAAGCTCCTGATATTTTTGACACCTTTCCATGCTCCTTTTATTTTTCAGACCTTTTCATGCTCCTCGTATTTTTCAGACCTTTGCATACTCCTCATATTTATCACATCTTTTCTTGCTCTTCTTATTTTTCACACCATTTCATGCTCCGCATATTTTTCATACAGATTCATGCTCCTCATATTTTTCACACCTTTACATGCTTCTCATATTTTTGACATCTTTTCATACTCTTCATATTTTTCAGACCTTTCCATGCTCCTTGTATTTTTCAGACATTTTCATGCTCTTCATATTTTTCACACCGTTTCATGCTCCTCGTATTTTTCATACAGTTTCATGCTCCTCGGATTTTTCAGACCTTTTCATGCTCCTCGTATTTTTGAGACCTTTTCCTGCCCCTCGTTTTTTTCAGACCTTTTCATGCTCTTCGTATTTTTCAGACATTTTCATGCTCCTCGTATTTCTGAGACCTTTTCATGCTCCTCGTACTTTTGAGACTTTTTCATGCTCTTCATATTTTTCACACCGTTTCATGCTCCTCATATTTTTCATACAGTTTCATGCTCCTCATATTTTCACACCTTTTGATGCTCCTCATATTTTTCACACCTTTTCATGCTCTTCGTATTTTTCACAGTTTTCATGCTCTTCGTATTTTTCACAACTTTTCATGCTCTTCGTGTTTTTCACACCTTTTCAGGCTCTTCTTATTTTTCACACCTTTTCATGCTCTTCGTGTATTTCACACCTTTTCATGCACTCTTATTTTTCAGACCTTTTCAACCTCCTCATATTTTTCACACCTTTTCATGATCTTCATATTTTTCACACCATTTCATCCTCCTCATAATTTTCATACAGATTCATGCTCCTCAATTTTTCACACCTTTACATGCTCCGCATATTTTTGACACCTTTTCAGGCTCCACATATTTTTCAGACCTTTTCATGCTCCTCGTATTTTTAAGACGTTTTCATACTCCTCATAATTTTCACACCTTTTCATGCTCTTCATATTTTTCACACCGTTTCATGCTCCTCGTGTTTTTCATACAGATTCATGCTCCTCATATTTTTCACAGCATTACTTGTTCCTCATATTTTTGACACCTTTTCATGCTCTTAATATTTTTCACACCTTTTCATTCTCCTCATATTTTTGACAGCTTTTCATGCTCTTCCTATTTTTCACACCTTTTCATTCTCCTCATATTTTTGAAAACTTTTTATACTCTACATATTTTTCAGACCTTTTCATGCTCCTCGTATTTTTCAGACCTTTTCATGCTCCTCGTATTTTTCAGAACTTTTCATGCACCTAGTATTTTTCAGACCGTTTCATGCTCCTCGTATTTTTCAGTCCTTTTCATGCTCCTAGAATTTTTTAGGCCATTTCATGCTCCTCGTATTTTTGAGACCTTTTCCTGCCCCTCGTTTTTTCAGACCTTTTCATGATCCTCGTATTTTTCAGACATTTTCATGCTCCTCGTATTTCTGAGACCTTTTCATGTTCCTCGTATTTTTCAGACCTTTTCAGGCTCTTCTTATTTTTCACACCTTTTCATGCTCTTCGTGTTTTTCACACGTTTTCATTCTCTCGTATTTTTCAGACCTTTTCAAACTCCTCATATTTTTCACACGGTTTCTTGCTCCTCATATGTTTCAAACAATTTCATGCTCCAAATATTTTTCACAACTTTACATGCTCCACATATTTTTGACACCTTTTCATGCTCTTCATGTTATTCACATCTTTTGATGCTCCTCATACTTTTGACACCTTTTCATGCTCTTCTTATTTTTCAGACCTTTTCATGCACCTCGTATTATTCATACCTTTTCATCCTCCTCGTATTTTTCATACCGTTTCATGCTCCTCATATTTTTTCAGACCTTTTCATGCTCCTCATATTTTCACATTTTCATCGCCCCTCGTTTTTTTGAGACTTTTTCATGGCTCTTCAAATTTTTCCACACACCGTTTTTTGCATGCTCCTCATATTTTTCATACGTTTTCATGCTCTCATATTGTTCACACGCGCACCTTTTGATCCTTTCATTTTTCACCACCTTTTCATGCTCTTCGTATTTTTCACACTTTTCAATGCTCTTCCGTGTTTTTCAACCTTTTTTCAGGCTTTCTATTTTTTCACACCTTCATGAATTTTTCGTATTTTTTCACACCTTTTCATGCTCTTCTATTTTTCAGACCTTTTCATGGCTCTTTGGATATTTTTCTCAGGTTTTCATGCTCTTCGTATTTTTCACACTGTTTCACCCTCCTCATATTTTTGGCAGCTTTTCATGCTCCTCATATTTTTCAGATCGTTTCATGCTCCTCATATGTTTGAGACCGTGTCATGCTCCTCATATTTTTCACACCTTTTAATGTTCCTCATATTTTTCACACCATTTCATGCTCTGCATATTTTTCAGATCGTTTCATGCTCCTCATATTTTTGAGACCGTGTCATGCTCCTCATATTTTTCACACCTTTTAATGCTCCTCATATTTTTGACACCTTTTCATGCTCTTCATATTTTTGACACCTTTACATGCTACTCATATTTTGGACACTTTTTCATGCTCTTCACATTTTTCACACCATTTCATGCTCGGCATATTCTTCATACAAATTCATGCTCCTCATATTTTTCACACCTTTACAATCTTCTCATATTTTTGACTCCTTTTCATACACTTCATATTTTTCAGACCTTTTCATGCTCATCATATTTTTGCGACCTTTTCATGCTCCTCGTATATTTCAGACATTTTCATGCTTTTCATATTTTTCACACCGTTTCATGCTCCTCATATTTTTCATACAGTTTCATGCTCCTTGTATTTTTCAGACCTTTTCATGCTCCTCTTATTTTTGAAACCTTTTCATGCTCCTCGTATTTTTGAGACCTTTTCATGCTCCTCGTATTTTTGAGACCTTTTCCTGCCCCTCGTTTTTCTCAGACCTTTTCATGCTCCTCCTATTTTTCAGACATTTTCATGCTCCTCGTATTTTTGAGACCTTTTCATGCTCCTCATATTTTTCAGACTTTTTCATGCTCTTCATATTTTTCACACCGTTTCATGCTCCTCATATTTTTCATACTGTTTCATGCTCCTCGTATTTTTCAGACCTTTTCATGCTCCTCGTATTTTTGAGATCTTTCTTGCTCCTCGTATATTTCAGATATTTTCATGCTGTTCATATTTTTCACACCGTTTCATGCTCCTCATATTTTTCATACTGTTTCATACTCCTCGTATTTTTCAGACCTTTTCATGCTCCTCGTATTTTTGAGACCTTTTCCTGCCCCTCGTTTTTTTCAGACCTTTTCATGCTCCTCGTATTTTTCAGACCTTTTCATGCTCCTCGTGTTTTTTAGACCATTTCATACTCCTTGTATTTTTCAGACATTTTCATGCTCCTCATATTTTTCACACCTTTTCATGCTGTTCATATTTTTCACACCGTTTCATGCTCCTCATATTTTTCATACTGATTCATGCTCCTCTTATTTTTCACACATTTACATTCTATTCAAATTTTTGACCCCTTTTCATGCTCTTCATATTTTTGACACCTTTTCAAGCTCCTCATATTTTTGACACCTTTCCGTGCTCTTTTTATTTTTCAGACCTTTTCATGCTCCTCGTATTTTTCAGACCTTTTCATGCTCCTCGTATTTTTCAGACCTTTCCATGCTCCTCGTATTTTTCAGACCTTTTCATGCTTCTCCTATTTTTCAGACCTTTTCATGCTCCTCGTATTTTTCAGAGCTTTTCATGCTCTTCCTATTTTCAGGCCTTTTCGTGCTCCTCCTATTTTTCAGACATTTTCATGCTCCTCGTATTTTTCACACCTTTTCATGCTCTTCATATTTTCCACACCTTTTCATGCTCCGCATATTATTCACACCTTTTCATGCTCTTCATTTTTTTCACACCATTTAATGCTCCTCATATTTTTGACAGCTTTTCATGCTCCTCATATATTTCAGACCGTTTCATGCTCCTCATATTTTTCATACAGTTTCATGCTCCTCTTATTTTTCACACCTTTACCTGCAACTCATATTTTGACACCTTTTCATGCTCTTCATATTTTTGACACCTTTTCATGCTCCTCGTATTTTTCAGACCTTCTCATGCTCCTCTTATTTTTCAGACCTTTTAATGCTCTCGTATTTTTCAGACCTTTTCATGCTCCTCGTATTTTTCACACCTTTTCATGCTGTTCATATTTTTCAGACCGTTTCATGCTCCTCATATTTTTCACACCTTTTCATGCTGTTCATATTTTTCACACCGTTTCATGCTCCTCATATTTTTCATACTGATTCATGCTCCTCTTATTTTTCACACATTTACATTCTATTCAAATTTTTGACCCCTTTTCATGCTCTTCATATTTTTGACACCTTTTCAAGCTCCTCATATTTTTGACACCTTTCCGTGCTCTTTTTATTTTTCAGACCTTTTCATGCTCCTCGTATTTTTCAGACCTTTTCATGCTCCTCGTATTTTTCAGACCTTTTCATGCTCCTCCTATTTTTCAGACCTTTCCATGCTCCTCGTATTTTTCAGACCTTTTCATGCTTCTCCTATTTTTCAGACCTTTTCATGCTCCTCGTATTTTTCAGAGCTTTTCATGCTCTTCCTATTTTCAGGCCTTTTCGTGCTCCTCCTATTTTTCAGACATTTTCATGCTCCTCGTATTTTTCACACCTTTTCATGCTCTTCATATTTTCCACACCTTTTCATGCTCCGCATATTATTCACACCTTTTCATGCTCTTCATTTTTTTCACACCATTTAATGCTCCTCATATTTTTGACAGCTTTTCCTGCTCCTCATATATTTCAGACCGTTTCATGCTCCTCATATTTTTCATACAGTTTCATGCTCCTCTTATTTTTCACACCTTTACCTGCAACTCATATTTTGACACCTTTTCATGCTCTTCATATTTTTGACACCTTTTCATGCTCCTCGTATTTTTCAGACCTTCTCATGCTCCTCTTATTTTTCAGACCTTTTAATGCTCTCGTATTTTTCAGACCTTTTCATGCTCCTCGTGTTTTTTAGACCATTTCATACTCCTTGTATTTTTCAGACCTTTTCATGCTCCTCGTATTTTTCAGACCTTTGCATACTCCTTATATTTGTCACACCTTTCTTGCTCTTCATATTTTTCACACCATTTCATGCTCTGCATATTTTTCATACAGATTCATGCCCCTCATATTTTTCACACCTTTTCATGCTTCTCATATTTTTGACACCTTTTCATACTCTTCATATTTTTCAGACCTTTTCATGCTCCTTGTATTTTTCACACCTTTTCATGCTCCTCATATTTTTGACAACTTTTGAAGCTCTTCATATTTTTCACACTTTTTCATGCTATTTATATTTTTCACACCGTTTCATGCTCCTCATATATTTCATACAGTTTCATGCTCCTCTTATTTTTCACACCTTTTCATGCTTATCATACTTTTGACACCTTTTCATGCTCTTCATATTTTTCACACCTTTTCATGCTCCTCATATTTTTGACAGCATTTCATGCTCTACATGTTTTTCAGACCTTTTCATTCTCCTCATATTTGACACCTTTTCATGCTCTTCATATTTTTCAGACCTTTCCATGCTCCTCATATTTTTCACACCTTTTCATGCTACTCATATTTTTGACACCTTTTCATGCTCTTCATATTTTTCACACCTTTTCATGCTCCTCATATTTTTGACAGCATTTCATGCTCTACATATTTTTCAGACCTTTTCATGCTCCTCATATTTTGACACCTTTTCATGCTCTTCATATTTTTCAGACCTTTTCATGCTCCTCATATTTTTCACACCTTTTCATGCTCCTCATATTTTTCACACCTTTTCATGCTCTACATATTTTTCAGACCCTTTTCATGCCGGTCGTGTATTTCAGACCATTTCATGTTCCTCGTATTTTTCACAGCTTTTCATGCTCCTCGTTTTTTCAGATCTTTTCATGCTCCCCGTATTTTTCAGACCTTTTCATGCTCCTTGTGTTTTTCACACCTTTTCATGCTCTTTGTATTTTTCACAACTTTTCAAGCTCTTCTTATTTTTGACACCTTTTCATGCTCCTCGAATTTTTCACACCTTTTCATGCTCCTCGCATTTTTAACAAATTTTCATGCTCTTCTCATTTTTCACACCTTTTCATGCTCTTCCTATTTTTCACACCATTTCATGCTCTTCATTTTTTCACACCTTTTCATTCCCTTCTTATTTTTCACAACTTTTCATGCTCTTCAAATTTTTGACACCTTTTAATGCTCTTCATACTTTTCAGATCTTTTCATGCTCTTGATATTTTTCACAGCTTTTAATGCTCTTCGTATTTTCACACCTTTTCCTGCTGTTCGTATATTTCAGACTGTTTCATGCTCCTCATATTTTTCACACCTTTTCATGCTGCTCATGTTTTTCACACCTTTTCATGCTCTTCATATTTTTCAGACATTTTCATAGTCCTCGTATTTTTCAGACGTTTTCATGCTCCATGTATTTTTCACACTTTTCATGCTCTTTGTATTTTTCACCGTTTTCATGCTCCTCGTATTTTTCACACCTTTTCATGCTCCTCCTATATTTCACACCTTTTCATGCTCCTCCTATTTTTCACACCTTTTCATGCTCTTCATATTTTTCACCCTTTTCATGCTCCTCGTATTTTTCAGACCCTTTCATGCTCCTCGTATTTTTCACAGCTTTTCATGCTCCTCGTTTTTTCAGACCATTTCATGCTCCTCGTATTTTTCAGACTTTTTCATGCTCCTCATATTTTTCACACCTTTTCATGCTCTTGATATTTTTCACACCCTTTCATGGTCTTCATATTTTTCACACCGTTTCATGCTCCTCATATTTTTCATACAGTTTCATGCTCCTCATATTTTTCACACCTTTACATGCTCCTCATATTTTGACCACTTTTCAGGCTCTTCATATTTTTCACACATTTTCATGCTCTTCATATTTTTCAGACCTTTTCATGCTCTTCATATTTTTCAGACCTTTTCATGCTCTTGAGATTTTTCACAGCTTTTCATGCTCTCTTATTTTTCAGACCTTTTCATGCTCCTCGTATTTTTTAGACCATATCATGCTCCTTGTACTTTTCAGACCTTTTATGCCTCTCGTATTTTTCAGACCTTTTCAAACTCTTCATATTTATCACAACTTTTCATACTCTTCATTATTTCACACCATTTCATGCTCCACATATTTTTCATACAGGTTCATGCTCTTCATATTTTTCAGATCTTTTCATGCTCCTCATATTTTTCTGACCGTTTCATGCTCCTCATATTTTTCAGACCGATTCATGCTCTTCATATTTTTCACACCTTTTCATACTCCTCATATTTTACAACTTTTCATTATCCTCATATGTTTTACACCGTTTCATGCTCCTCATTTTTATCATAAGATTCATGTTCCTCATATTTTTCACACATTTACATGCTCCTCATACTTTTGACACCTTTTCATGCTCCTCTTATTTTTCACACCTTTACATGCTCCTATATGTTTGACACCTTTTCTTGCTCTTCATATTTTTCAGAGCTTTTCATGCGGTTCATATTTTCAGACCCTTTCATGCTCCTTGTATTTTTCAGACCGTTTCATGCTCCTCTTATTTATCAGATCTTTTCATGTTCCTCGTTTTTTTCAGGCCTTTTCATTTTCCTTGTATTTTTCACACCTTTTCATGCTCTTCCTATTTTTCACACCGTTTCATGCTCCTCATATTTTTCATACAGATTCATGCTCCTCATATTTTTCACACCTTTACATGCTCCTCATATTTTTGACAGCTTTTCATGATATTCCTATTTATCACACCTTTTGATTTTCCTCTTATTTTTGAAACCTTTTTATACTCTACATATTTTTCAGACCTTTTCATGCTCCTCGTATTTTTCAGACCTTTTCATGCTCCTCGTATTTTTGAGACTTTTTCATGCTCTTCATATTTTTCACACCGTTTCATGCTCCTCATATTTTTCATACAGTTTCATTCTCCTCGTATTTTTCAGACCTTTTCATGCTCCTCGTATTTTTGAGACTTTTTCATGCTCTTCATATTTTTCACACCGTTTCATGCTCCTCATATTTTTCATACAGTTTCATGCTCCTTGTATTTTTCAGACCTTTTCATGCTCCTCGTATTTTTGAGACCTTTTCCTGCCCCTTGTTTTTTTCAGACCTTTTCACGCTCCTCGTATTTTTCAGACCTTTTCATGCTCCTCGTGTTTTTTAGACCATTTCATACTCCTTGTATTTTTCAGACATTTTCATGCTCCTCGTATTTTTCACACCTTTTCATGCTGTTCATATTTTTCAGACCGTTTCATGCTCCTCATATTTTTCACACCTTTTCATGCTGTTCATATTGTTCACACCGTTTCATGCTCCTCATATTTTTCATACTGATTCATGCACCTCTTATTTTTCACACCTTTACATTCTATTCAAATTTTTGACCCCTTTTCATGCTCTTCATATTTTTGACACCTTTTCAAGCTCCTGATATTTTTGACACCTTTCCATGCTCCTTTTATTTTTCAGACCTTTTCATGCTCCTCGTATTTTTCAGACCTTTGCATACTCCTCATATTTATCACATCTTTTCTTGCTCTTCTTATTTTTCACACCATTTCATGCTCCGCATATTTTTCATACAGATTCATGCTCCTCATATTTTTCACACCTTTACATGCTTCTCATATTTTTGACATCTTTTCATACTCTTCATATTTTTCAGACCTTTCCATGCTCCTTGTATTTTTCAGACATTTTCATGCTCTTCATATTTTTCACACCGTTTCATGCTCCTCGTATTTTTCATACAGTTTCATGCTCCTCGGATTTTTCAGACCTTTTCATGCTCCTCGTATTTTTGAGACCTTTTCCTGCCCCTCGTTTTTTTTCAGACCTTTTCATGCTCTTCGTATTTTTCAGACATTTTCATGCTCCTCGTATTTCTGAGACCTTTTCATGCTCCTCGTACTTTTGAGACTTTTTCATGCTCTTCATATTTTTCACACCGTTTCATGCTCCTCATAGTTTTCATACAGTTTCATGCTCCTCATATTTTCACACCTTTTGATGCTCCTCATATTTTTCACACCTTTTCATGCTCTTCGTATTTTTCACAGTTTTCATGCTCTTCGTATTTTTCACAACTTTTCATGCTCTTCGTGTTTTTCACACCTTTTCAGGCTCTTCTTATTTTTCACACCTTTTCATGCTCTTCGTGTATTTCACACCTTTTCATGCACTCTTATTTTTCAGACCTTTTCAACCTCCTCATATTTTTCACACCTTTTCATGATCTTCATATTTTTCACACCATTTCATCCTCCTCATAATTTTCATACAGATTCATGCTCCTCAATTTTTCACACCTTTACATGCTCCTCATATTTTTGACACCTTTTCAGGCTCCACATATTTTTCAGACCTTTTCATGCTCCTCGTATTTTTAAGACGTTTTCATACTCCTCATAATTTTCACACCTTTTCATGCTCTTCATATTTTTCACACCGTTTCATGCTCCTCGTGTTTTTCATACAGATTCATGCTCCTCATATTTTTCACAGCATTACTTGTTCCTCATATTTTTGACACCTTTTCATGCTCTTAATATTTTTCACACCTTTTCATTCTCCTCATATTTTTGACAGCTTTTCATGCTCTTCCTATTTTTCACACCTTTTCATTCTCCTCATATTTTTGAAAACTTTTTATACTCTACATATTTTTCAGACCTTTTCATGCTCCTCGTATTTTTCAGACCTTTTCATGCTCCTCGTATTTTTCAGAACTTTTCATGCACCTAGTATTTTTCAGACCGTTTCATGCTCCTCGTATTTTTCAGTCCTTTTCATGCTCCTAGAATTTTTTAGGCCATTTCATGCTCCTCGTATTTTTGAGACCTTTTCCTGCCCCTCGTTTTTTTCAGACCTTTTCATGATCCTCGTATTTTTCAGACATTTTCATGCTCCTCGTATTTCTGAGACCTTTTCATGTTCCTCGTATTTTTCAGACCTTTTCAGGCTCTTCTTATTTTTCACACCTTTTCATGCTCTTCGTGTTTTTCACACGTTTTCATTCTCTCGTATTTTTCAGACCTTTTCAAACTCCTCATATTTTTCACACGGTTTCTTGCTCCTCATATGTTTCAAACAATTTCATGCTCCAAATATTTTTCACAACTTTACATGCTCCACATATTTTTGACACCTTTTCATGCTCTTCATGTTATTCACATCTTTTGATGCTCCTCATACTTTTGACACCTTTTCATGCTCTTCTTATTTTTCAGACCTTTTCATGCACCTCGTATTATTCACACCTTTTCATCCTCCTCGTATTTTTCATACCGTTTCATGCTCCTCATATTTTTCACACCTTTTGATGCTCCTCATATTTTTCACACCTTTTCATGCTCTTCGTTTTTTTCACAGTTTTCATGCTCTTCGTATTTTTCACAACTTTTCATGCTCTTCGTGTTTTTCACACCTTTTCAGGCTCTTTGTATTTTTCACACCTTTTCATGATCTTCGTCTTTTTCACACCTTTTCATGCTCTTCTTATTTTTCAGACCTTTTCATGCTCTTGATATTTTTCTCAGGTTTTCATGCTCTTCGTATTTTTCACACTGTTTCACGCTCCTCATATTTTTGGCAGCTTTTCATGCTCCTCATATTTTTGAGACCGTTTCATGCTCCTCATATTTTTCACACCTTTTAATGCTCCTCATATTTTTCACATCTTTGCATGCTCTTCATATTTTTCAGATCGTTTCATGCTCCTCATATGTTTGAGACCGTGTCATTCTCCTCATATTTTTCACACATTTTAATGCTCCTGATATTTTTGACACCTTTTCATGCTCTTCATATTTTTGACACCTTTACATGCTACTCATATTTTTGACACTTTTTCATGCTCTTCATATTTTTCACACCATTTCATGCTCCGCATATTTTTCATACCGATTCATGCTCCTCATATTTTTCACACTTTTACATGCTTCACATATTTTTGACTCCTTTTCATACTCTTCATATTTTTCAGACCTTTTCATGCTCCTCATATTTTTCGACCTTTTCATGTTCCTCGTATATTTCAGACATTTTCATGCTCTTTATATATTCCACACCGTTTCATGCTCCTCATATTTTTCATACAGTTTCATTCTCCTCGTATTTTTCAGACTTTTTCATGCTCCTCGTATTTTTGAGATTTTTTCATGCTCTTTGCTCCTCCTATTTTTCAGACATTTTCATGCTCCTCATATTTTTGAGACGGTTTCATGCTCCTCATATTTTTCACACATTTTAATGCTCCTGATATTTTTGACACCTTTTCATGCTGTTGATATTTTTGACACCTTTACATGCTACTCATATTTTTGACACTTTTTCATGCTCTTCATATTTTTCACACCTATTCATGCTCCGAATATTTTTCATACAGATTCATGCTCCGCATATTTTTCATACAGATTCGTGCTCCTCATATTTTTCACACCTTTACATGCTTCTCATATTTTTGACTCCTTTTCATACTCTTCATATTTTTCAGACCTTTTCATGCTCCTCATATTTTTGCGACCTTTTCATGCTCCTCGTATTTTTCAGACCCTTTCATGCTCCTCGTATTTTTGAGACCTTTTCCTGCCCCTGGTTTTTCTCAGACATTTTCATGCTCCTCGTATTTTTCAGACCTTTTCATGCTCCTCGTATTTTTCAGACCTTTTCATGCTCCTCGTATTTTTGAGACCTTTTCATGCTCCTCGTATTTTTGAGACCTTTCCCTGCCCCTCGTTTTTTTCAGACCTTTTCATGCTCCTTGTATTTTTCAGACCTTTTCATGCTCCTCGTGTTTTTTAGACCATTTCATACTCCTTGTATTTTTCAGATATTTTCATGCTCCTCGTATTTTTCACAACTTTTCATGCTGTTCATATTTTTCAGACCGTTTCATGCTCCTCATATTTTTCACACCGTTTCATGTTCCTCATATTTTTCATACAGATTCAGGCTCCTCTTATTTTTCACACCTTTACCTACTACTCATATTTTGACACCTTTTCATGCTCTTCATATTTTTGACACCTGTTCATGCTCCTCGCATTTTTCAGACCTTCTCATGCTCCTCATATTTTTCAGACCTTTTAATGCTCTCGTATTTTTCAGACCTTTTCATGCTCCTCGGGTTTTTTAGACCATTTCATACTCCTTGTATTTTTCAGACCTTTTCATGCTCCTCGTATTTTTCAGACCTTTGCATACTCCTCATATTTATCACATCTTTTCTTGCTCTTCTTATTTTTCACACCATTTCATGCTCTGCATATTTTTCATACAGATTCATGCTCCTCATATTTTTCACACCTTTACATGCTTCTCATATTTTTGACATCTTTTCATACTCTTCATATTTTTCAGACCTTTCCATGCTCCTTGTATTTTTCAGACATTTTCATGCTCTTCATATTTTTCACACCGTTTCATGCTCCTCGTATTTTTCATACAGTTTCATGCTCCTCGTATTTTTCAGACCTTTTCATGCTCCTCGTATTTTTGAGATCTTTTCCTGCCCCTGGTTTTTCTCAGACCTTTTCATGCTCCTCGTATTTTTCAGACATTTTCATGCTCCTCATATTTTTGAGACCTTTTCATGCTCCTCATATTTTTGAGACTTTTTTATGCTCTTCATATTTTTCACACCGTTTCATGCTCCTCATATTTTTCATACTGTTTCATGTTCCTCGTATTTTTCAGACCTTTTCATGCTCCTCGTATTTTTGAGACCTTTTCTTGCTCCTCGTATATTTCAGATATTTTCATGCTGTTCATATTTTTCACACCGTTTCATGCTCCTCATATTTTCAAACCTTTACATGCTCTTTGTATTTTTCACACCATTTGTTGCTCCTCATATTTTTGACACCTTTTCAGACTCTTCATATTTTTCAGACCTTTTCATGCTCCTTGTATTTTTCAGACCTTTTCATGCTCTTCGTATTTTTCAGACATTTCCATGCCCGTTCTATTTTTCACACCTTTTCATGCTCGTCGTATATTTCACACCTTCTCATGGTCCTCGTATTTTTCACACCTTATCATGCTCGACGTATATTTCACACCTTTTCATGCTCCTCGTATTTTTCACACCTTTTCATGCTCCTCGTATTCTTCACACCTTTTCATGCTCGACGTATATTTCACACCTTTTCATGCTCCTCGTATTTTTCACACCTTTTCATGCTCCTCGTATTTTTCAGAGCTTTTCAAGCTCCTCCTAATTTGCAGGCCTTTTAATGCTCCTCCTATTTTTCAGACTTTTCCATGCTCCTCGTACTTTTCAGACCTTTTCATGCTCCTCGTATTTCTGAGACCTTTTCATGCTCCTCGTATTTTTGAGACCTTTTCCTGCCCCTCGTTTTTTTCAGACCTTTTCATGCTTGTCGTATATTTCACACCTTTTCATGCTCCTCGTATTTTTCACACCTTTTCATGCTCCTCGTATTTTTCAGAGCTTTTCATGCTCCTCCCAATTTGCAGACCTTTCCATGCTCCTCCTATTTTTCAGACGTTTCCATGCTCCTCCTATTTTTCAGACCTTTTCATGCTCCTCCTATTTTTCAGACTTTTTCATGCTCCTCGTATTTTTCAGAGCTTTTCACGCTCCTCCTTTTTTGCAGGCCTTTTCATGCTCCTCCTATTTTTCAGACATTTTCATGCTCCTCCTGTTTTTCAGGCCTTTTCATGCCCCTCGTATTTTCGGCACCTTTTCATGCTCCGCATATTTTTCACACCTTTTCATGCTCTTCATTTTTTTCACACCATTTAATGCTCCTCATATTTTTGACAGCTTTTCATGCTCCTCATATTTTTCAGACCGTTTCATGCTCCTCATATTTTTCAGACCATTTCATGCTCCTCGTATTTTTCAGACCTTTACCTGCTACTCGTATTTTGACACCTTTTCATGCTCTTCATATTTTTGACACCTTTTCATGCTCCTCGTATTTTTCAGACTTTCTCATGCTCCTCATATTTCTCAGACCTTTTAATGCTCTCGTATATTTCAGACCTTTTCATGCTCCTCATATTTTTCAGACCTTTTAATGCTCTCGTATTTTTCAGACCTTTTCATGCTCCTCGTGTTTTTTAGACCATTTCATACTCCTTGTATTTTTCAGACCTTTTCATGCTTCTCGTATTTTCAGACCTTTGCCTACTCCTCATATTTATCACACCTTTTCTTGCTCTTCATATTTTTCACACCATTTCATGCTCCGCATATTTTTCATACAGATTCATGCTCCTCGTCTTTTTCCCACCTTTATATGCTTCTCATATTTTTGACACCTTTTCATACTCTTCATACTTTTCAGTCCTTTTCATGTTCCTCGTATTTTTGAGACCTTTTCATGCTCCTCCTATTTTTTTCAGAACATTTTCGATGCTCCTCGAATTTCAGACCTTTTCATGCTCCTCAGTATTTTTTCAGCCTTTACATGCTTCTTCATATTTTTTGACACCTTTTCATACTCTTCTATTTTTCAGGACCTTTTCATGCTCCTCGAATTTTTCCAGACCTTTTTCATGCTCCTCGTATTTTTCAGACCTTTACATGCTTCTCATATTTTTGACACCTTTTCATACTCTTCATATTTTTCAGACCTTTTCATGCTCCTTGTATTTTTCAGACATTTTCATGCTCTTCATATTTTTCACACCGTTTCATGCTCCTCATAATTTTCATACAGTTTCATGCTCCTCGTATTTTTCAGACCTTTTCATGCTCCTCGTATTTTTGAGACCTTTTCCTGCCCCTCGTTTTTTTCAGAACTTTTCTTGCTCCTCGTATTTTTCAGTCCTTTTCATGCTCCTCCTATTTTTCAGACCTTTTCATGCTCCTCCTATTTTGCAGGCATTTTCATGCTCCTCCTATTTTTCAGACCTTTTCATGCTCCTCCTATTTTTCAGACATTTTCATGCTCCTCCTGTTTTTCAGGCCTTTTCATGCTCCTCGTATTTTTCACAGCTTTTCTCAGCTTCCTCGTATATTTTACAGCTTTTCATGCTCCTCGTATTTTTCACAACTTTTCATGCTCTTCGTATTTATCACACCTTTTCATGTTCTTCATATTTTTCAGAACTTTTCATGCTCTTCGTGTATTTCACACCTTTTCATGCTCTTCATTTTTTTCACACAATTTATTGCTCCTCATATTTTTGACAGCTTTTCATGCTCCCCATATATTTCAGACCGTTTCATGCTCCTCACATTTTTCAGACCTTTTAATGCTCTCGTATTTTTCAGACCTTTTCATGCTCCTCGTGTTTTTTAGACCATTTCACATTCCTTGTATTTTTCAGACCTTTTCATGCTCCTCGTATTTTTCAGACCTTTTCATGCTCTTCATATTTTTCAGACCTTTTCCTGCTCCTCGTATTTTTTAAGCCTCTTTATGCTCCTTGTGTTTTTCACAAGTTTTCGTGCTCCTCCTATTTTTCTCACCTTTCGTGCTCTTCGTATTTTTCAGACTTTCTCGTGCTCCTAATATTTTTCAGACCTTTTCATGCTCCTCGTATTATTCACAAATTTTCATGTTCCTCATATTTTTCAGGCTTTTTCGTGCTCTTCATATATTTCAGACATTTTCGTGCTCTTCATATTTTTCACACCTTTTCAGGACCCTTTTTTTTCTGACCTTTTCATGCTCCTCATGTTTTTCAGACCATTTCATGCTCCTTGTATTTTTCACACTTTTTCAGGCTCCTCGTAGTTTTCACACCTCTGCATGCTCCTCGTATTTTTCACACATGTGCATGCTCATCGTATTTTTCAGACCTTTTCATGCTCCTCATGTTTTTCAGACCTTTTCATGCTCCTCGTATTTTTCACAACTTTTCAAACTCTTCGTATTTGTGACAGCTTTTCATGCTCCTCATATTTTTCACAGCTTTTCATGCTCTTTGGATTTGTCTCACCTTTTCAAGCTCGTCATATTTTTCACACCGTTTCATGGTCTTCGTGTTTTTCCCACCTATTCAGAGTGTTCGTATTTTTCACACCTTTTCTTGCTCTTCACATTTTTCGCACCCTTTCATGCTCTTCATATTTTTCAGACCTTTTCATGTTCTTCATATTTTTCACAGCTTTTCATGCTCTTCTTTTTTTCACACCTTTCATGCTCTCAAATATTTCCGACAGTTTCATGCTCCTCATATTTTTCACACCTTTTCATGCTCCTTATATTTTTCAAACCTTTTCATGGTCTTCATATTTTTCACACATTTTCATGCTCCTCGTATTTTACACACCTTTTCATGCTCCTCGTATATGTCACACCATTTCATACTCCGCAGATTTTTCATACAGTTTCATTCTCCTCATATTTTACACCACTACACGCTCCTGATATTTTTGACACCTTTTCATGCTCTTCATATATTGAAGTCCTTTTCATGCTGCTCCTATTTTTCAGATCTTTTAATGCTCCTCGTACTTTTCAGACCATTTCATGCTCCTCGTGTTTTTCAGACCTTTTCATGCTCCTCGTATTCTTCACACTTTTTCATGGTCTTCGTATTTTTCACATCTTTTCATGCTCCTCGTGTTTTTCTCAAGTTTTCGTGCTCCTCCTATTTTTCACAGCTTTCATGCTCTTCGTATTTTTCAGACCTTTTCATGCTCCTCATATTTTTCAGACCTTTTCATGCTCTTCATATTTTTCACACCTTTTCAGGCCCTTCATGTTTTTCTGTCCTTTTCATGCTCCTCATGGTTTTCAGACCATTTCATGCTCCTCGTATTTTTCACACCTTTCAAGCTCCTTGTAATTTTCAGACCTTTTCATGCTCTTTGTATTTTTCATACCTTTTCATGATCCTCATATTTTTCACACCTTCTCATGCTCTTTGTATTTTTCACAACTTTTCATGCTTCTCATTTTTTTCAGGCCATTTCATGCTCCTCGTATTTTTCAGATCTTTTCATGCTCCTTGTATTTTCCACACCTTTTCATGCTGTTCATATTATTCACACCTTTTCATGCTTTTCATATTTTTCAGACGTTTTCATGCTATTGATATTTTTCCAAACTTTTCATGCTCTTTGTGTTTTTCACAGTGTTTCATGCTTTTCCTAATTTTCACACGTTTTAATGCTGCTCATATTTTTCACACCTTATCATGCTCTTCATATTTTTCACACCATTTCATGCTTCTAATATTTTTAACACCTTTTCATGCTCTTCATATTTTTCAGACCTTTTCATGGTCCTCCTATATTTCAGAACTTATCATGCTCCTCATTTTTTTCAGACCGTTTCATGCTCTTCATATTTTTCACACCTTTTCATGCTCCTCATATTTTTCACACCTTTTCATGCTCTTCATATTGTTCACACCGTTTCATACTCCTCGTATTTTTCATCCAGCTTCATGCTGCTCATATTTTTCATACCTTTACTTGCTCCTCATATTTTTGACACCTTTTCATGCTCCTCATATTTTTCAGACCGTTTCATGCTCTTCATATTTTCACACCGTTTCATACTCCTCATATTTTTGACACCTATTCATGCTCCTCATATTTTGCTGACCGTTTCATGCTCCTCGTATTTTTCAGTCCATTTCATGCTCCTCTAATTTTTCACACCTTTTCATGCTCCTCATATTTTTCAGACCTTTTCATGCTCCTCGTATTTTTCAGCCCATTTCATGCTCTTCATATTTTCACACCTTTTCTATCTCCTCATATTTTTCAAATTTTTCATGATCTTCATATTTTTCACACCTTTTCTAGCTCCTCATATTTTTCAGATCTTTTCATGCTCCTCCTATTTTTCAGGCCTTTTAATGCTCCTCGTATTTTTCACACCTTTTCATGCTCCTCGTATTTTTCACACAATTTCATGCTCCTCGTATTTTTCACACCTTTTTGTGCTCCTCGTATTTTTCAGAACTTTTCATGCTCTTCATATTTTTCACACCTTTCATGCTCTTCATATTTTTCAGAACTTTTGTGCTCTTCATATTTTTCACACCCTTTCATTCTCTTTGTATTTTTCACACCTTTTCATGCTCCTCGTATTTTTCACACCTTTTCACGCTCCTCGTATTTTTCACACGTTTTCATGCTCCTCCTATTTTTCACACCTTTTCTTGCTCCTCGTATTTTTCACACCTTTTCATGCTCCTCATTTTTTTTCACTCCTTTTCATGCTCCTCGTATATTTCACAACTTTTCATGCTCCTCGTAAATTTCAGACCTTTTCGTGCTCTTCATATTATTCACACCTTTTCGTGCTTTTCATGTTTCTCAGACCGTTTCATGCTCTTCTTATTTTTCACACCTTTTCATGCTCCTCGTCTTTTTCACACCTTTTCATGCTCCTCGAATTCTTCACACCTTTTCATGCTCCTCGTATTTATCAGGCCTTTTCATGCTCTTCATATTTTCACAACTTTTCAAGCTCCTCGTATTTCTCACACCATTTCATGATCCTCGTTTTTTTCACAACTTTTCATGCACCTCGTTTTTTTCACACCTTTTCATGCACCTCGTATTTTTCACACCTTTTTGTGCTCCTCGTATTTTCACACCTTTTCGTGCTCCTTCTATTTTTCACACCTTTTCGTCCTCTCCGTATTTTTCAGACCTTTTCGTGCTCTTTGTATTTTTAAGACCTTTTCATGCTCCTCGTATTTTTCAGACCTTTTCATGCTCCTCATACTTCTCAGAACTTTTCATGCTCCTCGTATTTTTCACACCTTTGCATGCTGCTCGTATTCTTCACACCTTTTCATGCTCCTCGTTTTTTTCACACGTTTTCATGCACCTCTTATTTTTCACGCCTTTTCATGCTCCTCGTATTTTTCACACCTTTTCATGCTCCTCGTTTTTTTCACACCTTTTCCTGCTCTTTGATTTCTTCACACCTTTTCATGCTCCTTGTATTCTTCAGACCTTTTCAGGCTCCTCGTATTTTCCAGAACATTTCATGCTCCTCGTATTTTTCAGACCATTTCATTCTCCTCATATTTTCCAGACCTTTTCATGCTCCTCGTATTTTTCAGACAATTTCATCCACCTCGTATTTTTCAGACCTTTTCTTGCTCCTCGTATTTTTCACTCCTTTTCATGCTCTTTGTATTTTTCACACATATTCATGCTCCTCGTATTTTTCACACCTTTTCATGCTCCTCGTATTCTTCAGACCTCTTCATGCTCTTCGTATTTTTCACACCTTTTCGTGCTCCTCGTATATTTCAGACCTTTTCATGCTCCTCATATTTTTCAGACCTTTTCATGCTCCTCGTATTATTCACACCTTTTCGTGTTCCTCGTATTTTTCAGACCTTTTCATGCTCTTCATATATTTCACACCTTTTCATGCTCTTCGTATTTTTCACACATTTTCCTGCTCCTTGTATTTTACACACCTTTTCATGCTCCTCGTATATGTCACACCATTTCATGCTCCGCAGATTTTTCATACAGTTTCATTCTCCTCATATTTTTCACACCTCTACGCGCTCCTTATATTTTTGACACCTTTTCATGCTCTTCATGTTTTTCACACCTTTTCTTGCTGCTCGTATTCTTCACACCTTTTCATACTCCTCATATATTTCACACCTTTTCATGCACCTCGCATTTTTCACACTGTTTCATGCTCGTAGTTTTCACAACTTAACATACTCCTAGAATTTTTCACACCGTTTCATGCTCCTCGGGTTTTTCAGACCTTTTCATGCGCCGCGTATTTTTCACACCTTTTCGAGCTCCTCCTATTTTTCACACCTTTTCGGTCTCTTCGTATTTTTCTCGCGTTTTCATGCTTCTCGTGTTTTTCACAACTTTTCATGCTCCGCGTATTTTTCACAACTTTTCCTGCTACACCTATTTTTCATACGTTTTCGGGCTCTTCGTATTTTTCAGACCATTTCATGTTCCTCGTATTTTTCACACCTTTTCATGCTCCGCGTATTTTTCACACCTTTTCCTGCTCCTCCTGTTTTTCACATGTTTTCGGGCTCTTCGTATTTTTCAGACCTTTTCATCCTCCTCGTATTTTTCAAACTTTTTCATGCTCCTCGTATTTTTCAAACATGTTCATGCTCCTCGTATTTTTCACACATTTATGTGCTCCTCCTATTTTTCACACCTTTTCGTGCTCTTCGTATTTTTCAGACCTTTTCATGCACATCCTATTTTTCACACCTTTTCGTGCTCTTCGTATTTTTCAGAACTTTTCATGCTCCTAATATTTTTCAGACCTTTTCATGCTCCTCGTATTATTCACACCTTTTCGTGTTCCTCGTATTTTTCTGACCTTTTCATGCTCTTCATATATTTCACACCTTTTCAGGCTCCTCATATTTTTCAGACATTTTCGTGCTCTTCATATTTTTCACACCTTTTCAGGCTCTTCTTATTTTTCAGGGCTTTTCATGCCCCTCCTATTTCTTAGGTCTTTTAATCCCTCTCGTATTTTTCACCCCTTTTCATGCTCCTTGTATTATTCAAACCTTTTCATCCTCCTCGTATTTTTCAAACCTTTTCATGCTCCTCGTATTTTTCAAACATTTTCATGCTCCTCGTATTTTTCACACTTTTACGTGCTCCTCCTATTTTTCACACCTTTTCGTGCTCTTCGTATTTTTAAGACCTTTTCATGCACCTCCTATTTTTCACACCTTTTCGTGCTCTTGGTATTTTTCAGACCTTTTCATGCTCCTCATATTTTTCAGACCTTCTCATGCTCCTCGTATTTTTGACACCTTTTCATGCTCCTCGTATTTTTCACACCTTTTCATGCTCTTCATATTTTTCAGAACTTTTGTGCTCTTCATATTTTTCACACCCTTTCATGCTCGTCGTATTTTTCAGACCTTTTCGTGCTCCTCGTATTTTTCACACGTTTTCGTGCTCCTCCTACTTTTCACAACTTTTCTTGCTCCTCGTATTTTTCTGACCTTTTCATGCTCCTAGTATTATTCACACCTTTTTGTGTTCCTCGTATTTTTCAGACCTTTTCATGCTCTTCATATATTTCACACCTTTTCAGGCTCTTCATATTTTACAGACATTTTCGTGCTCTTCATATTTTTCACATCTTTTCAGGCTCTTCGTATTTTTCAGGGCTTTTCATGCCCCTCGTGTTTCTTAGGTCTTTTAATGCCTCTCGTATTTTTCACCCCTTTTCACGCTCCTCGTATTACTTAGGTCTTTTAATGCCTCTCGTATTTTTCACACCTTTTCATGCCCCTCATATGTTTCACACCTTTTCATGCTGCTCGTATTTCTCACACCTTATCGTCGTGCTCATATTTTTCACACCTTTTCGTGCTCTTCATATTTTTCAGACCTTTTCATGCTCTTCATATATTCACAGCTTTTCAGGCTCTTCATGTTTTTCAGACCTTTTCATGCTCCTCATATTTTTCAGACCTTTTCATGCTCCTCGTATTTTTGACACCTTTTCATGCTCCTCATATTTTTCACACCTTTTCATGCTCTTCCTATTTTTCAGAACTTTTGTGCTCTTCATATTTTTCACACCCTTTCATGCTCGTCGTATTTTTCAGACCTTTTCGTGCTCCTCGTATTTTTCACACGTTTTCGTTCTCCTCCTACTTTTCACAACTTTTCTTGCTCCTCGTATTTTTCAAACCTTTTCATGCTCTTCATATTTTCACAGCTTTTCAGGCTCTTCATGTTTTTCAGACCTTTCCATGCTCCTCATATTTTTCAGACCTTTTCATGCTCCTCGTATTTTTCACACCTTTTCATGTTCCTCATATTTTTCACACCTTTTCATGCTCCTTGTATTTTTCACTCCTTTTCATGCTCCTCGTATTTTTCACACCTTTTCATGCTCCTTGTATTTTTCACACCTCTTCAAGCTCCTCATATTTTTGAGACTTGTTCATGCTCCTCATATATTTCAAACCTTTTCATGCTCCTCATATTTTTCACACCTCTTCATACTCCCCGTATTTTTCACGGCTTTTCATGCCCCTCATATTTTTCACGCCTTTTCATGCTCCTTGTATTTTTCACCACTTTTCATGTCCCTCATATTTTTCACACCTTTTCATTCTCCTCGTATTTTTCAGAATTTTTCATGCTCCTCGTATTTTTCACAGCTTTTCATGCTCCTCGTATTCTTCACACCTTTTCATGCTCCTCGTATTTTTCACACATTTTCATGCTACTCGTATATTTCACATGTTTAATGCTCGTCCTATTTTCTACACATTTTCGTGCTCCTCGTATTTTTCACACCTTTTCATGCTCCTTGTATTTTTCACACCTCTTCAAGCTCCTCATATTTTTGAGACTTGTTCATGCTCCTCATATATTTCAAACCTTTTCATGCTCCTCATATTTTTCACACCTCTTCATACTCCCCGTATTTTTCACGGCTTTTCATGCCCCTCATATTTTTCACGCCTTTTCATGCTCCTTGTATTTTTCACCACTTTTCATGTCCCTCATATTTTTCACACCTTTTCATTCTCCTCGTATTTTTCAGACTTTTTCATGCTCCTCGTATTTTTCACACCTCTACGGACTCCTTCTATTTTTCATCCTTTTCGTGCTCTTCATATTTTTCAGGCCTTTATATGTTCTTCATATTTTTCACACATTTTCAGGCTCTTCATATTTTTCAGACTTTTTCATGCTCCTCATATTTTTCACACCTTTTCATGCTCCTCGTATTTGTCAGACCTTTTCATTCTCCTCGTATTTCTCAGACCTTTTCAAGCTCCTCGTATTTTTCAGACTTTTTCATGCTCCACGTGTTTGTCAGACCTTTTCATGCTCTTCATATTTTTCAGACCTTTTCATGCTCTTAGTATTTCAGACCTTTTCATGCTCCTCTTGTTTTTCACACCTTTTCATGTCCCTCATATTTTTCACACCTTTTCATGCTCCTCGTATTTGGCAGACCTTTTCATGCTCCTCGTATTTTTCACACCTTTACGTACTCCTCTATTTTTCACACATTTTCTTGCTCTTCATATTTTTCACACCTTTTCAGGCTCTTCATATTTTTCAGACTTTTTCATGCTCTTCGTGTTTTTCAGACCTTTTCATGCTCTTCATATTTTTCAGATCTTTTCATGCTCTTAGTATTTTTCAGACCTTTTCATGTTCCTCGTATTTTTCACACCTTCGTGCTCCTCATATTTTTCAGACCTTTTCACGCTCCTCGTTATTTTCAGACCTTTTCACACTCTTCATATTTTTCACACCTTTTCACGCTCTTCGTATTTTTGACACCTTTTCATGCTCGTCGTATTTTTCACACCTTTTCCTGCTCCTCATTTTTTTCACAACTTTTCCTGCTCTTCGTATTTTTCACACCTTTTCATGCTCCTCGTATTTTTCACAACTTTTCATGCTCCTCGTATTTGTCAGACCTTTTCATGCTACTCGTATTTTTCACACCTTTTCATGCTCCTCGTATTTTACAGACATTTTCGTGCTCTTCATATTTTTCACACCTCTTCAGGCTCTTCGTATTTTTCAGGGCTTTTCATGCCCCTCATATTTCTTAGGTCTTTTAATGCCTCTCGTATTTTTCACCCCTTTTCATGCTCCTCATATTATTCAGGCCTTTTCTTGCTCCTCGTATTTTTCACACCTTTTCATGCCCCTCATATGTTTCACACCTTTTCATGCTCCTCGTATTTCTCACACCTTATCGTCGTGCTCGTATTTTTCACACCTTTTCGTGCTCTTCATATTTTTCAGACCTTTTCATGCTCTTCATATATTCACAGCTTTTCAGGCTCTTCATGTTTTTCAGACCTTTTCATGCTCCTCATATTTTTCAGACCTTTTCATGCTCCTCGTATTTTTGACACCTTTTCATGCTCCTCCTATTTTTCACACCTTTTCATGCTCCTCGTATTTTTCACACCTTTTCTTGCTCCTCGTATTTTTCACACCTTTTTGTGCTCCTCCTTTTTTCACACCTTTTCGTGCTCTTCATATTTTTCGGACATTTTCTTGTTCTTCATATATTTCACACATTTTCAGGCTCTTCATATTTTTCAGACCTTTTCATGCTCCTCGTATTTTACAGATCTTTTTATGCTCCTCCTATTTCTCAGGTCTTTTCATGCTCCACGTATTTTTCACACGTTTTCATGCTGCTCATATATTTCACACCTTTTCATGCTCCTCATATTTTTCACACCTCTTCATACTCCTCGTATTTTTCACGCCTTTTCATGCTCCTCCTTTTTTCACGCCTTTTCATGCTCCTCATATTTTTCACACCTTTTCATGTCCCTCATATTTTTCACCCCTTTTCATGCTCCTCGTATTTGTCAGACCTTTATATGTTCTTCATATTTTTCACAGATTTTCAGGCTCTTCATATTTTTCAGACTTTTTCATGCTCCTCATATTTTTCACACCTTTTCATGCTCCTCGTCATTTTCACACCTTTTCATGCTCCTCGTATTTGTCAGACCTTTTCATTCTCCTCGTATTTCCCAGACCTTTTCAAGCTCCTCGTATTTTTCAGACTTCTTCATGCTCCTCGTGTTTTTCAGACCTTTTCATGCTCTTTGTATTTTTCAGACCTTTTCATGCTCCTCGTGTTTTTCACACCTTTTCATGTCCCTCATATTCTTCACACCTTTTCATGCTCCTCGTATTTGTCAGACCTTTTCATGCTCCTCGTATTTTTCACACCTTTACGTACTCCTTCTTTTTTTCACACATTTTCGTGCTCTTCATATTCTTCAGACCTTTATATGTTCTTCATATTTTTCACACCTTTACAGACTCTTCATATTTTTCAGACTTTTTCATGCTCTTCGTGTTTTTCAGACATTTTCATGCTCCTTCTATTTTTCACAACTTTTCTTGCTCCTCGTATTTGTCAGACCTTTTCATCCTCCTCGTATTTTTCAGACCTTTTCAAGCTCCTCGTATTTTTCAGACTTTTTCATGCTCCTCGTGTTTGTCAGACCTTTTCATGCTCTTCATATTTTTTAGACCTTTTCCTGCTCTTAGTTTTTTTCAGACCTTTTCATGCTCCTCTTGTTTTTCACACCTTTTCATGTCCCTCATATTTTTCACACCTTTTCATGCTCCTCGTATTTGGCAGACCTTTTCATGCTCCTCGTATTTTTCACACCTTTATGTACTCCTCTATTTTTCACACATTTTCGTGCTCTTCATATTTTTCAGACCTTTATAAGTTTTTCATATTTTTCACACCTTTTCAGGCTCTTCATATTTTTCAGACTTTTTCATGCTCTTCGTGTTTTTCAGACCTTTTCATGCTCTTCATATCTTTCAGACCTTTTCATGCTCTTAGTATTTTTCATACCTTTTCATGTTCCTCGTATTTTTCACACCTTCATGCTCCTCGTATTTTTCATACCTTTTCACGCTCCTCGTTATTTTCAGACCTTTTCACGCTCTTCATATTTTTCACACCTTTTCACGCTCTTCGTATTTTTGACACCTTTTCATGCTCGTCGTATTTTTCACACTTTTTCCTCCTCCTCATTTTTTTCACACCTTTTCCTGATCTTCGATTTCTTCACACCTTTTCATGCTCCTCGTATTTTTCACAACTTTTCCTGCTCTTCGTATTTTTCACACCTTTTCATGCTCCTCATATTTTTCACACCTTTTCATGCTCCTCGTATTTGTCAGACCTATTCATGCTACTCGTATTTTTCACACCTTTTCATGCTCCTCGTATTTTTCACACCTTTTCGTGCTCTTCGTATTTTTCAGACCTTTTCATGCACCTCCTATTTTTCACACCTTTTAGTGCTCTTCGTATTTTTCAGACCTTTTCATGCTCCTAATATTTTTCAGACCTTTTCATGCTCCTCGAATTATTCACACCTTTTCGTGTTCCTCGTATTTTTCAGACCTTTTCATGCTCTTCATATATTTCACACCTTTTCAGGCTCTTCATATTTTACAGATATTTTCGTGCTCTTCATATTTTTCACACCTCTTCAGGCTCTTCGTATTTTTCAGGGCTTTTCATGCCCCTCATATTTCTTAGGTCTTTTAATGCCTCTCGTATTTTTCACCCCTTTTCATGCTCCTCATATTTTTCACACCTTTTCATGCTCCTCATATTTTTCACTCCTTTTCATGAACTCCTCGTATTTTTACACATTTCATTGCTCCTCGTATTTCACACCTTTTCATTGCTCTCTATTTACAAGATCTTTTTATGCTCCTCCTATTTCTCATCTTTTCATGCTCCCACGTATTTTTCACACGTTTTTCTTGCGCTCATATATTTCCACACCTTTCATGCTCCTCATATTTTTCACACCGCTCTTCTACCCTCGTATTTTCACGCTTTTCATGCTCCTCATTTTTTCATGCCTTTTCATGCTCCTCATATTTTTCACAACTTTTCATGTCCCTCATATTTTTCACCCCTTTTCATGCTCCTCATATTTGTCAGACCTTTATATGTTCTTCATATTTTTCAAACATTTTCAGGCTCTTCATATTTTTCAGACTTTTTCATGCTCCTCATATTTTTCACACCTTTTGATGCTCCTCGTCATTTTCACACCTTTTCATGCTCCTCGTATTTGTCAGATCTTTTCATTCTCCTCATATTTCCCAGACCTTTTCAAGCTCCTCGTATTTTTCAGACTTCTTCATGCTCCTCGTGTTTTTCAGACCTTTTCATGCTCTTAGTATTTTTCAGACTTTTCATGCTCCTCGTGTTTTTCACACCTTTTCATGTCCCTCATATTTTTCACACCTTTTCATGCTCCTCGTATTTGTCAGACCTTTTCATGCTCCTCGTATTTTTCACACCTTTACGTACTGCTCCTATTTTTCACACATTTTCGTGCTCTTCATATTCTTCAGACCTTTATATGTTCTTCATATTTTTCACACCTTTACAGACTCTTCATATTTTTCAGACTTTTTCATGCTCTTCGTGTTTTTCAGACATTTTCATGCTCTGCCTATTTTTCACAACCTTTCTTGCTCCTCGTATTTTTCAGATCTTTTCATGCTCCTCGTATTATTCACACCTTTTCGTGTTCCTCGTATTTTTCAGACCTTTTCATGCTCTTCATATATTTCACACCTTTTCAGGCTCTTCATATTTTTCAGACATTTTCGTGCTCTTCATATTTTTCAGACCTTTATATGTTCTTCATATATTTCACACATTTTCAGGCTCTTCATATTTTTCAGACTTTTTCATGCTCCTCATATTTTTCACACCTTTTCATGCTCCTCGTCTTTTTTACACCTTTTCATGCTCCTCGTATTTGTCAGACCTTTTCATTCTCCTCGTATTTCTCAGACCTTTTCAAGCTCCTCGTATTTTTCAGACTTTTTCATGCTCCTCGTGTTTGTCAGACCTTTTCATGCTCTTCATATTTTTCAGACCTTTTCATGCTCTTAGTTTTTTCAGACCTTTTCATGCTCCTCTTGTTTTTCACACCTTTTCATGTCCCTCATATTTTTCACACCTTTTCATGCTCCTCGTATTTGGCAGACCTTTTCATGCTCCTCGTATTTTTCACACCTTTACGTACTCCTCTATTTTTCACACATTTTCGTGCTCTTCATATTTTTCAGACCTTTATATGTTCTTCATATTTTTCACACCTTTTGAGGCTCTTCATATTTTTCAGACTTTTTCATGCTCTTCGTGTTTTTCAGACCTTTTCATGCTCTTCATATTTTTCAGACCTTTTCATGCTCTTAGTATTTTTCAGACCTTTTCATGTTCCTCGTATTTTTCACACCTTCATGCTCCTCGTATTTTTCAGACCTTTTCACGCTCCTCGTTATTTTCAGACCTTTTCACGCTCTTCATATTTTTCACACCTTTTCACGCTCTTCGTATTTTTGACACCTTTTCATGCTCGTCGTATTTTTCACACCTTTTCCTGCTCCTCATTTTTTTCACACCTTTTCCTGATCTTCGATTTCTTCACACCTTTTCATGCTCCTCATATTTTTCACAACTTTTCCTGCTCTTCGTATTTTTCACACCTTTTCATGCTCCTCATATTTTTCACACCTTTTCATGCTCCTCGTATTTGTCAGACCTTTTCATGCTACTCGTATTTTTCACACCTTTTCATGCTCCTCGTATTTTTCACACCTTTTCGTGCTCTTCGTATTTTTCAGACCTTTTCATGCACCTCCAATTTTTCACACCTTTTAGTGCTCTTCGTATTTTTCAGAACTTTTCATGCTCCTAATATTTTTCAGACGTTTTCATGCTCCTCGAATTATTCACACCATTTCGTGTTCCTCGTATTTTTCAGACCTTTTCATGCTCTTCATATATTTCACACCTTTTCAGGCTCTTCATATTTTACAGACATTTTCGTGCTCTTCATATTTTTCACACCTCTTCAGGCTCTTCGTATTTTTCAGGGCTTTTCATGCCCCTCATATTTCTTAGGTCTTTTAATGCCTCTCGTATTTTTCACCACTTTTCATGCTCCTCGTATTATTCAGGCCTTTCCTTGCTCCTCGTATTTTTCACACCTTTTCATGCTCCTCGTATTTCTCATACCTTTCCGTTGTGCTCATATTTTTCACACCCTTTCGTGCTCTTCATATTTTTCAGACCTTTTCATGCTCTTCATATATTCACAGCTTTTCAGGCTCTTCATGTTTTTCAGAATTTTTCATGCTCCTCATATTTTTCAGACCTTCTCATGCTCCTCGTATTTTTGACACCTTTTCATGCTCCTCGTATTTTTCACACCTTTTCATGCTCTTCATATTTTTCAGAACTTTTGTGCTCTTCATATTTTTCACACCCTTTCATGCTCGTCGTATTTTTCAGACCTTTTCGTGCTCCTCGTATTTTTCACACGTTTTCGTGCTCCTCCTACTTTTCACAACTTTTCTTGCTCTTCGTATTTTTCAGACCTTTTCATGCTCCTAGTATTATTCACACCTTTTCGTGTTCCTCGTATTTTTCAGACCTTTTCATGCTCTTCATATATTTCACACCTTTTCAGGCTCTTCATATTTTACAGACATTTTCGTTCTCTTCATATTTTTCACACAGGCTCTTCATATTTTTCAGACCTTTTCATGCTCCTCGTATTTTACAGATCTTTTTATGCTCCTCCTATTTCTCAGGTCTTTTCATGCTGCACGTATTTTTCACACGTTTTCATGCTGCTCATATATTTCACACCTTTTCATGCTCCTCATATTTTTCACACCTCTTCATACTCCTCGTATTTTTCACGCCTTGTCATGCTCCTCCTTTTTTCACCCCTTTTCATGCTCCTCGTATTTGTCAGACCTTTATATGTTCTTCATATTTTTCAAACATTTTCAGGCTCTTCATATTTTTCAGACTTTTTCATGCTCCTCATATTTTTCACAGCTTTTCATGCTCCTCGTCATTTTCACACCTTTTCATGCTCCTCGTATTTGTCAGACCTTTTCATTCTCCTCGTGTTTCTCAGACCTTTTCAAGCTCCTCGTATTTTTCAGACTTTTTCATGCTCCTCGTGTTTTTCAGACCTTTTCATGCTCTTAGTATTTTTCAGACCTTTTCATGCTCCTCGTGTTTTTCACACCTTTTCATGTCCCTCATATTTTTCACACGTTTTCTTGCTCCTCGTATTTGTCAGACCTTTTCATGCTCCTCGTATTTTTCACACCTTTACCTACTCCTCCTATTTTTCACACATTTTCGTGCTCTTCATATTCTTCAGACCTTTATATGTTCTTCATATTTTTCACACCTTTACAGACTCTTCATATTTTTCAGACTTTTTCATGCTCTTCGTGTTTTTCAGACATTTTCATGCTCCTCCTATTTTTCACAACTTTTCTTGCTCCTCGTATTTTTCAGATCTTTTCATGCTCCTCGTATTATTCACACCTTTTCGTGTTCCTCGTATTTTTCAGACCTTTTCATGCTCTTCATATATTTCACACCTTTTCAGGCTCTTCATATTTTTCAGACATTTTCGTGCTTTTCATATTTTTCAGACCTTTATATGTTCTTCATATTTTTCACACATTTTCAGGCTCTTCATATTTTTCAGACATTTTCATGCTCCTCATATTTTTCACACCTTTTCTTGCTCCTAGTCGTTTTCCCACCTTTTCATGCTTCTCGTATTTGTCAGACCTTTTCATTCTCCTCGTATTTCCCAGACCTTTTCAAGCTCCTCGTATTTTTCAGACTTCTTCATGCTCCTCGTGTTTTTCAGACCTTTTCATGCTCTTAGTATTTTTCAGACCTTTTCATGATCCTCGTGTTTTTCACACCTTTTCATGTCCATCATATTTTTCACACCTTTTCATGCTCTCGTATTTGTCAGACCTTTTCATGCTCCTCGTATTTTTCACACCTTTACGTACTCCTCCTACTTTTCACACATTTTCGTGCTCTTCATATTTTTCTGAACTTTATATGTTCTTCACAATTTCCACACCTTTTCAGGCTTTTCATATTTTTCAGACTTTTTCATGCTCCTCGTGTTTTTCAGACCTTTTCATGCTCTTCATATTTTTCAGAACTTTTCATGCTCTTAGTATTTTTCAGACCTTTTCATGTTCCTCGTATTTTTCACACCTTCATTCTCCTCGTATTTTTCTGACCTTTTCACGCTCCTCATATTTTTCAGACCTTTTCACGCCCTTCATATTTTTCACACGTTTTCACGCTCTTCGTATTTTTGACACCTTTTCATGCTCGTCGTATTTTTCACACCTTTTCATGGTCCTCGTATTTTTCACACATTTTCATGCTCCTCGTATTTTTCACAACTTTTTGTGCTCCTCGTATTTTTCACACCTTTTCGTGCTCCTCCTATTTTTCACTCCTTTTCGTGCTCCTGGTATTTTTCACACATTTTCATGCTCGTAGTTTTCACAACTTTTCATACTCCTCAAATTTTTCACTCCTTTTCATGCTCCTCGTGTTTTTCAGACCTTTTCATGCGCCCCGTATATTTCAAACTTTTTCGTGCTCCTCCTATTTTCCACACCTTTTCGACCTCTTCGTATTTTTCACGCCTTTTCATGCTCCTCGTAATTTTCACACGTTATTATGTTACTCATATTTTTCAAACCTTTTCATGGTCCTCGTATTTTTCACACCTTTAATGCTCCTCGTATTTTTCACAGCTTTTCATGCTCCTCGTTTTTTTCACAGCTTTTCATGCTCCTCGTATTCTTCACACCTTTTCGTGCTCCCTGTGTTTTTCACACCTTTTCATGCTCCTTGTATTTTTCACACCTCTTCAAGCTCCTCATATTTTTGAGACTTGTTCATGCTCCTCATATTTTTCAAACGTTTTCATGCTCCTCATATTTTTCACACCTCTTCATACTCCCCATATTTTTCACGCCTTTTCATGTCCCTCATATTTTTCACACCTTTTCATGCTCCTCGTATTTGTCAGACCTTTTCATGCTCCTCGTATTTTTCACACCTTTACGTACTCCTACTATTTTTTACACCTTTTCGTGCTCTTCATATTTTTCAGACGTTTATATGTTCTTCATATTTTTCACACATTTTCAGGCTCTTCATATTTTTCAGAACTTTTGTGCTCTTCATATTTTTCACACCCTTTCTTGCTCGTCATATTTTTCAGACCTTTTCGCGAGGAGCATGAAAAGGTCTCAAAATACGAGAAAAGGTCTAAAAAATACCAGGAGCATGAAACTGTATGAAAAATATGAGGAGCATGAAACGGTGTGAAAAATATGAAAAGCATGAAAATGTCTGAAATATACGAGGAGCATGAAAAGGTCGCAAAAATATGATGAGCATGAAAAGGTCTGAAAAATATGAAGTGTATGAAAAGGAGACAAAAATATGAGAAGATTGTAAAGGTGTGAAAAATATGAGGAGCATGAATCTGTATGAAGAATATGCCGAGCATGAAATGGTGTGAAAAATGTGAAGAGCATGAAAAAGTGTCCAAAATATGAGGAGCATGTAAAGGTGTCAAATATATGAAGAGCATGAAAAGGTGTCAAAAATATGAGGAGCATTAAAAGGTGTGAAAAATATGAGGAGCATGACACGGTCTCAAAAATATGAGGAGCATGAAACGATCTGAAAAATATGCAGAGCATGAAATGGTGTGAAAAATATGAGGAGCATTAAAAGGTGTGAAAAATATGAGGAGCATGACACGGTCTCAAACATATGAGGAGCATGAAATGATCTGAAAAATATGAGGAGCATGAAAAGCTGCCAAAAATATGAGGAGCATGAAACAGTGTGAAAAATACGAAGAGCATGAAAACCTGAGAAATATATCAAGAGCATGAAAAGGCCTGAAAAATAAGAAGAGCATGAAAAGGTGTGAAAAAAACGAAGATAAAGAAAGGTGTGAAAAATACGAAGAGCCTGAAAAGGTGTGAAAAACACGAAGAGCATGAAAAGTTGTGAAAAATACAAAGAGCATGAAAACTGTGAAAAATACGAAGAGCATGAAAAGGTGTGAAAAATATGAGGAGCATCAAAAGGTGTGAAAATATGAGGAGCATGAAACTGTATGAAAAATATGAGGAGCATGAAAAAGTCTCAAAAATACGAGGAGCATGAAAAGGTCTCAGAAATACGAGGAGCATGAAAATATCTGAAAAATACGAAGAGCATGAAAAGGTCTGAAAAAAACGAAGGGCAGGAAAAGGTCTCAAAAATACGAGGAGCATGAAAAGGTCTGAAAAATCCGAGGAGCATGAAACTGTATGAAAAATACGAGGAGCATGAAACGGCGTGAAAAATATGAAGAGCATGAAAATGTCTGAAAAATACAAGGAGCATGGAAAGGTCTGAAAAATATGAAGAGTATGAAAAGATGTCAAAAATATGAGAAGCATGTAAAGGTGTGAAAAATATGAGGAGCATGAATCTGTATGAAAAATATGCGGAGCATGAAATGGTGTGAAAAATAAGAAGAGCAAGAAAAGATGTGATAAATATGAGGAGTATGCAAAGGTCTGAAAAATACGAGGAGCATGAAAAGGTCTGAAAAATACAAGGAGTATGAAATGGTCTAAAAAACCCGAGGAGCATGAAAAGTTCTGAAAAATACGAGGAGCATGAAAAGGTCTGAAAAATAAAAGGAGCATGGAAAGGTGTCAAAAATATCAGGAGCTTGAAAAGGTGTCAAAAATATGAAGAGCATGAAAAGGGGTCAAAAATTTGAATAGAATGTAAAGGTGTGGAAAATAAGAGGTACATGAATCAGTATGAAAAATATGAGGAGCATGAAACGGTCAGAAAATTATGAACAGCATGAAAAGGTGTGAAAAATATGAGGAGCATGAAACGGTCTGAAAAATATGAACAGCATGAAAAGGTGTGAAAAATACGAGGAGCATGAAAATGTCTGAAAAATACAAGGAGTATGAAATGGTCTAAAAAACACGAGGAGCATGAAAAGGTCTGAAAAATACGAGGAGCGTGAAAAGGTCTGAAAAAAACAAGGGGCAGGAAAAGGTCTCAAAAATACGAGGAGCATGAAAAGGTCTCAAAAATACGAGGAGCATGAAAAGGTCTGAAAAATACAAGGAGCATGAAACTGTATGAAAAATATGAGGAGCATGAAACGGTGTGAAAAATATGAGGAGCATGAAAAAGTCTCAAAAATACGAGGAGCATGAAAAAGTCTGAAAAATACGAGGAGAATGAAACTGTATGAAAAATATGAGGAGCATGAAACGGTGTGGAATATATAAAGAGCATGAAAATGTCTGAAATATACGAGGAACATGAAAAGGTCGAAAAATATGAGGAGCATGAAAAGGTCTGAAAAATATGAAGAGTATGAAAAGGAGTCAAAAATATGTGAAGCATGTAAAAGTGTGAAAAATATGAGGAGCATGAATCTGTATGAAAAATATGCGGAGCATGAAATGGTGTGAAAAATATGAAGAGCATGAAAAAGTGTCAAAAATATGAGTAGCATGTAAAGGTGTCAAAAATATGAAGAGCATGAAAAGGTGTCAAAAATATCAGGAGCATTAAAATGTGTGAAAAATATGAGGAGAATGACACGGTCTCAAACATATGAGGAGCATGAAACGATCTGAAAAATATGAAGAGCATGCAAAGATGTGAAAAATATGAGGAGCATTAAAAGGTGTGAAAAATATGAGGAGCATGAAACGGTCTCAAAAATATGAGGAGCATGAAAAGCTGCCAAAAATATGAGGAGCGTGAAACAGTGTGAAAAATACGAAGAGCATGAAAACCTGAGAAAAATATCAAGAGCATGAAAAGGTCTGAAAAATAAGAAGAGCATGAAAAGGTGTGAAAAATACGAAGATCATGAAAAGGTGTGAAAAATACAAAGAGCCTGAAAAGGTGTGAAAAACACGAAGAGCATGAAAAGTTGTGAAAAATACGAAGAGCATGAAAACTGTGAAAAATACGAAGAGCATGAAAAGGTGTGAAAAATATGAGGAGCATCAAAAGGTGTGAAAAATATGAGGAGCATGAAACGGTATGAAAAATACGAGGAGGATGAAAAGGTGTGAATAATACGAGGTGCATGAAAAGGTCTGAAAAATAAGAAGAGCATGAAAAGGTGTCAAAAGTATGAGGAGCATCAAAAGATGTGAATAACATGAAGAGCATGAAAAGGTGTCAAAAATATGTGGAGCATGTAAAGTTGTGAAAAATATTTGGAGCATGAAATTGTTTGAAACATATGAGGAGCAAGAAACCGTGTGAAAAATATGAGGAGTTTGAAAAGGTCTGAAAAATACGAGAGAATGAAAACGTGTGAAAAACACGAAGAGCATGAAAAGGTGTGAAAAATAAGAAGAGCCTGAAAAGGTCTGAAAAATACGAGGAACATGAAAAGGTCTCAGAAATACGAGGAGCATGAAAATGTCTGAAAAATACGAGGATCATGAAAAGGTCTGAAAAAACGAGGGGCAGGAAAAGGTCTCAAAAATACGAGGAGCATGAAATGGCCTAAAAAATTCTAGGAGCATGAAAAGGACTGAAAAATACGAGGAGCATGAAACGGTCTGAAAAATACTAGGTGCATGAAAAGTTCTGAAAAATACGAGGAGCATGAAAAGGTCTGAAAAATACGAGGAGCATGAAAAGGTCTGAAAAATATGTAGAGTATAAAAAGTTTTCAAAAATATGAGGAGAATGAAAAGGTGTGAAAAATAGGAAGAGCATGAAAAGCTGTCAAAAATATGAGGAGAATGAAAAGGTGTGAAAAATATTAAGAGCATGAAAAGGTGTCAAAAATATGAGGAACAAGTAATGCTGTGAAAAATATGAGGAGCATGAATCTGTATGAAAAACACGAGGAGCATGAAACGGTGTGAAAAATATGAAGAGCATGAAAAGGTGTGAAAATTATGAGGAGTATGAAAACGTCTTAAAAATACGAGGAGCATGAAAAGGTCTGAAAAATATGTGGAGCCTGAAAAGGTGTCAAAAATATGAGGAGCATGTAAAGGTGTGAAAAATTGAGGAGCATGAATCTGTATGAAAATTATGAGGAGGATGAAATGGTGTGAAAAATATGAAGATCATGAAAAGGTGTGAAAAATATGAGGAGGTTGAAAAGGTCTGAAAAATAAGAGTGCATGAAAAGGTGTGAAATACACGAAGAGCATGAAAAGGTGTGAAAAATAAGAAGAGCCTGAAAAGGTGTGAAAAACACGAAGAGCATGAAAAGTTGTGAAAAATACGAAGAGCATGAAAACTGTGAAAAATACGAAGAGCATGAAAAGGTGTGAAAAATATGAGGAGCATCAAAAGGTGTGAAAATATGAGGAGCATGAAACTGTATGAAAAATATGAGGAGCATGAAACGGTGTGAAAAATATGAAGAGCATGAAAAAGTCTCAAAAGTACGAGGAGCATGAAAAGGTCTCAGAAATACGAGGAGCATGAAAATGTCTGAAAAATACGAAGAGCATGAAAAGGTCTGAAAAAAACGAGGGGCAGGAAAAGGTCTCAAAAATACGAGGAGCATGAAAAGGTCTGAAAAATCCGAGGAGCATGAAACTGTATGAAAAATACGAGGAGCATGAAACGGTGTGAAAAATATGAAGAGCATGAAAATGTCTGAAAAATACAAGGAGCATGGAAAGGTCTGAAAAATATGAAGAGTATGAAAAGATGTCAAAAATATGAGAAGCATGTAAAGGTGTGAAAAATATGAGGAGCATGAATCTGTATGAAAAATATGCGGAGCATGAAATGGTGTGAAAAATAAGAAGAGCAAGAAAAGATGTGATAAATATGAGGAGTATGCAAAGGTCTGAAAAATACGAGGAGCATGAAAAGGTCTGAAAAATAAAAGGAGCATGGAAAGGTGTCAAAAATATCAGGAGCTTGAAAAGGTGTCAAAAATATGAAGAGCATGAAAAGGGGTCAAAAATTTGAATAGAATGTAAAGGTGTGAAAAATAAGAGGTGCATGAATCAGTATGAAAAATATGAGGAGCATGAAACGGTGTGAACAATATGAACAGCATGAAAAGGTGTGAAAAATATGAGGAGCATGAAACGGTCTGAAAAATATGAACAGCATGAAAAGGTGTGAAAAATACGAGGAGCATGAAAATGTCTGAAAAATACAAGGAGTATGAAATGGTCTAAAAAACACGAGGAGCATGAAAAGGTCTGAAAAATACGAGGAGCGTGAAAAGGTCTGAAAAAAACAAGGGGCAGGAAAAGGTCTCAAAAATACGAGGAGCATGAAAAGGTCTCAAAAATACGAGGAGCATGAAAAGGTCTGAAAAATACAAGGAGCATGAAACTGTATGAAAAATATGAGGAGCATGAAACGGTGTGAAAAATATGAAGAGCATGAAAAAGTCTCAAAAATACGAGGAGCATGAAAAGGTCTGAAAAATACGAGGAGAATGAAACTGTATGAAAAATATGAGGAGCATGAAACGGTGTGAAAAATATGAAGAGCATGAAAAAGTCTCAAAAATACGAGGAGCATGAAAAGGTCTGAAAAATACGAGGAGAATGAAATTGTATGAAAAGTATGAGGAGCATGAAACGGTGTGAAAAATATGAAGAGCATGAAAAAGTCTCAAAAATACGAGGAGCATGAAAAGGTCTGAAAAATACGAGGAGCATGAAAAGGTCTGAAAAATATGTAGAGTATAAAAAGGTTTCAAAAATAAGAGGAAAATCAAAAGGTGTGATAAATAGGAATATCATGAAAAGCTGTCAAAAATATGAGGAGCATGTAAAGGTGTGAAAAATATGAGGAGCATGAATCTGTATGAAAAATATGAGGAGCATGAAACGGTGTGAAAAATAGGAAGAGCATGAAAAGGTGTGAAAAATACAAGGAAAATGAAAAGGCCTGAAAAAAACGAGGAACATGAAAAGATCTGATAAATAAGAGGAGCATGAAACGGTCTGAAAAATACAAGGAGCATGAAAGGGTCTGAAAATATGAACCGCATGAAAAGCTCTGAAAAATATGAAGAGCAAGAAAAGGTGTCAAACATATAGGAGCATGTAAAGGTGTGAAAAATAAGAGGAGCATGAAAAGGTGTCAAAAGTATGAGGAGCATGTAAATGTGTGAAAAATATGAGGAACATGAATCTTATGATAAAAATGAGGAGCATGAAACGGTGTAAAACATATGAGGATAATGAAAAGTTGTAAAATATGAGGAGTATGAAAAGGTGTGAAAAATATGAAGAGCATGAATCGGTCTGCAAAATATGAGGAGCATGAAACGGTCAGAAAAATATGAGGAGCATGAAAAGATCTGAAAAATATGAAGAGCATGAACCTGTATGAAAAATATGTGGAGCATGAAATGGTGTGAAATAATGAAGAGTATGAAAAGTTGTGATAAATATGAAGAGTTTGAAAAGGTCTGAAAAATACGAGAGGCATAAAAGGTCTGAAAAGTACAAGGAGCATGATATGGTCTAAAAAATACGAGGAGCATGAAAAGGTCTGAAAAATAAGAGAGCATGAAAAGCTGTGAAAAATCTCAAGAGCATGAAAAGGTCTGAAAAATATGAAGAGCATGAAAAGGTCTGAAAAATATGAAGAGCATGAAAATGTGTGAAAAACATGAAGAGCCTGAAAAGTGGTCAAAATATGAGGAGCATGTAAAGGTGTGAAAAATATGAGGAGCATGAAACTGTATGAAAAATATGAGGAGCATGAAACGGTGTGAAAAATATGAAGACCATGAAAGGGTGTGAAAAATATCAAGAGCATGAAAAGGTGTGAAAAATATGAGGAGCATGAAAAAGTCTGAAAAATACGAGGAGCATGAAAGGGTCTGAAAAAACGAGGAGCATGAAAAGCTGTGAAAAATACGAGGAGCATGAAAGGGTCTGAAAAATACGAGGAGCATGAAAAGGGTGAAAAATATGAAGAGCATGAAAAGGTGTGAAAAATAGGAGGAGCATGAAAAGGTGTGAAATATAGGAGGAGCATGAAAAGGTGTGAAAAATACGAGGAGCATGAAAACGGTGAAAAATACAAAGAGCATGAAAAGTGTGAAAAATACATGGAGCATGAAAACGTCTGAAAAATACGAGGACTATGAAAATGTCTGAAAAATATGAAGAGCATGAAAAGGTGTGAAAAACATGAGCAGCATGAAAAGGTGTGAAAAATATGAGGAGCATGAAACAGTCTGAAATATACGAACAGCAGGAAAAGTTGTGAAAATACGAAGAGCATTAAAAGCTGTGAAAAATATCAAGAGCATGAAAAGATCTGAAAAGTATGAAGAGCATTAAAAGGTGTCAAAAATTTGAAGAGCATGAAAAGTTGTGAAAAATAAGAAGGGAATGAAAAGGTGTGAAAAAATGAAGAGCATGAAATGGTGTGAAAAATAGGAAGAGCATGAAAAGGTGTGAAAAATGAGAAGAGCATGAAAATTTGTTAAAAATGCGAGGAGCATGAAAAGGTGTGAAAAATTCGAGGAGCATGAAAAGGTGTCAAAAATAAGAAGAGCTTGAAAAGTTGTGAAAAATACAAAGAGCATGAAAAGGTGTGAAAAACACAAGGAGCATGAAAAGGTCTGAAAAATACGGGGAGCATGAAAAGATCTGAAAAAACGAGGAGCATGAAAAGCTGTGAAAAATACGAGGAACATGAAATGGTCTGAAATACACGACCGGCATGAAAAGGTCTGAAAAATATGTAGAGCATGAAAAGGTGTGAAAAATATGAGGAGCATGAAAAGGTGTGAAAAATATGAGGAGCATGAAAAGGTCTGAAAAATATGAAGAGCATGAAAAGGTGTCAAAATATGAGGAGCATGAAAAGGTCTGAAAAATATGTAGAGCATGAAATGCTGTCAAAAATATGAGGAGCATGAAAAGGTGTGAAAAATATGAAGAGCATGAAAAGGTGTCAAAAATATGAGTAGCATGAAAAGGTGTGAAAAAATATGAGGAGCATGGAAAGGTCTGAAAAATATGAAGAGCATGAAAAGGTGTCAAATATGAGGAGAATGAAAAGGTCTGAAAAACATGTAGAGCATGAAATGCTGTCAAAAATATGAGGAGCATGAAAAGGTGTGAAAAATATGAAGAGCATGAAAAGGTGTCAAAAGTATGATAAGCATGAAAAGGTGTGAAAAATAAGAGGAGCATGAAACTGTATGAAATATATGAGGAGCATGAAACGGTGTGAAAAATATAAATAGCATGAAAAAGTGTGAAAAATATGAAGAGCTTCAAAAGTTGTCAAAAATATGAGGAGCATGAAAAGGTGTGAAAAATACAAGGAGCATGAAAAGGTCTGAAAAATATGAAGAGTATGAAAAGGTGTCAAAAATATGAGAAGCATGTAAAGGTGTGAAAAATATGAGGGGCATGAATCTGTATGAAAAATATGCAGAGCATGAAATGGTGTGAAAAATATGAAGAGCAAGAAAGGTGTGACAAATATAAGGAGTATGAAAAGGTCTGAAAAATACGAGGAGCATGAAAAGGTCTGAAAAATACAAGGAGTATGAAATGGTCTAAAAAACACGAGGAGCATGAAAAGGTCTGAAAAATACGAGAGCATTAAAAGGTCTGAAAAATAAGAGGAGCATGAGAAGGTCTGAAAAATACGAGGAGCATGAAAAGGTGTCAAAAATATGAAGAGCATGAAAAGGTGTCAAAATATGAGTTGCAGGTAAAGGTGTGAAAAATAAGAGGAGCATGAAACTGTATGAAAAATATGAGGAGCATGAAACGGTCTGAAATATATGAGGAGCATGAAAAGCTGTCAAAAATATGAGGAGCATTAAATGGTGTGAAAAAAATGAAGAGCATGAAAAGGTGTGAATAATATGCGGAGCATGAAAAGGTGTGGAAAATATGAAGAGCATGAAAAGGTGTGAAAAATACGAGGAGCATGAAAATGTCTGAAAAATAGGAGGAGCACGAAAAGGCCTGAAAATAGGAAGAGCAAGAAAAGCTCTGAAAAATACGAGGAGCATGAAAAGGTCTGAAAAATAGGAGAAGCATGAAAAGGTCTGAAAAATACGAGGAGCATGGAAAGGTCTGAAAAATAGGAGGAGCATGAAAAGGTCTGAAAAATACGAGGAGCATGAAAAGGTCTGAAAAATACGAGGAGCATGAAAAGGTCTGAAAAATAAAAAGAGCACGGAAAGGTGTCAAAAATATGAGGAGCTTGAAAAGGTGTCAAAAATATGAAGAGCATGAAAAGGGGTCAAAAATTTGAATAGAATGTAAATGTGTGAAAAATAAGAGGAGCATGAATCAGTATGAAAAATATGAGGAGCATGAAACGGTGTGAAAAATATGAACAGCATGAAAAGGTGTGAAAAATATGAGGAGCATGAAACGGTCTGAAAAATACAAGGAGTATGAAATGGTCTAAAAAACACGAGGAGCATGAAAAGGTCTGAAAAATACGAGGAGCATGAAAAGGTCTGAAAAAAACGAGGGGCAGGAAAAGGTCTCAAAAATACGAGGAGCATGAAAAGGTCTGAAAAATACGAGGAGTATGAAACTGTATGAAAAATATGAGGAGCATGAAACGGTGTGAAAAATATGAACAGCATGAAAATATCTGAAATATACGAGGAGCAAGAAAAGATCTCAAAAATACGAGGAGCATGAAAAGGTCTGAAAAATACGAGGAGCATGAAACAGTATGAAAAATATGAGGAGCATGAAACGGTGTGAAAAATATGAAGAGCATGAAAAAGTCTCAAAAATATGAGGAGCATGAAAAGGTCTCAAAAATACGAGGAGCATGAAAATGTCTGAAAAATAGGAGGAGCATGAAAAGGTCTGAGAAAAACGAGGGGCAGGAAAAGGTCTCAAAAATACGAGGAGCATGAAAAGGTCTCAAAAATACGAGGAGCATGAAAAGGTTTCAAAAATAAGAGGAGCATGAAAAGGTCTGAAAAATACAAGGAGCATGAAACTGTATGAAAAATATGAGGAGCATGAAACGGTGTGAAAAATATGAAAAGCATGAAAATGTCTGAAATATACGAGGAGCATGAAAAGGTCGCAAAAATATGATGAGCATGAAAAGGTCTGAAAAATATGAAGTGTATGAAAAGGAGTCAAAAATATGAGAAGATTGTAAAGGTGTGAAAAATATGAGGAGCATGAATCTGTATGAAGAATATGCCGAGCATGAAATGGTGTGAAAAATGTGAAGAGCATGAAAAAGTGTCCAAAATATGAGTAGCATGTAAAGGTGTCAAAAATATGAAGAGCATGAAAAGGTGTCAAAAATATGAGGAGCATTAAAAGGTGTGAAAAATATGAGGAGCATGACACGGTCTCAAAAATATGAGGAGCATGAAACGATCTGAAAAATATGCAGAGCATGAAATGGTGTGAAAAATATGAGGAGCATTAAAAGGTGTGAAAAATATGAGGAGCATGACACGGTCTCAAACATATGAGGAGCATGAAACGATCTGAAAAATATGAGGAGCATGAAAAGCTGCCAAAAATATGAGGAGCATGAAACAGTGTGAAAAATACGAAGAGCATGAAAACCTGAGAAATATATCAAGAGCATGAAAAGGTCTGAAAAATAAGAAGAGCATGAAAAGGTGTGAAAAATACGAAGATCATGAAAGGTGTGAAAAATACGAAGAGCCTGAAAAGGTGTGAAAAACACGAAGAGCATGAAAAGTTGTGAAAAATACGAAGAGCATGAAAACTGTGAAAAATACGAAGAGCATGAAAAGGTGTGAAAAATATGAGGAGCATCAAAAGGTGTGAAAATATGAGGAGCATGAAACTGTATGAAAAATATGAGGAGCATGAAACGGTGTGAAAAATATGAAGAGCATGAAAAAGTCTCAAAAATACGAGGAGCATGAAAAGGTCTCAGAAATACGAGGAGCATGAAAATATCTGAAAAATACGAAGAGCATGAAAAGGTCTGAAAAAAACGAAGGGCAGGAAAGGGTCTCAAAAATACGAGGAGCATGAAAAGGTCTGAAAAATACGAGGAGCATGAAACTGTATGAAAAATAAGAGGAGCATGAAACGGCGTGAAAAATATGAAGAGCATGAAAATGTCTGAAAAATACAAGGAGCATGCAAAGGTCTGAAAAATATGAAGAGTATGAAAAGATGTCAAAAATATGAGAAGCATGTAAAGGTGTGAAAAATATGAGGAGCATGAATCTGTATGAAAAATATGCGGAGCATGAAATGGTGTGAAAAATAAGAAGAGCAAGAAAAGATGTGATAAATATGAGGAGTATGCAAAGGTCTGAAAAATACGAGGAGCATGAAAAGGTCTGAAAAATACAAGGAGTATGAAATGGTCTAAAAAACCCGAGGAGCATGAAAAGTTCTGAAAAATACGAGGAGCATGAAAAGGTCTGAAAAATAAAAGGAGCATGGAAAGGTGTCAAAAATATCAGGAGCTTGAAAAGGTGTCAAAAATATGAAGAGCATGAAAAGGGGTCAAAAATTTGAATAGAATGTAAAGGTGTGGAAAATAAGAGGTACATGAATCAGTATGAAAAATATGAGGAGCATGAAACGGTGTGAACAATATGAACAGCATGAAAAGGTGTGAAAAATATGAGGAGCACGAAACGGTCTGAAAAATATGAACAGCATGAAAAGGTGTGAAAAATACGAGGAGCATGAAAATGTCTGAAAAATACAAGGAGTATGAAATGGTCTAAAAAACACGAGGAGCATGAAAAGGTCTGAAAAATACGAGGAGCGTGAAAAGGTCTGAAAAAAACAAGGGGCAGGAAAAGGTCTCAAAAATACGAGGAGCATGAAAAGGTCTCAAAAATACGAGGAGCATGAAAAGGTCTGAAAAATACAAGGAGCATGAAACTGTATGAAAAATATGAGGAGCATGAAACGGTGTGAAAAATATGAAGAGCATGAAAAAATCTCAAAAATACGAGGAGCATGAAAAAGTCTGAAAAATACGAGGAGAATGAAACTGTATGAAAAATATGAGGAGCATGAAACGGTGTGGAATATATAAAGAGCATGAAAATGTCTGAAATATACGAGGAACATGAAAAGGTCGAAAAATATGAGGAGCATGAAAAGGTCTGAAAAATATGAAGAGTATGAAAAGGAGTCAAAAATATGTGAAGCATGTAAAAGTGTGAAAAATATGAGGAGCATGAATCTGTATGAAAAATATGCGGAGCATGAAATGGTGTGAAAAATATGAAGAGCATGAAAAAGTGTCAAAAATATGAGTAGCATGTAAAGGTGTCAAAAATATGAAGAGCATGAAAAGGTGTCAAAAATATCAGGAGCATTAAAATGTGTGAAAAATATGAGGAGCATGACACGGTCTCAAACATATGAGGAGCATGAAACGATCTGAAAAATATGAAGAGCATGCAAAGATGTGAAAAATATGAGGAGCATTAAAAGGTGTGAAAAATATGAGGAGCATGAAACGGTCTCAAAAATATGAGGAGCATGAAAAGCTGCCAAAAATATGAGGAGCGTGAAACAGTGTGAAAAATACGAAGAGCATGAAAACCTGAGAAAAATATCAAGAGCATGAAAAGGTCTGAAAAATAAGAAGAGCATGAAAAGGTGTGAAAAAGACGAAGATCATGAAAAGGTGTGAAAAATACAAAGAGCCTGAAAAGGTGTGAAAAACACGAAGAGCATGAAAAGTTGTGAAAAATACGAAGAGCATGAAAACTGTGAAAAATACGAAGAGCATGAAAAGGTGTGAAAAATATGAGGAGCATCAAAAGGTGTGAAAAATATGAGGAGCATGAAACGGTATGAAAAATACGAGGAGGATGAAAAGGTGTGAATAATACGAGGTGCATGAAAAGGTCTGAAAAATAAGAAGAGCATGAAAAGGTGTCAAAAGTATGAGGAGCATCAAAAGATGTGAATAACATGAAGAGCATGAAAAGGTGTCAAAAATATGTGGAGCATGTAAAGTTGTGAAAAATATTTGGAGCATGAAATTGTTTGAAACATATGAGGAGCAAGAAACCGTGTGAAAAATATGAGGAGTTTGAAAAGGTCTGAAAAATACGAGAGAATGAAAACGTGTGAAAAACACGAAGAGCATGAAAAGGTGTGAAAAATAAGAAGAGCCTGAAAAGGTCTGAAAAATACGAGGAACATGAAAAGGTCTCAGAAATACGAGGAGCATGAAAATGTCTGAAAAATACGAGGATCATGAAAAGGTCTGAAAAAACGAGGGGCAGGAAAAGGTCTCAAAAATACGAGGAGCATGAAATGGCCTAAAAAATTCTAGGAGCATGAAAAGGACTGAAAAATACGAGGAGCATGAAACGGTCTGAAAAATACTAGGTGCATGAAAAGGTGTGAAAAATACGAGGAGCATGAAAAGGTCTGAAAAATACGAGGAGCATGAAAAGGTCTGAAAAATATGTAGAGTATAAAAAGTTTTCAAAAATATGAGGAGAATGAAAAGGTGTGAAAAATAGGAAGAGCATGAAAAGATGTCAAAAATATGAGGAGAATGAAAAGGTGTGAAAAATATTAAGAGCATGAAAAGGTGTCAAAAATATGAGGAACAAGTAATGCTGTGAAAAATATGAGCAGCATGAATCTGTATGAAAAACACGAGGAGCATGAAACGGTGTGAAAAATATGAAGAGCATGAAAAGGTGTGAAAATTATGAGGAGTATGAAAACGTCTTAAAAATACGAGGAGCATGAAAAGGTCTGAAAAATATGTGGAGCCTGAAAAGGTGTCAAAAATATGAGGAGCATGTAAAGGTGTGAAAAATTGAGGAGCATGAATCTGTATTAAAATTATGAGGAGGATGAAATGGTGTGAAAAATATGAAGATCATGAAAAGGTGTGAAAAATATGAGGAGGTTGAAAAGGTCTGAAAAATAAGAGTGCATGAAAAGGTGTGAAATACACGAAGAGCATGAAAAGGTGTGAAAAATAAGAAGAGCCTGAAAAGGTGTGAAAAACACGAAGAGCATGAAAAGTGGTGAAAAATACGAAGAGCATGAAAACTGTGAAAAATACGAAGAGCATGAAAAGGTGTGAAAAATATGAGGAGCATCAAAAGGTGTGAAAATATGAGGAGCATGAAACTGTATGAAAAATATGAGGAGCATGAAACGGTGTGAAAAATATGAAGAGCATGAAAAAGTCTGAAAAGTACGAGGAGCATGAAAAGGTCTCAGAAATACGAGGAGCATGAAAATGTCTGAAAAATACGAAGAGCATGAAAAGGTCTGAAAAAAACGAGGGGCAGGAAAAGGTCTCAAAAATACGAGGAGCATGAAAAGGTCTGAAAAATCCGAGGAGCATGAAACTGTATGAAAAATACGAGGAGCATGAAACGGTGTGAAAAATATGAAGAGCATGAAAATGTCTGAAAAATACAAGGAGCATGGAAAGGTCTGAAAAATATGAAGAGTATGAAAAGATGTCAAAAATATGAGAAGCATGTAAAGGTGTGAAAAATATGAGGAGCATGAATCTGTACGAAAAATATGCGGAGCATGAAATGGTGTGAAAAATAAGAAGAGCAAGAAAAGATGTGATAAATATGAGGAGTATGCAAAGGTCTGAAAAATACGAGGAGCATGAAAAGGTCTGAAAAATAAAAGGAGCATGGAAAGGTGTCAAAAATATCAGGAGCTTGAAAAGGTGTCAAAAATATGAAGAGCATGAAAAGGGGTCAAAAATTTGAATAGAATGTAAAGGTGTGAAAAATAAGAGGTGCATGAATCAGTATGAAAAATATGAGGAGCATGAAACGGTGTGAACAATATGAACAGCATGAAAAGGTGTGAAAAATATGAGGAGCATGAAACGGTCTGAAAAATATGAACAGCATGAAAAGGTGTGAAAAATACGAGGAGCATGAAAATGTCTGAAAAATACAAGGAGTATGAAATGGTCTAAAAAAAACGAGGAGCATGAAAAGGTCTGAAAAATACGAGGAGCGTGAAAAGGTCTGAAAAAAACAAGGGGCAGGAAAAGGTCTCAAAAATACGAGGAGCATGAAAAGGTCTAAAAAATACGAGGAGCATGAAAAGGTCTGAAAAATACAAGGAGCATGAAACTGTATGAAAAATACGAGGAGCATGAAACGGTGTGAAAAATATGAAGAGCATGAAAAAGTCGGTGTGAAAAATATGAAGAGCATGAAAAAGTCTCAAAAATACGAGGAGCATGAAAAAGTCTCAAAAATACGAGGAGCATGAAAAGGTCTGAAAAATACGAGGAGAATGAAATTGTATGAAAAGTATGAGGAGCATGAAACGGTGTGAAAAATATGAAGAGCATGAAAAAGTCTCAAAAATACGAGGAGCATGAAAAGGTCTGAAAAATACGAGGAGCATGAAAAGGTCTGAAAAATATGTAGAGTATAAAAAGGTTTCAAAAATAAGAGGAAAATCAAAAGGTGTGAAAAATAGGAATATCATGAAAAGCTGTCAAAAATATGAGGAGCATGTAAAGGTGTGAAAAATATGAGGAGCATGAAACGGTGTGAAAAATAGGAAGAGCATGAAAAGGTGTGAAAAATACAAGGAAAATGAAAAGGCCTGAAAAAAACGAGGAACATGAAAAGATCTGATAAATAAGAGGAGCATGAAACGGTCTGAAAAATACAAGGAGCATGAAAGGGTCTGAAAAATATGAACCGCATGAAAAGCTCTGAAAAATATGAAGAGCAAGAAAAGGTGTCAAACATATAGGAGCATGTAAAGGTGTGAAAAATAAGAGGAGCATGAAAAGGTGTCAAAAGTATGAGGAGCATGTAAATGTGTGAAAAATATGAGGAACATGAATCTTATGATAAAAATGAGGAGCATGAAACGGTGTAAACCATATGAGGATAATGAAAAGTTGTAAAATATGAGGAGTATGAAAAGGTGTGAAAAATATGAAGAGCATGAATCGGTCTGAAAAATATGAGGAGCATGAAACGGTCAGAAAAATATGAGGAGCATGAAAAGATCTGAAAAATATGAAGAGCATGAACCTGTATGAAAAATATGTGGAGCATGAAATGGTGTGAAATAATGAAGAGTATGAAAAGTTGTGATAAATATGAAGAGTTTGAAAAGGTCTGAAAAATACGAGAGGCATAAAAGGTCTGAAAAGTACAAGGAGCATGATATGGTCTAAAAAATACGAGGAGCATGAAAAGGTCTGAAAAATAAGAGAGCATGAAAAGCTGTGAAAAATCTCAAGAGCATGAAAAGGTCTGAAAAATATGAAGAGCATGAAAAGGTCTGAAAAATATGAAGAGCATGAAAATGTGTGAAAAATATGAAGAGCCTGAAAAGTGGTCAAAATATGAGGAGCATGTAAAGGTGTGAAAAATATGAGGAGCATGAAACTGTATGAAAAATATGAGGAGCATGAAACGGTGTGAAAAATATGAAGACCATGAAAGGGTGTGAAAAATATCAAGAGCATGAAAAGGTGTGAAAAATATGAGGAGCATGAAAAAGTCTGAAAAATACGAGGAGCATGAAATGGTCTGAAAAAACGAGGAGCATGAAAAGCTGTGAAAAATACGAGGAGCATGAAAGGGTCTGAAAAATACGAGGAGCATGAAAAGGGTGAAAAATATGAAGAGCATGAAAAGGTGTGAAAAATAGGAGGAGCATGAAAAGGTGTGAAATATAGGAGGAGCATGAAAAGGTGTGAAAAATACGAGGAGCATGAAAACGGTGAAAAATACAAAGAGCATGAAAAGTGTGAAAAATACATGGAGCATGAAAACGTCTGAAAAATACGAGGACTATGAAAATGTCTGAAAAATATGAAGAGCATGAAAAGGTGTGAAAAACATGAGCAGCATGAAAAGGTGTGAAAAATATGAGGAGCATGAAACAGTCTGAAATATACGAACAGCAGGAAAAGGTGTGAAAACACGAAGAGCATTAAAAGCTGTGAAAAATATCAAGAGCATGAAAAGATCTGAAAAGTATGAAGAGCATTAAAAGGTGTCAAAAATTTGAAGAGCATGAAAAGTTGTGAAAAATAAGAAGGGAATGAAAAGGTGTGAAAAAATGAAGAGCATGAAATGGTGTGAAAAATAGGAAGAGCATGAAAAGGTGTGAAAAATGAGAAGAGCATGAAAATTTGTTAAAAATGCGAGGAGCATGAAAAGGTGTGAAAAATTCGAGGAGCATGAAAAGGTGTCAAAAATAAGAAGAGCTTGAAAAGTTGTGAAAAATACAAAGAGCATGAAAAGGTGTGAAAAACACAAGGAGCATGAAAAGGTCTGAAAAATACGGGGAGCATGAAAAGATCTGAAAAAACGAGGAGCATGAAAAGCTGTGAAAAATACGAGGAACATGAAATGGTCTGAAATACACGACGGGCATGAAAAGGTCTGAAAAATATGTAGAGCATGAAAAGGTGTGAAAAATATGAGGAGCATGAAAAGGTGTGAAAAATATGAGGAGCATGAAAAGGTCTGAAAAATATGAAGAGCATGAAAAGGTGTCAAAATATGAGGAGCATGAAAAGGTCTGAAAAATATGTAGAGCATGAAATGCTGTCAAAAATATGAGGAGCATGAAAAGGTGTGAAAAATATGAAGAGCATGAAAAGGTGTCAAAAATATGAGTAGCATGAAAAGGTGTGAAAAATATGAGGAGCATGGAAAGGTCTGAAAAATATGAAGAGCATGAAAAGGTGTCAAATATGAGGAGAATGAAAAGGTCTGAAAAACATGTAGAGCATGAAATGCTGTCAAAAATATGAGGAGCATGAAAAGGTGTGAAAAATATGAAGAGCATGAAAAGGTGTCAAAAGTATGATAAGCATGTAAAGGTGTGAAAAATAAGAGGAGCATGAAACTGTATGAAATATATGAGGAGCATGAAACGGTGTGAAAAATATAAATAGCATGAAAAAGTGTGAAAAATATGAAGAGCTTCAAAAGTTGTCAAAAATATGAGGAGCATGAAAAGGTGTGAAAAATATGAGGAGCATGAAACAGTATGAAAAAATGAGGAGCATGAAAAGGAATTTTTGACACCTTTTAATGCTCTTCATACTTTTCAGATCTTTTCATGCTCTTGATATTTTTCACAGCTTTTAATGCTCTTCGTGTTTTCACACCTTTTCCTGCTGTTCGTATATTTCAGACTGTTTCATGCTCCTCATATTTTTCACACCTTTTCATGCTGCTCATGTTTTTCACACCTTTTCATGCTCTTCATATTTTTCAGACATTTTCATAGTCCTCGTATTTTTCAGACGTTTTCATGCTCCATGTATTTTTCACACTTTTCATGCTCTTTGTATTTTTCACCGTTTTCATGCTCCTCGTATTTTTCACACCTTTTCATGCTCCTCCTATATTTCACACCTTTTCATGCTCCTCCTATTTTTCACACCTTTTCATGCTCTTCATATTTTTCACCCTTTTCATGCTCCTCGTATTTTTCAGACCCTTTCATGCTCCTCGTATTTTTCACAGCTTTTCATGCTCCTCGTTTTTTCAGACCATTTCATGCTCCTCGTATTTTTCAGACTTTTTCATGCTCCTCATATTTTTCACACCTTTTCATGCTCTTGATATTTTCACACCCTTTCATGGTCTTCATATTTTTCACACCGTTTCATGCTCCTCATATTTTTCATACAGTTTCATGCTCCTCATATTTTTCACACCTTTACATGCTCCTCATATTTTGACCACTTTTCAGGCTCTTCATATTTTTCACACATTTTCATGCTCTTCATATTTTTCAGACCTTTTCATGCTCTTCATATTTTTCAGACCTTTTCATGCTCTTGAGATTTTTCACAGCTTTTCATGCTCTCTTATTTTTCAGACCTTTTCATGCTCCTCGTATTTTTTAGACCTTATCATGCTCCTTGTACTTTTCAGACCTTTTATGCCTCTCGTATTTTTCAGACCTTTTCAAACTCTTCATATTTATCACAACTTTTCATACTCTTCATTATTTCACACCATTTCATGCTCCACATATTTTTCATACAGGTTCATGCTCTTCATAGTTTTCAGATCTTTTCATGCTCCTCATATTTTTCTGACCGTTTCATGCTCCTCATATTTTTCAGACCGATTCATGCTCTTCATATTTTTCACACCTTTTCATACTCCTCATATTTTACAACTTTTCATTATCCTCATATGGTTTACACCGTTTCATGCTCCTCATTTTTATCATAAGATTCATGTTCCTCATATTTTTCACACATTTACATGCTCCTCATACTTTTGACACCTTTTCATGCTCCTCTTATTTTTCACACCTTTACATGCTCCTATATGTTTGACACCTTTTCTTGCTCTTCATATTTTTCAGAGCTTTTCATGCGGTTCATATTTTTCAGACCCTTTCATGCTCCTTGTATTTTTCAGACCGTTTCATGCTCCTCTTATTTATCAGATCTTTTCATGTTCCTCGTTTTTTTCAGGCCTTTTCATTTTCCTTGTATTTTTCACACCTTTTCATGCTCTTCCTATTTTTCACACCGTTTCATGCTCCTCATATTTTTCATACAGATTCATGCTCCTCATATTTTTCACACCTTTACATGCTCCTCATATTTTTGACAGCTTTTCATGATATTCCTATTTTTCACACCTTTTGATTTTCCTCTTATTTTTGAAACCTTTTTATACTCTACATATTTTTCAGACCTTTTCATGCTCCTCGTATTTTTCAGACCTTTTCATGCTCCTCGTATTTTTGAGACTTTTTCATGCTCTTCATATTTTTCACACCGTTTCATGCTCCTCATACTTTTCATACAATTTCATTCTCCTCGTATTTTTCAGACCTTTTCATGCTCCTCGTATTTTTGAGACTTTTTCATGCTCTTCATATTTTTCACACCGTTTCATGCTCCTCATATTTTTCATACAGTTTCATTCTCCTCGTATTTTTCAGACCTTTTCATGCTCCTCGTATTTTTGAGACTTTTTCATGCTCTTCGTATTTTTCACACCGTTTCATGCTCCTCGTATTTTTCATACAGTTTCATGCTCCTTGTATTTTTCAGACCTTTTCATGCTCCTCGTATTTTTCAGACCTTTTCATGCTCCTCGTATTTTTGAGACCTTTTCCTGCCCCTTGTTTTTTTCAGACCTTTTCACGCTCCTCGTATTTTTCAGACCTTTTCATGCTCCTCGTTTTTTTTAGACCATTTCATACTCCTTGTATTTTTCAGACATTTTCATGCTCCTCGTATTTTTCACACCTTTTCATGCTGTTCATATTTTTCAGACCGTTTCATGCTCCTCATATTTTTCACACCTTTTCATGCTGTTCATATTGTTCACACCGTTTCATGCTCCTCATATTTTTCATACTGATTCATGCACCTCTTATTTTCCACACCTTTACATTCTATTCAAATTTTTGACCCCTTTTCATGCTCTTCATATTTTTGACACCTTTTCAAGCTCCTGATATTTTTGACACCTTTCCATGCTCCTTTTATTTTTCAGACCTTTTCATGCTCCTCGTATTTTTCAGACCTTTGCATACTCCTCGTATTTATCACATCTTTTCTTGCTCTTCTTATTTTTCACACCATTTCATGCTCCGCATATTTTTCATACAGATTCATGCTCCTCATATTTTTCACACCTTTACATGCTTCTCATATTTTTGACATCTTTTCATACTCTTCATATTTTTCAGACCTTTTCATGCTCCTTGTATTTTTCAGACATTTTCATGCTCTTCATATTTTTCACGCCGTTTCATGCTCCTCGTATTTTTCATACAGTTTCATGCTCCTCGGATTTTTCAGACCTTTTCATGCTCCTCGTATTTTTGAGACCTTTTCCTGCCCTTCGTTTTTTTCAGACCTTTTCATGCTCTTCGTATTTTTCAGATATTTTCATGCTCCTCGTATTTCTGAGACCTTTTCATGCTCCTCGTATTTTTCAGACTTTTTCATGCTCTTCATATTTTTCACACCGTTTCATGCTCCTCATATTTTTCATACAGTTTCATGCTCCTCATATTTTCACACCTTTTGATGCTCCTCATATTTTTCACACCTTTTCATGCTCTTCGTATTTTTCACAGTTTTCATGCTCTTCGTATTTTTCACAACTTTTCATGCTCTTCGTGTTTTTCACACCTTTTCAGGCTCTTCTTATTTTTCACACCTTTTCATGCTCTTCGTGTATTTCACACCTTTTCATGCACTCTTATTTTTCAGACCTTTTCAACCTCCTCATATTTTTCACACCTTTTCATGATCTTCATATTTTTCACACCATTTCATCCTCCTCATAATTTTAATACAGATTCATGCTCCTCAATTTTTCACACCTTTACATGCTCCTCATATTTTTGACACCTTTTCAGGCTCCACATATTTTTCAGACCTTTTCATGCTCCTCGTATTTTTAAGACGTTTTCATACTCCTCATAATTTTCACACCTTTTCATGCTCTTCATATTTTTCACACCGTTTCATGCTCCTCGTGTTTTTCATACAGATTCATGCTCCTCATATTTTTCACAGCATTACTTGTTCCTCATATTTTTGACACCTTTTCATGCTCTTAATATTTTTCACACCTTTTCATTCTCCTCATATTTTTGACAGCTTTTCATGCTCTTCCTATTTTTCACACCTTTTCATTCTCCTCATATTTTTGAAAACTTTTTATACTCTATATATTTTTCAGACCTTTTCATGCTCCTCGTATTTTTCAGACCTTTTCATGCTCCTCGTATTTTTCAGACCTTTTCATGCACCTAGTATTTTTCAGACCGTTTCATGCTCCTCGTATTTTTCAGTCCTTTTCATGCTCCTAGAATTTTTTAGGCCATTTCATGCTCCTCGTATTTTTGAGACCTTTTCCTGCCCCTCGTTTTTTTCAGACCTTTTCATGATCCTCGTATTTTTCAGACATTTTCATGCTCCTCGTATTTCTGAGACCTTTTCATGTTCCTCGTATTTTTCAGACCTTTTCAGGCTCTTCTTATTTTTCACACCTTTTCATGCTCTTCGTGTTTTTCACACGTTTTCATTCTCTCGTATTTTTCAGACCTTTTCAAACTCCTCATATTTTTCACACGGTTTCTTGCTCCTCATATGTTTCAAACAATTTCATGCTCCAAATATTTTTCACAACTTTGCATGCTCCACATATTTTTGACACCTTTTCATGCTCTTCATGTTATTCACATCTTTTGATGCTCCTCATACTTTTGACACCTTTTCATGCTCTTCTTATTTTTCAGACCTTTTCATGCACCTCGTATTATTCACACCTTTTCATCCTCCTCGTATTTTTCATACCGTTTCATGCTCCTCATATTTTTCACACCTTTTGATGCTCCTCATATTTTTCACACCTTTTCATGCTCTTCGTATTTTTCACAGTTTTCATGCTCTTCGTATTTTTCACAACTTTTCATGCTCTTCGTGTTTTTCACACCTTTTCAGGCTCTTTGTATTTTTCACACCTTTTCATGATCTTCGTATTTTTCACACCTTTTCATGCTCTTCTTATTTTTCAGACCTTTTCATGCTCTTGATATTTTTCTCAGGTTTTCATGCTCTTCGTATTTTTCACACTGTTTCACGCTCCTCATATTTTTGGCAGCTTTTCATGCTCCTCATATTTTTGAGACCGTTTCATGCTCCTCATATTTTTCACACCTTTTAATGCTCCTCATATTTTTCACATCTTTGCATGCTCTTCATATTTTTCAGATCGTTTCATGCTCCTCATATGTTTGAGACCGTGTCATGCTCCTCATATTTTTCACACATTTTAATGCTCCTGATATTTTTGACACCTTTTCATGCTCTTCATATTTTTGACACCTTTACATGCTACTCATATTTTTGACACTTTTTCATGCTCTTCATATTTTTCACACCATTTCTTGCTCCGCATATTTCTCATACAGATTCATGCTCCTCATATTTTTCACACCTTTACATGCTTCTCATATTTTTGACTCCTTTTCATACTCTTCATATTTTTCAGACCTTTTCATGCTCCTCATATTTTTCGACCTTTTCATGTTCCTCGTATATTTCAGACATTTTCATGCTCTTTATATATTCCACACCGTTTCATGCTCCTCATATTTTTCATACAGTTTCATTCTCCTCGTATTTTTCAGACTTTTTCATGCTCCTCGTATTTTTGAGATTTTTTCATGCTCTTCATATTTTTCACACCGTTTCATGCTCCTCATATTTTTCATACAGTTTCATGCTCCTTGTATTTTTCAGACCTTTTCATGCTCCTCGTATTTTTGAGACCTTTTCATGCTCCTCGTATTTTTCAGACCTTTTCCTGCCCCTTGTTTTTTTCAGACCTTTTCACGCTCCTCGTATTTTTCAGACCTTTTCATGCTCCTCGTGTTTTTTAGACCATTTCATACTCCTTGTATTTTTCAGACATTTTCATGCTCCTCGTATTTTTCACACCTTTTCATGCTGTTCATATTTTTCAGACCGTTTCGTGCTCCTCATATTTTTCACACCTTTTCATGCTGTTCATATTGTTCACACCGTTTCATGCTCCTCATATTTTTCATACTGATTCATGTACCTCTTATTTTCCACACCTTTACATTCTATTCAAATTTTTGACCCCTTTTCATGCTCTTCATATTTTTGACACCTTTTCAAGCTCCTGATATTTTTGACACCTTTCCATGCTCCTTTTATTTTTCAGACCTTTTCATGCTCCTCGTATTTTTCAGAACTTTTCATGCTCCTCGGGTTTTTTAGACCATTTCATACTCCTTGTTTTTTTCAGACCTTTTTCATGCTCCTCGTATTTTTCAGACCTTTGCATACTCCTCATATTTATCACATCTTTTCTTGCTCTTCTTATTTTTCACACCATTTCATGCTCCGCATATTTTTCATACAGATTCATGCTCCTCATATTTTTCACACCTTTACATGCTTCTCATATTTTTGACATCTTTTCATACTCTTCATATTTTTCAGACCTTTGCATGCTCCTTGTATTTTTCAGACATTTTCATGCTCTTCATATTTTTCACGCCGTTTCATGCTCCTCTTATTTTTCATACAGTTTCATGCTCCTCGTATTTTTCAGACCTTTTCATGCTCCTCGTATTTTTGAGACCTTTTCCTGCCCTTCGTTTTTTTCAGACCTTTTCATGCTCTTCGTATTTTTCAGATATTTTCATGCTCCTCGTATTTCTGAGACCTTTTCATGCTCCTCGTATTTTTGAGACTTTTTCATGCTCTTCATATTTTTCACACCGTTTCATGCTCCTCATATTTTTCATCCAGTTTCATGCTCCTCATATTTTCACACCTTTTGATGCTCCTCATATTTTTCACACCTTTTCATGCTCTTCGTATTTTTCACAGTTTTCATGCTCTTCGTATTTTTCACAACTTTTCATGCTCTTCGTTTTTTTCACACCTTTTCAGGCTCTTCGTATTTTTCACACCTTTCATGATCTTCGTATTTTTCACACCTTTTCATGCTCTTCTTATTTTTCAGACCTTTTCATGCTCTTGATATATTTCTCAGGTTTTCATGCTCTTCGTATTTTTCACACTGTTTCATGCTCCTCATATTTTTGGCAGCTTTTCATGCTCCTCATATTTTTCAGATCGTTTCATGCTCCTCATATGTTTGAGACCGTGTCATGCTCCTCATATTTTTCACACCTTTTAATGCTCCTCATATTTTTCACACCATTTCATGCTCTGCATATTTTTCAGATCGTTTCATGCTCCTCATATTTTTGAGACTGTGTCATGCTCCTCATATTTTTCACACCTTTTAATGCTCCTCATATTTTTGACACCTTTTCATGCTCTTCATATTTTTGACACCTTTACATGCTACTCATATTTTGGACACTTTTTCATGCTCTTCACATTTTTCACACCATTTCATGCTCGGCATATTCTTCATACAGATTCATGCTCCTCATATTTTTCACACCTTTACATTCTTCTCATATTTTTGACTCCTTTTCATGCTCTTCATATTTTTCAGACCTTTTCATGCTCATCATATTTTTGCGACCTTTTCATGCTCCTCGTATATTTCAGACATTTTCATGCTTTTCATATTTTTCACACCGTTTCATGCTCCTCATATTTTTCATACAGTTTCATGCTCCTTGTATTTTTCAGACCTTTTCATGCTCCTCTTATTTTTGAAACCTTTTCATGCTCCTCGTATTTTTGAGACCTTTTCATGCTCCTCGTATTTTTGAGACCTTTTCCTGCCCCTCGTTTTTCTCAGACCTTTTCATGCTCCTCCTATTTTTCAGACATTTTCATGCTCCTCGTATTTTTGAGACCTTTTCATGCTCCTCATATTTTTGAGACTTTTTCATGCTCTTCATATTTTTCACACCGTTTCATGCTCCTCATATTTTTCATACTGTTTCATGCTCCTCGTATTTTTCAGACCTTTTCATGCTCCTCGTATTTTTGAGATCTTTTCTTGCTCCTCGTATATTTCAGATATTTTCATGCTGTTCATATTTTTCACACCGTTTCATGCTCCTCATATTTTTCATACAGTTTCATACTCCTCGTATTTTTCAGACCTTTTCATGCTCCTCGTATTTTTGAGACCTTTTCCTGCCCCTCGTTTTTTTCAGACCTTTTCATGCTCCTCGTATTTTTCAGACCTTTTCATGCTCCTCGTGTTTTTTAGACCATTTCATACTCCTTGTATTTTTCAGACCGTTTCATGCTCCTCATATTTTTCACACCTTTTCATGCTGTTCATATTTTTCACACCGTTTCATGCTCCTCATATTTTTCATACTGATTCATGCTCCTCTTATTTTTCACACATTTACATTCTATTCAAATTTTTGACCCCTTTTCATGCTCTTCATATTTTTGACACCTTTTCAAGCTCCTCATATTTTTGACACCTTTCCGTGCTCTTTTTATTTTTCATACCTTTTCATGCTCCTCGTATTTTTCAGACCTTTTCATGCTCCTCGTATTTTTCAGACCTTTTCATGCTCCTCCTATTTTTCAGACCTTTCCATGCTCCTCGTATTTTTCAGACCTTTTCATGCTTCTCCTATTTTTCAGACCTTTTCATGCTCCTCGTATTTTTCAGAGCTTTTCATGCTCTTCCTATTTTCAGGCCTTTTCGTGCTCCTCCTATTTTTCAGACATTTTCATGCTCCTCGTATTTTTCACACCTTTTCATGCTCTTCATATTTTCCACACCTTTTCATGCTCCGCATATTATTCACACCTTTTCATGCTCTTCATTTTTTTCACACCATTTAATGCTCCTCATATTTTTGACAGCTTTTCATGCTCCTCATATATTTCAGACCGTTTCATGCTCCTCATATTTTTCATACAGTTTCATGCTCCTCTTATTTTTCACACCTTTACCTGCAACTCATATTTTGACACCTTTTCATGCTCTTCATATTTTTGACACCTTTTCATGCTCCTCGTATTTTTCAGACCTTCTCATGCTCCTCTTATTTTTCAGACCTTTTAATGCTCTCGTATTTTTCAGACCTTTTCATGCTCCTCGTGTTTTTTAGACCATTTCATACTCCTTGTATTTTTCAGACCTTTTCATGCTCCTCGTATTTTTCAGACCTTTGCATACTCCTTATATTTGTCACACCTTTCTTGCTCTTCATATTTTTCACACCATTTCATGCTCTGCATATTTTTCATACAGATTCATGCCCCTCATATTTTTCACACCTTTACATGCTTCTCATATTTTTGACACCTTTTCATACTCTTCATATTTTTCAGACCTTTTCATGCTCCTTGTATTTTTCACACCTTTTCATGCTCCTCATATTTTTGACAACTTTTGAAGCTCTTCATATTTTTCACACTTTTTCATGCTATTTATATTTTTCACACCGTTTCATGCTCCTCATATATTTCATACAGTTTCATGCTCCTCTTATTTTTCACACCTTTACATGCTTATCATACTTTTGACACCTTTTCATGCTCTTCATATTTTTCACACCTTTTCATGCTCCTCATATTTTTGACAGCATTTCATGCTCTACATGTTTTTCAGACCTTTTCATTCTCCTCATATTTGACACCTTTTCATGCTCTTCATATTTTTCAGACCTTTCCATGCTCCTCATATTTTTCACACCTTTTCATGCTACTCATATTTTTGACACCTTTTCATGCTCTTCATATTTTTCACACCTTTTCATGCTCCTCATATTTTTGACAGCATTTCATGCTCTACATATTTTTCAGACCTTTTCATGCTCCTCATATTTTGACACCTTTTCATGCTCTTCATATTTTTCAGACCTTTTCATGCTCCTCATATTTTTCACACCTTTTCATGCTCCTCATATTTTTCACACCTTTTCATGCTCTACATATTTTTCAGACCTTTTCATGCCGGTCGTGTATTTCAGACCATTTCATGTTCCTCGTATTTTTCACAGCTTTTCATGCTCCTCGTTTTTTCAGATCTTTTCATGCTCCCCGTATTTTTCAGACCTTTTCATGCTCCTTGTGTTTTTCACACCTTTTCATGCTCTTTGTATTTTTCACAACTTTTCAAGCTCTTCTTATTTTTGACACCTTTTCATGCTCCTCGAATTTTTCACACCTTTTCATGCTCCTCGCATTTTTAACAAATTTTCATGCTCTTCTCATTTTTCACACCTTTTCATGCTCTTCCTATTTTTCACACCATTTCATGCTCTTCATTTTTTCACACCTTTTCATTCCCTTCTTATTTTTCACAACTTTTCATGCTCTTCAAATTTTTGACACCTTTTAATGCTCTTCATACTTTTCAGATCTTTTCATGCTCTTGATATTTTTCACAGCTTTTAATGCTCTTCGTGTTTTCACACCTTTTCCTGCTGTTCGTATATTTCAGACTGTTTCATGCTCCTCATATTTTTCACACCTTTTCATGCTGCTCATGTTTTTCACACCTTTTCATGCTCTTCATATTTTTCAGACATTTTCATAGTCCTCGTATTTTTCAGACGTTTTCATGCTCCATGTATTTTTCACACTTTTCATGCTCTTTGTATTTTTCACCGTTTTCATGCTCCTCGTATTTTTCACACCTTTTCATGCTCCTCCTATATTTCACACCTTTTCATGCTCCTCCTATTTTTCACACCTTTTCATGCTCTTCATATTTTTCACCCTTTTCATGCTCCTCGTATTTTTCAGACCCTTTCATGCTCCTCGTATTTTTCCCAGCTTTTCATGCTCCTCGTTTTTTCAGACCATTTCATGCTCCTCGTATTTTTCAGACTTTTTCATGCTCCTCATATTTTTCACACCTTTTCATGCTCTTGATATTTTTCACACCCTTTCATGGTCTTCATATTTTTCACACCGTTTCATGCTCCTCATATTTTTCATACAGTTTCATGCTCCTCATATTTTTCACACCTTTACATGCTCCTCATATTTTGACCACTTTTCAGGCTCTTCATATTTTTCACACATTTTCATGCTCTTCATATTTTTCAGACCTTTTCATGCTCTTCATATTTTTCAGACCTTTTCATGCTCTTGAGATTTTTCACAGCTTTTCATGCTCTCTTATTTTTCAGACCTTTTCATGCTCCTCGTATTTTTTAGACCATATCATGCTCCTTGTACTTTTCAGACCTTTTATGCCTCTCGTATTTTTCAGACCTTTTCAAACTCTTCATATTTATCACAACTTTTCATACTCTTCATTATTTCACACCATTTCATGCTCCACATATTTTTCATACAGGTTCATGCTCTTCATATTTTTCAGATCTTTTCATGCTCCTCATATTTTTCTGACCGTTTCATGCTCCTCATATTTTTCAGACCGATTCATGCTCTTCATATTTTTCACACCTTTTCATACTCCTCATATTTTACAACTTTTCATTATCCTCATATGGTTTACACCGTTTCATGCTCCTCATTTTTATCATAAGATTCATGTTCCTCATATTTTTCACACATTTACATGCTCCTCATACTTTTGACACCTTTTCATGCTCCTCTTATTTTTCACACCTTTACATGCTCCTATATGTTTGACACCTTTTCTTGCTCTTCATATTTTTCAGAGCTTTTCATGCGGTTCATATTTTCAGACCCTTTCATGCTCCTTGTATTTTTCAGACCGTTTCATGCTCCTCTTATTTATCAGATCTTTTCATGTTCCTCGTTTTTTTCAGGCCTTTTCATTTTCCTTGTATTTTTCACACCTTTTCATGCTCTTCCTATTTTTCACACCGTTTCATGCTCCTCATATTTTTCATACAGATTCATGCTCCTCATATTTTTCACACCTTTACATGCTCCTCATATTTTTGACAGCTTTTCATGATATTCCTATTTTTCACACCTTTTGATTTTCCTCTTATTTTTGAAACCTTTTTATACTCTACATATTTTTCAGACCTTTTCATGCTCCTCGTATTTTTCAGACCTTTTCATGCTCCTCGTATTTTTGAGACTTTTTCATGCTCTTCATATTTTTCACACCGTTTCATGCTCCTCATACTTTTCATACAATTTCATTCTCCTCGTATTTTTCAGACCTTTTCATGCTCCTCGTATTTTTGAGACTTTTTCATGCTCTTCATATTTTTCACACCGTTTCATGCTCCTCATATTTTTCATACAGTTTCATTCTCCTCGTATTTTTCAGACCTTTTCATGCTCCTCGTATTTTTGAGACTTTTTCATGCTCTTCGTATTTTTCACACCGTTTCATGCTCCTCATATTTTTCATACAGTTTCATGCTCCTTGTATTTTTCAGACCTTTTCATGCTCCTCGTATTTTTGAGACCTTTTCATGCTCCTCGTATTTTTGAGACCTTTTCCTGCCCCTTGTTTTTTTCAGACCTTTTCACGCTCCTCGTATTTTTCAGACCTTTTCATGCTCCTCGTGTTTTTTAGACCATTTCATACTCCTTGTATTTTTCAGACATTTTCATGCTCCTCGTATTTTTCACACCTTTTCATGCTGTTCATATTTTTCAGACCGTTTCATGCTCCTCATATTTTTCACACCTTTTCATGCTGTTCATATTGTTCACACCGTTTCATGCTCCTCATATTTTTCATACTGATTCATGCACCTCTTATTTTTCACACCTTTACATTCTATTCAAATTTTTGACCCCTTTTCATGCTCTTCATATTTTTGACACCTTTTCAAGCTCCTGATATTTTTGACACCTTTCCATGCTCCTTTTATTTTTCAGACCTTTTCATGCTCCTCGTATTTTTCAGACCTTTGCATACTCCTCATATTTATCACATCTTTTCTTGCTCTTCTTATTTTTCACACCATTTCATGCTCCGCATATTTTTCATACAGATTCATGCTCCTCATATTTTTCACACCTTTACATGCTTCTCATATTTTTGACATCTTTTCATACTCTTCATATTTTTCAGACCTTTCCATGCTCCTTGTATTTTTCAGACATTTTCATGCTCTTCATATTTTTCACACCGTTTCATGCTCCTCGTATTTTTCATACAGTTTCATGCTCCTCGGATTTTTCAGACCTTTTCATGCTCCTCGTATTTTTGAGACCTTTTCCTGCCCTTCGTTTTTTTCAGACCTTTTCATGCTCTTCGTATTTTTCAGACATTTTCATGCTCCTCGTATTTCTGAGACCTTTTCATGCTCCTCGTATTTTTGAGACTTTTTCATGCTCTTCATATTTTTCACACCGTTTCATGCTCCTCATATTTTTCATACAGTTTCATGCTCCTCATATTTTCACACCTTTTGATGCTCCTCATATTTTTCACACCTTTTCATGCTCTTCGTATTTTTCACAGTTTTCATGCTCTTCGTATTTTTCACAACTTTTCATGCTCTTCGTGTTTTTCACACCTTTTCAGGCTCTTCTTATTTTTCACACCTTTTCATGCTCTTCGTGTATTTCACACCTTTTCATGCACTCTTATTTTTCAGACCTTTTCAACCTCCTCATATTTTTCACACCTTTTCATGATCTTCATATTTTTCACACCATTTCATCCTCCTCATAATTTTCATACAGATTCATGCTCCTCAATTTTTCACACCTTTACATGCTCCTCATATTTTTGACACCTTTTCAGGCTCCACATATTTTTCAGACCTTTTCATGCTCCTCGTATTTTTAAGACGTTTTCATACTCCTCATAATTTTCACACCTTTTCATGCTCTTCATATTTTTCACACCGTTTCATGCTCCTCGTGTTTTTCATACAGATTCATGCTCCTCATATTTTTCACAGCATTACTTGTTCCTCATATTTTTGACACCTTTTCATGCTCTTAATATTTTTCACACCTTTTCATTCTCCTCATATTTTTGACAGCTTTTCATGCTCTTCCTATTTTTCACACCTTTTCATTCTCCTCATATTTTTGAAAACTTTTTATACTCTACATATTTTTCAGACCTTTTCATGCTCCTCGTATTTTTCAGACCTTTTCATGCTCCTCGTATTTTTCAGAACTTTTCATGCACCTAGTATTTTTCAGACCGTTTCATGCTCCTCGTATTTTTCAGTCCTTTTCATGCTCCTAGAATTTTTTAGGCCATTTCATGCTCCTCGTATTTTTGAGACCTTTTCCTGCCCCTCGTTTTTTCAGACCTTTTCATGATCCTCGTATTTTTCAGACATTTTCATGCTCCTCGTATTTCTGAGACCTTTTCATGTTCCTCGTATTTTTCAGACCTTTTCAGGCTCTTCTTATTTTTCACACCTTTTCATGCTCTTCGTGTTTTTCACACGTTTTCATTCTCTCGTATTTTTCAGACCTTTTCAAACTCCTCATATTTTTCACACGGTTTCTTGCTCCTCATATGTTTCAAACAATTTCATGCTCCAAATATTTTTCACAACTTTACATGCTCCACATATTTTTGACACCTTTTCATGCTCTTCATGTTATTCACATCTTTTGATGCTCCTCATACTTTTGACACCTTTTCATGCTCTTCTTATTTTTCAGACCTTTTCATGCACCTCGTATTATTCACACCTTTTCATCCTCCTCGTATTTTTCATACCGTTTCATGCTCCTCATATTTTTCACACCTTTTGATGCTCCTCATATTTTTCACACCTTTTCATGCTCTTCGTATTTTTCACAGTTTTCATGCTCTTCGTATTTTTCACAACTTTTCATGCTCTTCGTGTTTTTCACACCTTTTCAGGCTCTTTGTATTTTTCACACCTTTTCATGATCTTCGTATTTTTCACACCTTTTCATGCTCTTCTTATTTTTCAGACCTTTTCATGCTCTTGATATTTTTCTCAGGTTTTCATGCTCTTCGTATTTTTCACACTGTTTCACGCTCCTCATATTTTTGGCAGCTTTTCATGCTCCTCATATTTTTGAGACCGTTTCATGCTCCTCATATTTTTCACACCTTTTAATGCTCCTCATATTTTTCACATCTTTGCATGCTCTTCATATTTTTCAGATCGTTTCATGCTCCTCATATGTTTGAGACCGTGTCATGCTCCTCATATTTTTCACACATTTTAATGCTCCTGATATTTTTGACACCTTTTCATGCTCTTCATATTTTTGACACCTTTACATGCTACTCATATTTTTGACACTTTTTCATGCTCTTCATATTTTTCACACCATTTCATGCTCCGCATATTTTTCATACAGATTCATGCTCCTCATATTTTTCACACTTTTACATGCTTCACATATTTTTGACTCCTTTTCATACTCTTCATATTTTTCAGACCTTTTCATGCTCCTCATATTTTTCGACCTTTTCATGTTCCTCGTATATTTCAGACATTTTCATGCTCTTTATATATTCCACACCGTTTCATGCTCCTCATATTTTTCATACAGTTTCATTCTCCTCGTATTTTTCAGACTTTTTCATGCTCCTCGTATTTTTGAGATTTTTTCATGCTCTTCATATTTTTCACACCGTTTCATGCTCCTCATATTTTTCATACAGTTTCATGCTCCTTGTATTTTTCAGACCTTTTCATGCTCCTCGTATTTTTGAGACCTTTTCATGCTCCTCGTATTTTTGAGACCTTTTCCTGCCCCTTGTTTTTTTCAGACCTTTTCACGCTCCTCGTATTTTTCAGACCTTTTCATGCTCCTCGTGTTTTTTAGACCATTTCATACTCCTTGTATTTTTCAGACATTTTCATGCTCCTCGTATTTTTCACACCTTTTCATGCTGTTCATATTTTTCAGACCGTTTCATGCTCCTCATATTTTTCACACCTTTTCATGCTGTTCATATTGTTCACACCGTTTCATGCTCCTCATATTTTTCATACTGATTCATGTACCTCTTATTTTCCACACCTTTACATTCTATTCAAATTTTTGACCCCTTTTCATGCTCTTCATATTTTTGACACCTTTTCAAGCTCCTGATATTTTTGACACCTTTCCATGCTCCTTTTATTTTTCAGACCTTTTCATGCTCCTCGTATTTTTCAGAACTTTTCATGCTCCTCGGGTTTTTTAGACCATTTCATACTCCTTGTATTTTTCAGACCTTTTCATGCTCCTCGTATTTTTCAGACCTTTGCATACTCCTCATATTTATCACATCTTTTCTTGCTCTTCTTATTTTTCACACCATTTCATGCTCCGCATATTTTTCATACAGATTCATGCTCCTCATATTTTTCACACCTTTACATGCTTCTCATATTTTTGACATCTTTTCATACTCTTCATATTTTTCAGACCTTTCCATGCTCCTTGTATTTTTCAGACATTTTCATGCTCTTCATATTTTTCACGCCGTTTCATGCTCCTCGTATTTTTCATACAGTTTCATGCTCCTCGTATTTTTCAGACCTTTTCATGCTCCTCGTATTTTTGAGACCTTTTCCTGCCCTTCGTTTTTTTCAGACCTTTTCATGCTCTTCGTATTTTTCAGATATTTTCATGCTCCTCGTATTTCTGAGACCTTTTCATGCTCCTCGTATTTTTGAGACTTTTTCATGCTCTTCATATTTTTCACACCGTTTCATGCTCCTCATATTTTTCATACAGTTTCATGCTCCTCATATTTTCACACCTTTTGATGCTCCTCATATTTTTCACACCTTTTCATGCTCTTCGTATTTTTCACAGTTTTCATGCTCTTCGTATTTTTCACAACTTTTCATGCTCTTCGTGTTTTTCACACCTTTTCAGGCTCTTCGTATTTTTCACACCTTTCATGATCTTCGTATTTTTCACACCTTTTCATGCTCTTCTTATTTTTCAGACCTTTTCATGCTCTTGATATATTTCTCAGGTTTTCATGCTCTTCGTATTTTTCACACTGTTTCATGCTCCTCATATTTTTGGCAGCTTTTCATGCTCCTCATATTTTTCAGATCGTTTCATGCTCCTCATATGTTTGAGACCGTGTCATGCTCCTCATATTTTTCACACCTTTTAATGCTCCTCATATTTTTCACACCATTTCATGCTCTGCATATTTTTCAGATCGTTTCATGCTCCTCATATTTTTGAGACCGTGTCATGCTCCTCATATTTTTCACACCTTTTAATGCTCCTCATATTTTTGACACCTTTTCATGCTCTTCATATATTTGACACCTTTACATGCTACTCATATTTTGGACACTTTTTCATGCTCTTCACATTTTTCACACCATTTCATGCTCGGCATATTCTTCATACAGATTCATGCTCCTCATATTTTTCACACCTTTACAATCTTCTCATATTTTTGACTCCTTTTCATACACTTCATATTTTTCAGACCTTTTCATGCTCATCATATTTTTGCGACCTTTTCATGCTCCTCGTATATTTCAGACATTTTCATGCTTTTCATATTTTTCACACCGTTTCATGCTCCTCATATTTTTCATACAGTTTCATGCTCCTTGTATTTTTCAGACCTTTTCATGCTCCTCGTATTTTTGAGACCTTTTCATGCTCCTCGTATTTTTGAGACCTTTTCATGCTCCTCGTATTTTTGAGACCTTTTCCTGCCCCTCGTTTTTCTCAGACCTTTTCATGCTCCTCCTATTTTTCAGACATTTTCATGCTCCTCATATTTTTGAGACGGTTTCATGCTCCTCATATTTTTCACACATTTTAATGCTCCTGATATTTTTGACACCTTTTCATGCTCTTGATATTTTTGACACCTTTACATGCTACTCATAGTTTTGACACTTTTTCATGCTCTTCATATTTTTCACACCTATTCATGCTCCGAATATTTTTCATACAGATTCATGCTCCGCATATTTTTCATACAGATTCATGCTCCTCATATTTTTCACACCTTTACATGCTTCTCATATTTTTGACTCCTTTTCATACTCTTCATATTTTTCAGACCTTTTCATGCTCCTCATATTTTTGCGACCTTTTCATGCTCCTCGTATTTTTCAGACCCTTTCATGCTCCTCGTATTTTTGAGACCTTTTCCTGCCCCTGGTTTTTCTCAGACATTTTCATGCTCCTCGTATTTTTCAGACCTTTTCATGCTCCTCGTATTTTTGAGACCTTTTCATGCTCCTCGTATTTTTGAGACCTTTTCCTGCCCCTCGTTTTTTTCAGACCTTTTCATGCTCCTCGTATTTTTCAGACCTTTTCATGCTCCTCGTGTTTTTTAGACCATTTCATACTCCTTGTATTTTTCAGATATTTTCATGCTCCTCGTATTTTTCACACCTTTTCATGCTGTTCATATTTTTCAGACCGTTTCATGCTCCTCATATTTTTCACACCGTTTCATGTTCCTCATATTTTTCATACAGATTCAGGCTCCTCTTATTTTTCACACCTTTACCTGCTACTCATATTTTGACACCTTTTCATGCTCTTCATATTTTTGACACCTGTTCATGCTCCTCGTATTTTTCAGACCTTCTCATGCTCCTCGGGTTTTTTAGACCATTTCATACTCCTTGTATTTTTCAGACCTTTTCATGCTCCTCGTATTTTTCAGACCTTTGCATACTCCTCATATTTATCACACCTTTTCTTGCTCTTCATATTTTTCACACCATTTCATGCTCCGCATATTTTTCATACAGATTCATGCTCCTCATATTTTTCACACCTTTACATGCTTCTCATATTTTTGACATCTTTTCATACTCTTCATATTTTTCAGACCTTTCCATGCTCCTTGTATTTTTCAGACATTTTCATGCTCTTCATATTTTTCACACCGTTTCATGCTCCTCGTATTTTTCATACAGTTTCATGCTCCTCGTATTTTTCAGACCTTTTCATGCTCCTCGTATTTTTGAGATCTTTTCCTGCCCCTGGTTTTTCTCAGACCTTTTCATGCTCCTCGTATTTTTCAGACATTTTCATGCTCCTCGTATTTTTGAGACCTTTTCATGCTCCTCATATTTTTGAGACTTTTTTATGCTCTTCATATTTTTCACACCGTTTCATGCTCCTCATATTTTTCATACTGTTTCATGTTCCTCGTATTTTTCAGACCTTTTCATGCTCCTCGTATTTTTGAGACCTTTTCTTGCTCCTCGTATATTTCAGATATTTTCATGCTGTTCATATTTTTCACACCGTTTCATGCTCCTCATATTTTCAAACCTTTACATGCTCTTTGTATTTTTCACACCATTTGTTGCTCCTCATATTTTTGACACCTTTTCAGACTCTTCATATTTTTCAGACCTTTTCATGCTCCTTGTATTTTTCAGACCTTTTCATGCTCTTCGTATTTTTCAGACATTTCCATGCCCGTTCTATTTTTCACACCTTTTCATGCTCGTCGTATATTTCACACCTTTTCATGGTCCTCGTATTTTTCACACCTTATCATGCTCCTCTTCTTTTTCACACCTTTTCATGCTCCTCGTATTTTTCAGACCTTTTCATGCTCGACGTATATTTCACACCTTTTCATGCTCCTCGTATTTTTCACACCTTTTCATGCTCCTCGTATTTTTCAGAGCTTTTCAAGCTCCTCCTAATTTGCAGGCCTTTTAATGCTCCTCCTATTTTTCAGACTTTTCCATGCTCCTCGTACTTTTCAGACCTTTTCATGCTCCTCGTATTTCTGAGACCTTTTCATGCTCCTCGTATTTTTGAGACCTTTTCCTGCCCCTCGTTTTTTTCAGACCTTTTCATGCTTGTCGTATATTTCACACCTTTTCATGCTCCTCATATTTCTCACACCTTTTCATGCTCCTCGTATTTTTCAGAGCTTTTCATGCTCCTCCCAATTTGCAGACCTTTCCATGCTCCTCCTATTTTTCAGACGTTTCCATGCTCCTCCTATTTTTCAGACCTTTTCATGCTCCTCCTATTTTTCAGACTTTTTCATGCTCCTCGTATTTTTCAGAGCTTTTCACGCTCCTCCTTTTTTGCAGGCCTTTTCATGCTCCTCCTATTTTTCAGACATTTTCATGCTCCTCCTGTTTTTCAGGCCTTTTCATGCCCCTCGTATTTTCGGCACCTTTTCATGCTCCGCATATTTTTCACACCTTTTCATGCTCTTCATTTTTTTCACACCATTTAATGCTCCTCATATTTTTGACAGCTTTTCATGCTCCTCATATATTTCAGACCGTTTCATGCTCCTCATATTTTTCAGACCATTTCATGCTCCTCGTATTTTTCAGACCTTTACCTGCTACTCGTATTTTGACACCTTTTCATGCTCTTCATATTTTTGACACCTTTTCATGCTCCTCGTATTTTTCAGACCTTCTCATGCTCCTCATATTTCTCAGACCTTTTAATGCTCTCGTATATTTCAGACCTTTTCATGCTCCTCATATTTTTCAGACCTTTTAATGCTCTCGTATTTTTCAGACCTTTTCATGCTCCTCGTGTTTTTTAGACCATTTCATACTCCTTGTATTTTTCAGACCTTTTCATGCTTCTCGTATTTTTCAGACCTTTGCCTACTCCTCATATTTATCACACCTTTTCTTGCTCTTCATATTTTTCACACCATTTCATGCTCCGCATATTTTTCATACAGATTCATGCTCCTCGTCTTTTTCCCACCTTTATATGCTTCTCATATTTTTGACACCTTTTCATGCTCCTCCTATTTTTCACACCTTTTCATGCTCCTCGTATTTTTCACACAATTTCATGCTCCTCGTATTTTTCACACCTTTTCTTGCTCCTCGTATTTTTCACACCTTTTTGTGCTCCTCCTTTTTTCACACCTTTTCGTGCTCTTCATATTTTTCGGCCATTTTCTTGTTCTTCATATTTTTCACACATTTTCAGGCTCTTCATATTTTTCAGACTTTTTCATGCTCCTCATATTTTTCACACCTTTTCATGCTCCTCGTCATTTTCACACCGTTTCATGCTCCTCGTATTTGTCAGACCTTTTCATTCTCCTCGTATTTCCCAGACCTTTTCAAGCTCCTCGTATTTTTCAGACTTCTTCATGCTCCTCGTGTTTTTCAGACCTTTTCATGCTCTTTGTATTTTTCAGACCTTTTCATGCTTCTCGTGTTTTTCACACCTTTTCATGTCCCTCATATTTTTCACACCTTTTCATGCTCCTCGTATTTGTCAGACCTTTTCATGCTCCTCGTATTTTTCACACCTTTACGTACTCCTTCTTTTTTTCACACCTTTTCGTGCTCTTCATATTCTTCAGACCTTTATATGTTCTTCATATTTTTCACACCTTTACAGACTCTTCATATTTTTCAGACTTTTTCATGCTCTTCGTGTTTTTCAGACATTTTCATGCTCCTCCTATTTTTCACAACTTTTCTTGCTCCTCGTATTTGTCAGACCTTTTCATCCTCCTCGTATTTTTCAGACCTTTTCAAGCTCCTCGTATTTTTCAGACTTTTTCATGCTCCTCGTGTTTGTCAGACCTTTTCATGCTCTTCATATTTTTTAGACCTTTTCCTGCTCTTAGTTTTTTTCAGACCTTTTCATGCTCCTCTTGTTTTTCACACCTTTTCATGTCCCTCATATTTTTCACACCTTTTCATGCTCCTCGTATTTGGCAGACCTTTTCATGCTCCTCGTATTTTTCACACCTTTATGTACTCCTCTTTTTTTCACACATTTTCGTGCTCTTCATATTTTTCAGACCTTTATAAGTTCTTCATATTTTTCACACCTTTTCAGGCTCTTCATATTTTTCAGACTTTTTCATGCTCTTCGTGTTTTTCAGACCTTTTCATGCTCTTCATATCTTTCAGACCTTTTCATGCTCTTAGTATTTTTCAGACCTTTTCATGTTCCTCGTATTTTTCACACCTTCATGCTCCTCGTATTTTTCATACCTTTTCACGCTCCTCGTTATTTTCAGACCTTTTCACGCTCTTCATATTTTTCACACCTTTTCACGCTCTTCGTATTTTTGACACCTTTTCATGCTCGTCGTATTTTTCACACCTTTTCCTGCTCCTCATTTTTTTCACACCTTTTCCTGATCTTCGATTTCTTCACACCTTTTCATGCTCCTCGTATTTTTCACAACTTTTCCTGCTCTTCGTATTTTTCACACCTTTTCATGCTCCTCATATTTTCACACCTTTTCATGCTCCTCGTATTTGTCAGACCTTTTCATGCTACTCGTATTTTTCACACGTTTTCATGCTCCTCGTATTTTACACACCTTTTCGTGCTCTTCGTATTTTTCAGACCTTTTCATGCACCTCCTATTTTTCACACCTTTTAGTGCTCTTCGTATTTTTCAGACCTTTTCATGCTCCTAATATTTTTCAGACCTTTTCATGCTCCTCGTATTATTCATACCTTTTCGTGTTCCTCGTATTTTCAGACCTTTTCATGCTCCTCGTATTATTCATACCTTTTCGTGTTCCTCGTATTTTTCAGACCTTTTCATGCTCTTCATATATTTCACACCTTTTCAGGCTCTTCACATTTTTCACACCTCTTCAGGCTCTTCGTATTTTTCAGGGCTTTTCATGCCCCTCATATTTCTTAGGTCTTTTTATGCCTCTCGTATTTTTCACCCCTTTTCATGCTCCTCGTATTATTCAGGCCTTTTCTTGCTCCTCGTATTTTTCAGACCTTTTCATGCCCCTCATATGTTTCACACCTTTTCATGCTCCTCGTATTTCTCACACCTTATCGTCGTGCTCGTATTTTTCACACCTTTTTGTGCTCTTCATATTTTTCAGACGTTTTCATGCTCCTCATATTTTTCAGACCTTTTCATGCTCCTCGTATTTTTGACATCTTTTCATGCTCCTCGTATTTTTCACACCTTTTCATGCTCTTCCTATTTTTCAGAACTTTTGTGCTCTTCATATTTTTCACACCCTTTCATGCTCGTCGTATTTTTCAGACCTTTTCGTGCTCCTCGTTTTTTTCACACGTTTTCGTTCTCCTCCTACTTTTCACAACTTTTCTTGCTCCTCGTATTTTTCAGAGCTTTTCATGCTCTTCATATATTTCACACCTTTTCAGGCTCTTCATATTTTTCAGACATTTTCGTGTTCTTCATATTTTTCACATCTTTTCAGGCTCTTCGTATTTTTCAGGGCTTTTCATGCCCCTCGTATTTCTTAGGCCTTTTAACGCCTCTCGTATTTTTCACAACTTTTCATGCTCCTCGTATTATTCAGGCCTTTTCATGCTCCTCGTATTTTTCACACCTTTTCCTGCTTCTCATATGTTTCACACCTTTTCATGCTCCTCGTATTTTTCACACCTTTTCTTTGTCCTCATATTTTTCACACCTTTTCGTGCTCTTCATATTTTTCAGACCTTTTCATGCTTTTCATATTTTCACAGCTTTTCAGGCTCTTCATGTTTTTCAGACCTTTTCATGCTCCTCATATTTTTCAGACCTTTTCATGCTCCTCGTATTTTTGACACCTTTTCATGCTCCTCATATTTTTCACACCTTTTCATGCTCCTCATATTTTTCACTCCTTTTCATGCTCCTCGTATTTTTCACACAATTTCATGCTCCTCGTATTTTTCACACCTTTTCATGCTCCTCGTATTTTACAGATCTTTTTATGCTCCTCCTATTTCTCAGGTCTTTTCATGCTCCACGTATTTTTCACACGTTTTCATGCTGCTCATATATTTCACACCTTTTCATGCTCCTCATATTTTTCACACCTCTTCATACTCCTCGTATTTTTCACGCCTTTTCATGCTCCTCATTTTTTCATGCCTTTTCATGCTCCTCATATTTTTCACAACTTTTCATGTCCCTCATATTTTTCACCCCTTTTCATGCTCCTCATATTTGTCAGACCTTTATATGTTCTTCATATTTTTCACACATTTTCAGGCTCTTCATATTTTTCAGACTTTTTCATGCTCCTCATATTTTTCACACCTTTTGATGCTCCTCGTCATTTTCACACCTTTTCATGCTCCTCGTATTTGTCAGATCTTTTCATTCTCCTCATATTTCCCAGACCTTTTCAAGCTCCTTGTATTTTTCAGACTTCTTCATGCTCCTCGTGTTTTTCAGACCTTTTCATGCTCTTAGTATTTTTCAGACTTTTCATGCTCCTCGTGTTTTTCACACCTTTTCATGTCCCTCATATTTTTCACACCTTTTCATGCTCCTCGTATTTGTCAGACCTTTTCATGCTCCTCATTTTTTTCACAACTTTTCCTGCTCTTCGTATTTTTCACACCTTTTCATGCTCCTCGTATTTTTCACAACTTTTCATGCTCCTCGTATTTGTCAGACCTTTTCATGCTCCTCGTATTTTTCACACCTTTTCATGCTCCTCGTATTTTTCACACCTTTTCGTGCTCTTCGCATTTTTCAGACCTTTTCATGCACCTCCTATTTTTCACATCTTTTAGTGCTCTTCATATTTTTCAGACCTTTTCATGCTCCTAATATTTTTCAGACCTTTTCATGCTCCTCGAATTATTCACACCTTTTCGTGTTCCTCGTATTTTTCAGACCTTTTCATGCTCTTCATATATTTCACACCTTTTCAGTCTCTTCATATTTTACAGACATTTTCGTGCTCTTCATATTTTTCACACCTCTTCAGGCTCTTCGTATTTTTCAGGGCTTTTCATGCCCCTCATATTTCTTAGGTCTTTTAATGCCTCTCGTATTTTTCACCCCTTTTCATGCTCCTCATATTATTCAGGCCTTTTCTTGCTCCTCGTATTTTTCACACCTTTTCATGCCCTTCATATGTTTCACACCTTTTCATGCTCCTCGTATTTCTCACACCTTATCGTCGTGCTCGTATTTTTCACACCTTTTCGTGCTCTTCATATTTTTCAGACCTTTTCATGCTCTTCATATATTCACAGCTTTTCAGGCTCTTCATGTTTTTCAGACCTTTTCATGCTCCTCATATTTTTCAGACCTTTTCATGCTCCTCGTATTTTTGACACCTTTTCATGCTCCTCGTATTTTTCACACCTTTTCATGCTCTTCCTATTTTTCAGAACTTTTGTTCTCTTCATATTTTTCACACCCTTTCATGCTCGTCGTATTTTTCAGACCTTTTCGTGCTCCTCGTATTTTTCACACGTTTTCGTTCTCCTCCTACTTTTCACAACTTTTCTTGTTCCTCGTATTTTTCAGACCTTTTCAGGCTCTTCATATTTTTCAGACATTTTCGTGTTCTTCATATTTTTCACATCTTTTCAGGCTCTTCATATTTTTCAGGGCTTTTCATGCCCCTCGTATTTCTTAGGCCTTTTAACGCCTCTCGTATTTTTCACCACTTTTCATGCTCCTCGTATTATACAGGCCTTTTCATGCTCCTCGTATTTTTCACACCTTTTCATGCTCCTCATATGTTTCACACCTTTTCATGCTCCTCGTATTTTTCACACCTTTTCTTCGTCCTCATATTTTTCACACCTTTTCGTGCTCTTCATGTTTTTCAGACCTTTTCATGCTCCTCATATTTTTCAGACCTTTTCATGCTCCTCGTATTTTTGACACCTTTTCATGCTCCTCCTATTTTTCACACCTTTTCATGCTCCTCGTATTTTTCACACAATTTCATGCTCCTCGTATTTTTCACACCTTTTCTTGCTCCTCGTATTTTTCACACCTTTTTGTGCTCCTCCTTTTTTCACAACTTTTCGTGCTCTTCATATTTTTCGGCCATTTTCTTGTTCTTCATATTTTTCACACATTTTCAGGCTCTTCATATTTTTCAGACCTTTTCATGCTCCTCGTATTTTACAGATCTTTTTATGCTCCTCCTATTTCTCAGGTCTTTTCATGCTCCACGTATTTTTCACACGTTTTCATGCTGCTCATATATTTCACACCTTTTCATGCTCCTCATATTTTTCACACCTCTTCATACTCCTCGTATTTTTCACGCCTTTTCATGCTCCTCATTTTTTCACGCCTTTTCATGCTCCTCATATTTTTCACACCTTTTCATGTCCCTCATATTTTTTACCCCTTTTCATGCTCCTCGTATTTGTCAGACCTTTATATGTTCTTCATATTTTTCACAGATTTTCAGGCTCTTCATATTTTTCAGACTTTTTCATGCTCCTCATATTTTTCACACCTTTTCATGCTCCTCGTCATTTTCACACCGTTTCATGCTCCTCGTATTTGTCAGACCTTTTCATTCTCCTCGTATTTCCCAGACCTTTTCAAGCTCCTCGTATTTTTCAGACTTCTTCATGCTCCTCGTGTTTTTCAGACCTTTTCATGCTCTTTGTATTTTTCAGACCTTTTCATGCTCCTCGTGTTTTTCACACCTTTTCATGTCCCCTCATATTTTTCACACCTTTTCATGCTCCTCTATTTGTCAGACCTTTTCATGCTCCTCGTATTTTTCACACCTTTACGTACTCCTTCTTTTTTTCACACATTTTCGTGCTCTTCATATTCTTCAGACCTTTATATGTTCTTCATATTTTTCACACCTTTACAGACTCTTCATATTTTTCAGACTTTTTCATGCTCTTCGTGTTTTTCAGACATTTTCATGCTCCTCCTATTTTTCACAACTTTTCTTGCTCCTCGTATTTGTCAGACCTTTTCATCCTCCTCGTATTTTTCAGACCTTTTCAAGCTCCTCGTATTTTTCAGACTTTTTCATGCTCCTCGTGTTTGTCAGACCTTTTCATGCTCTTCATATTTTTTAGACCTTTTCCTGCTCTTAGTTTTTTTCAGACCTTTTCATGCTCCTCTTGTTTTTCACACCTTTTCATGTCCCTCATATTTTTCACACCTTTTCATGCTCCTCGTATTTGGCAGACCTTTTCATGCTCCTCGTATTTTTCACACCTTTATGTACTCCTCTATTTTTCACACATTTTCGTGCTCTTCATATTTTTCAGACCTTTATAAGTTCTTCATATTTTTCACACCTTTTCAGGCTCTTCATATTTTTCAGACTTTTTCATGCTCTTCGTGTTTTTCAGACCTTTTCATGCTCTTCATATCTTTCAGACCTTTTCATGCTCTTAGTATTTTTCAGACCTTTTCATGTTCCTCGTATTTTTCACACCTTCATGCTCCTCGTATTTTTCATACCTTTTCACGCTCCTCGTTATTTTCAGACCTTTTCACGCTCTTCATATTTTTCACACCTTTTCACGCTCTTCGTATTTTTGACACCTTTTCATGCTCGTCGTATTTTTCACACCTTTTCCTGCTCCTCATTTTTTTCACACCTTTTCCTGATCTTCGATTTCTTCACACCTTTTCATGCTCCTCGTATTTTTCACAACTTTTCCTGCTCTTCGTATTTTTCACACCTTTTCATGCTCCTCATATTTTTCACACCTTTTCATGCTCCTCGTATTTGTCAGACCTTTTCATGCTACTCGTATTTTTCACACCTTTTCATGCTCCTCGTATTTTTCACACCTTTTCGTGCTCTTCGTATTTTTCAGACCTTTTCATGCACCTCCTATTTTTCACACCTTTTAGTGCTCTTCGTATTTTTCAGACCTTTTCATGCTCCTAATATTTTTCAGACCTTTTCATGCTCCTCGTATTATTCATACCTTTTCGTGTTCCTCGTATTTTTCAGACCTTTTCATGCTCCTCGTATTATTCATACCTTTTCGTGTTCCTCGTATTTTTCAGACCTTTTCATGCTCTTCATATATTTCACACCTTTTCAGGCTCTTCACATTTTTCACACCTCTTCAGGCTCTTCGTATTTTTCAGGGCTTTTCATGCCCCTCATATTTCTTAGGTCTTTTAATGCCTCTCGTATTTTTCACCCCTTTTCATGCTCCTCGTATTATTCAGGCCTTTTCTTGCTCCTCGTATTTTTCAGACCTTTTCATGCCCCTCATATGTTTCACACCTTTTCATGCTCCTCGTATTTCTCACACCTTATCGTCGTGCTCGTATTTTTCACACCTTTTCGTGCTCTTCATATTTTTCAGACCTTTTCATGCTCCTCATATTTTTCAGACCTTTTCATGCTCCTCGTATTTTTGACATCTTTTCATGCTCCTCGTATTTTTCACACCTTTTCATGCTCTTCCTATTTTTCAGAACTTTTGTGCTCTTCATATTTTTCACACCCTTTCATGCTCGTCGTATTTTTCAGACCTTTTCGTGCTCCTCGTATTTTTCACACGTTTTCGTTCTCCTCCTACTTTTCACAACTTTTCTTGCTCCTCGTATTTTTCAGACCTTTTCATGCTCTTCATATATTTCACACCTTTTCAGGCTCTTCATATTTTTCAGACATTTTCGTGTCTTCATATTTTTCACATCTTTTCAGGCTCTTCGTATTTTTCAGGGCTTTTCATGCCCCTCGTATTTCTTAGGCCTTTTAACGCCTCTCGTATTTTTCACAACTTTTCATGCTCCTCGTATTATTCAGGCCTTTTCATGCTCCTCGTATTTTTCACACCTTTTCATGCTTCTCATATGTTTCACACCTTTTCATGCTCCTCGTATTTTTCACACCTTTTCTTTGTCCTCATATTTTTCACACCTTTTCGTGCTCTTCATATTTTTCAGACCTTTTCATGCTCCTCATATTTTTCAGACCTTTTCATGCTCCTCGTATTTTTGACACCTTTTCATGCTTCTCATATTTTTCACACCTTTTCATGCCCTCATATTTCACTTTTCATGCTCCTCGTATTTTTCACACAATTAATGCTCCTCGTATTTTTCACACCTTTTCTTTGTCCTCATATTTTTCACACCTTTTCGTGCTCTTCATATTTTTCAGACCTTTTCATGCTTTTCATATTTTCACAGCTTTTCAGGCTCTTCATGTTTTTCAGACCTTTTCATGCTCCTCATATTTTTCAGACGTTTTCATGCTCCTCGTATTTTTGACACCTTTTCATGCTCCTCATATTTTTCACACCTTTTCATGCTCCTCATATTTTTCACTCCTTTTCATGCTCCTCGTATTTTTCACACAATTTCATGCTCCTCGTATTTTTCACACCTTTTCATGCTCCTCGTATTTTACAGATCTTTTTATGCTCCTCCTATTTTTCAGGTCTTTTCATGCTCCACGTATTTTTCACACGTTTTCATGCTGCTCATATATTTCACACCTTTTCATGCTCCTCATATTTTTCACACCTCTTCATACTCCTCGTATTTTTCACGCCTTTTCATGCTCCTCATTTTTTCATGCCTTTTCATGCTCCTCATATTTTTCACAACTTTTCATGTCCCTCATATTTTTCACCCCTTTTCATGCTCCTCATATTTGTCAGACCTTTATATGTTCTTCATATTTTTCACACATTTTCAGGCTCTTCATATTTTTCAGACTTTTTCATGCTCCTCATATTTTTCACACCTTTTGATGCTCCTCGTCATTTTCACACCTTTTCATGCTCCTCGTATTTGTCAGATCTTTTCATTCTCCTCATATTTCCCAGACCTTTTCAAGCTCCTTGTATTTTTCAGACTTCTTCATGCTCCTCGTGTTTTTCAGACCTTTTCATGCTCTTAGTATTTTTCAGACTTTTCATGCTCCTCGTGTTTTTCACACCTTTCCATGTCCCTCATATTTTTCACACCTTTTCATGCTCCTCGTATTTGTCAGACCTTTTCATGCTCCTCATTTTTTTCACAACTTTTCCTGCTCTTCGTATTTTTCACACCTTTTCATGCTCCTCGTATTTTTCACAACTTTTCATGCTCCTCGTATTTGTCAGACCTTTTCATGCTCCTCGTATTTTTCACACCTTTTCATGCTCCTCGTATTTTTCACACCTTTTCGTGCTCTTCGCATTTTTCAGGCCTTTTCATGCACCTCCTATTTTTCACATCTTTTAGTGCTCTTCTTATTTTTCAGACCTTTTCATGCTCCTAATATTTTTCAGACCTTTTCATGCTCCTCGAATTATTCACACCTTTTCGTGTTCCTCGTATTTTTCAGACCTTTTCATGCTCTTCATATATTTCACACCTTTTCAGGCTCTTCATATTTTACAGACATTTTCGTGCTCTTCATATTTTTCACACCTCTTCAGGCTCTTCGTATTTTTCAGGGCTTTTCATGCCCCTCATATTTCTTAGGTCTTTTAATGCCTCTCGTATTTTTCACCCCTTTTCATGCTCCTCATATTATTCAGGCCTTTTCTTGCTCCTCGTATTTTTCACACCTTTTCATGCTCCTCATATGTTTCACATCTTTTCATGCTGCTCGTATTTCTCACACCTTGTCGTCGTGCTCGTATTTTTCACACCTTTTCGTGCTCTTCATATTTTTCAGACCTTTTCATGCTCTTCATATATTCACAGCTTTTCAGGCTCTTCATGTTTTTCAGACCTTTTCATGCTCCTCATATTTTTCAGACCTTTTCATGCTCCTCGTATTTTTGACACCTTTTCATGCTCCTCATATTTTTCACACCTTTTCATGCTCTTCCTATTTTTCAGAACTTTTGTGCTCTTCATATTTTTCACACCCTTTCATGCTCGTCGTATTTTTCAGACCTTTTCGTGCTCCTCGTATTTTTCACACGTTTTCGTTCTCCTCCTACTTTTCACAACTTTTCTTGTTCCTCGTATTTTTCAGACCTTTTCAGGCTCTTCATATTTTTCAGACATTTTCGTGTTCTTCATATTTTTCACATCTTTTCAGGCTCTTCATATTTTTCAGGGCTTTTCATGCCCCTCGTATTTCTTAGGCCTTTTAACGCCTCTCGTATTTTTCACCACTTTTCATGCTCCTCGTATTATACAGGCCTTTTCATGCTCCTCGTATTTTTCACACCTTTTCATGCTCCTCATATGTTTCACACCTTTTCATGCTCCTCGTATTTTTCACACCTTTTCTTCGTCCTCATATTTTTCACACCTTCGTGCTCTTCATATTTTTCAGACCTTTTCATGCTCTTCATATTTTCACAGCTTTTCAGGCTCTTCATGTTTTTCAGACCTTTTCATGCTCCTCATATTTTTCAGACCTTTTCATGCTCCTCGTATTTTTGACACCTTTTCATGCTCCTCCTATTTTTCACACCTTTTCATGCTCCTCGTATTTTTCACACAATTTCATGCTCCTCGTATTTTTCACACCTTTTCTTGCTCCTCGTATTTTTCACACCTTTTTGTGCTCCTCCTTTTTTCACACCTTTTCGTGCTCTTCATATTTTTCGGCCATTTTCTTGTTCTTCATATTTTTCACACATTTTCAGGCTCTTCATATTTTTCAGACCTTTTCATGCTCCTCGTATTTTACAGATCTTTTTATGCTCCTCCTATTTCTCAGGTCTTTTCATGCTCCACGTATTTTTCACACGTTTTCATGCTGCTCATATATTTCACACCTTTTCATGCTCCTCATATTTTTCACACCTCTTCATACTCCTCGTATTTTTCACGCCTTTTCATGCTCCTCATTTTTTCACGCCTTTTCATGCTCCTCATATTTTTCACACCTTTTCATGTCCCTCATATTTTTTACCCCTTTTCATGCTCCTCGTATTTGTCAGACCTTTATATGTTCTTCATATTTTTCACAGATTTTCAGGCTCTTCATATTTTTCAGACTTTTTCATGCTCCTCATATTTTTCACACCTTTTCATGCTCCTCGTCATTTTCACACCGTTTCATGCTCCTCGTATTTGTCAGACCTTTTCATTCTCCTCGTATTTCCCAGACCTTTTCAAGCTCCTCGTATTTTTCAGACTTCTTCATGCTCCTCGTGTTTTTCAGACCTTTTCATGCTCTTCGTATTTTTCAGACCTTTTCATGCTCCTCGTGTTTTTCACACCTTTTCATGTCCCTCATATTTTTCACACCTTTTCATGCTCCTCGTATTTGTCAGACCTTTTCATGCTCCTCGTATTTTTCACACCTTTACGTACTCCTTCTTTTTTTCACACATTTTCGTGCTCTTCATATTCTTCAGACCTTTATATGTTCTTCATATTTTTCACACCTTTACAGACTCTTCATATTTTTCAGACTTTTTCATGCTCTTCGTGTTTTTCAGACATTTTCATGCTCCTCCTATTTTTCACAACTTTTCTTGCTCCTCGTATTTGTCAGACCTTTTCATCCTCCTCGTATTTTTCAGACCTTTTCAAGCTCCTCGTATTTTTCAGACTTTTTCATGCTCCTCGTGTTTGTCAGACCTTTTCATGCTCTTCATATTTTTTAGACCTTTTCCTGCTCTTAGTTTTTTCAGACCTTTTCATGCTCCTCTTGTTTTTCACACCTTTTCATGTCCCTCATATTTTTCACACCTTTTCATGCTCCTCGTATTTGGCAGACCTTTTCATGCTCCTCGTATTTTTCACACCTTTATGTACTCCTCTATTTTTCACACCTTTATTTTTCAGACCTTCATAACTTCTTCGTATTTTTCACACCTTTTCAGGCTCTTCATATTTTTCAGACTTTTTCATGCTCTTCGTGTTTTTCAGACCTTTTCATGCTCTTCATATCTTTCAGACCTTTTCATGCTCTTAGTATTTTTCAGACCTTTTCATGTTCCTCGTATTTTTCACACCTTCATGCTCCTCGTATTTTTCATACCTTTTCAAGCTCCTCGTTATTTTCAGACCTTTTCACGCTCTTCATATTTTTCACACCTTTTCACGCTCTTCGTATTTTTGACACCTTTTCATGCTCGTCGTATTTTTCACACCTTTTCCTGCTCCTCATTTTTTTCACACCTTTTCCTGATCTTCGATTTCTTCACACCTTTTCATGCTCCTCGTATTTTTCACAACTTTTCCTGCTCTTCGTATTTTTCACACCTTTTCATGCTCCTCATATTTTCACACCTTTTCATGCTCCTCGTATTTGTCAGACCTTTTCATGCTACTCGTATTTTTCACACGTTTTCATGCTCCTCGTATTTTACACACCTTTTCGTGCTCTTCGTATTTTTCAGACCTTTTCATGCACCTCCTATTTTTCACACCTTTTAGTGCTCTTCGTATTTTTCAGACCTTTTCATGCTCCTAATATTTTTCAGACCTTTTCATGCTCCTCGTATTATTCATACCTTTTCGTGTTCCTCGTATTTTTCAGACCTTTTCATGCTCCTCGTATTATTCATACCTTTTCGTGTTCCTCGTATTTTTCAGACCTTTTCATGCTCTTCATATATTTCACACCTTTTCATGCTCTTCACATTTTTCACACCTCTTCAGGCTCTTCGTATTTTTCAGGGCTTTTCATGCCCCTCATATTTCTTAGGTCTTTTAATGCCTCTCGTATTTTTCACCCCTTTTCATGCTCCTCGTATTATTCAGGCCTTTTCTTGCTCCTCGTATTTTTCAGACCTTTTCATGCCCCTCATATGTTTCACACCTTTTCATGCTCCTCGTATTTCTCACACCTTATCGTCGTGCTCGTATTTTTCACACCTTTTCGTGCTCTTCATATTTTTCAGACCTTTTCATGCTCCTCATATTTTTCAGACCTTTTCATGCTCCTCGTATTTTTGACATCTTTTCATGCTCCTCGTATTTTTCACACCTTTTCATGCTCTTCCTATTTTTCAGAACTTTTGTGCTCTTCATATTTTTCACACCCTTTCATGCTCGTCGTATTTTTCAGACCTTTTCGTGCTCCTCGTATTTTTCACACGTTTTCGTTCTCCTCCTACTTTTCACAACTTTTCTTGCTCCTCGTATTTTTCAGAGCTTTTCATGCTCTTCATATATTTCACACCTTTTCAGGCTCTTCATATTTTTCAGACATTTTCGTGTTCTTCATATTTTTCACATCTTTTCAGGCTCTTCGTATTTTTCAGGGCTTTTCATGCCCCTCGTATTTCTTAGGCCTTTTAACGCCTCTCGTATTTTTCACAACTTTTCATGCTCCTCGTATTATTCAGGCCTTTTCATGCTCCTCGTATTTTTCACACCTTTTCATGCTTCTCATATGTTTCACACCTTTTCATGCTCCTCGTATTTTTCACACCTTTTCTTTGTCCTCATATTTTTCACACCTTTTCGTGCTCTTCATATTTTTCAGACCTTTTCATGCTTTTCATATTTTCACAGCTTTTCAGGCTCTTCATGTTTTTCAGACCTTTTCATGCTCCTCATATTTTTCAGACCTTTTCATGCTCCTCGTATTTTTGACACCTTTTCATGCTCCTCATATTTTTCACACCTTTTCATGCTCCTCATATTTTTCACTCCTTTTCATGCTCCTCGTATTTTTCACACAATTTCATGCTCCTCGTATTTTTCACACCTTTTCATGCTCCTCGTATTTTACAGATCTTTTTATGCTCCTCCTATTTCTCAGGTCTTTTCATGCTCCACGTATTTTTCACACGTTTTCATGCTGCTCATATATTTCACACCTTTTCATGCTCCTCATATTTTTCACACCTCTTCATACTCCTCGTATTTTTCACGCCTTTTCATGCTCCTCATTTTTTCATGCCTTTTCATGCTCCTCATATTTTTCACAACTTTTCATGTCCCTCATATTTTTCACCCCTTTTCATGCTCCTCATATTTGTCAGACCTTTATATGTTCTTCATATTTTTCACACATTTTCAGGCTCTTCATATTTTTCAGACTTTTTCATGCTCCTCATATTTTTCACACCTTTTGATGCTCCTCGTCATTTTCACACCTTTTCATGCTCCTCGTATTTGTCAGATCTTTTCATTCTCCTCATATTTCCCAGACCTTTTCAAGCTCCTTGTATTTTTCAGACTTCTTCATGCTCCTCGTGTTTTTCAGACCTTTTCATGCTCTTAGTATTTTTCAGACTTTTCATGCTCCTCGTGTTTTTCACACCTTTTCATGTCCCTCATATTTTTCACACCTTTTCATGCTCCTCGTATTTGTCAGACCTTTTCATGCTCCTCATTTTTTTCACAACTTTTCCTGCTCTTCGTATTTTTCACACCTTTTCATGCTCCTCGTATTTTTCACAACTTTTCATGCTCCTCGTATTTGTCAGACCTTTTCATGCTACTCGTATTTTTCACACCTTTTCATGCTCCTCGTATTTTTCACACCTTTTCGTGCTCTTCGCATTTTTCAGGCCTTTTCATGCACCTCCTATTTTTCACATCTTTTAGTGCTCTTCATATTTTTCAGACCTTTTCATGCTCCTAATATTTTTCAGACCTTTTCATGCTCCTCGAATTATTCACACCTTTTCGTGTTCCTCGTATTTTTCAGACCTTTTCATGCTCTTCATATATTTCACACCTTTTCAGGCTCTTCATATTTTACAGACATTTTCGTGCTCTTCATATTTTTCACACCTCTTCAGGCTCTTCGTATTTTTCAGGGCTTTTCATGCCCCTCATATTTCTTAGGTCTTTTAATGCCTCTCGTATTTTTCACCCCTTTTCATGCTCCTCATATTATTCAGGCCTTTTCTTGCTCCTCGTATTTTTCACACCTTTTCATGCCCCTCATATGTTTCACACCTTTTCATGCTGCTCGTATTTCTCACACCTTATCGTCGTGCTCGTATTTTTCACACCTTTTCGTGCTCTTCATATTTTTCAGACCTTTTCATGCTCTTCATATATTCACAGCTTTTCAGGCTCTTCATGTTTTTCAGACCTTTTCATGCTCCTCATATTTTTCAGACCTTTTCATGCTCCTCGTATTTTTGACACCTTTTCATGCTCCTCATATTTTTCACACCTTTTCATGCTCTTCCTATTTTTCAGAACTTTTGTGCTCTTCATATTTTTCACACCCTTTCATGCTCGTCGTATTTTTCAGACCTTTTCGTGCTCCTCGTATTTTTCACACGTTTTCGTTCTCCTCCTACTTTTCACAACTTTTCTTGTTCCTCGTATTTTTCAGACCTTTTCAGGCTCTTCATATTTTTCAGACATTTTCGTGTTCTTCATATTTTTCAGATCTTTTCAGGCTCTTCATATTTTTCAGGGCTTTTCATGCCCCTCGTATTTCTTAGGCCTTTTAACGCCTCTCGTATTTTTCACCACTTTTCATGCTCCTCGTATTATACAGGCCTTTTCATGCTCCTCGTATTTTTCACACCTTTTCATGCTCCTCATATGTTTCACACCTTTTCATTCTCCTCGTATTTTTCACACCTTTTCTTCATCCTCATATTTTTCACACCTTTTCGTGCTCTTCATATTTTTCAGACCTTTTCATGCTCTTCATATTTTCACAGCTTTTCAGGCTCTTCATGTTTTTCAGACCTTTTCATGCTCCTCATATTTTTCAGACCTTTTCATGCTCCTCGTATTTTTGACACCTTTTCATGCTCCTCCTATTTTTCACACCTTTTCATGCTCCTCGTATTTTTCACACCATTTCATGCTCCTCGTATTTTTCACACCTTTTCTTGCTCCTCGTATTTTTCACACCTTTTTGTGCTCCTCCTTTTTTCACACCTTTTCGTGCTCTTCATATTTTTCGGCCATTTTCTTGTTCTTCATATTTTTCACACATTTTCAGGCTCTTCATATTTTTCAGACCTTTTCATGCTCCTCGTATTTTACAGATCTTTTTATGCTCCTCCTATTTCTCAGGTCTTTTCATGCTCCACGTATTTTTCACACGTTTTCATGCTGCTCATATATTTCACACCTTTTCATGCTCCTCATATTTTTCACACCTCTTCATACTCCTCGTATTTTTCACGCCTTTTCATGCTCCTCATTTTTTCACGCCTTTTCATGCTCCTCATATTTTTCACACCTTTTCATGTCCCTCATATTTTTTACCCCTTTTCATGCTCCTCGTATTTGTCAGACCTTTATATGTTCTTCATATTTTTCACAGATTTTCAGGCTCTTCATATTTTTCAGACTTTTTCATGCTCCTCATATTTTTCACACCTTTTCATGCTCCTCGTCATTTTCACACCGTTTCATGCTCCTCGTATTTGTCAGACCTTTTCATTCTCCTCGTATTTCCCAGACCTTTTCAAGCTCCTCGTATTTTTCAGACTTCTTCATGCTCCTCGTGTTTTTCAGACCTTTTCATGCTCTTTGTATTTTTCAGACCTTTTCATGCTCCTCGTGTTTTTCACACCTTTTCATGTCCCTCATATTTTTCACACCTTTTCATGCTCCTCGTATTTGTCAGACCTTTTCATGCTCCTCGTATTTTTCACACCTTTACGTACTCCTTCTTTTTTTCACACATTTTCGTGCTCTTCATATTCTTCAGACCTTTATATGTTCTTCATATTTTTCACACCTTTACAGACTCTTCATATTTTTCAGACTTTTTCATGCTCTTCGTGTTTTTCAGACATTTTCATGCTCCTCCTATTTTTCACAACTTTTCTTGCTCCTCGTATTTGTCAGACCTTTTCATCCTCCTCGTATTTTTCAGACCTTTTCAAGCTCCTCGTATTTTTCAGACTTTTTCATGCTCCTCGTGTTTGTCAGACCTTTTCATGCTCTTCATATTTTTTAGACCTTTTCCTGCTCTTAGTTTTTTTCAGACCTTTTCATGCTCCTCTTGTTTTTCACACCTTTTCATGTCCCTCATATTTTTCACACCTTTTCATGCTCCTCGTATTTGGCAGACCTTTTCATGCTCCTCGTATTTTTCACACCTTTATGTACTCCTCTATTTTTCACACATTTTCGTGCTCTTCATATTTTTCAGACCTTTATAAGTTCTTCATATTTTTCACACCTTTTCAGGCTCTTCATATTTTTCAGACTTTTTCATGCTCTTCGTGTTTTTCAGACCTTTTCATGCTCTTCATATCTTTCAGACCTTTTCATGCTCTTAGTATTTTTCAGACCTTTTCATGTTCCTCGTATTTTTCACACCTTCATGCTCCTCGTATTTTTCATACCTTTTCACGCTCCTCGTTATTTTCAGACCTTTTCACGCTCTTCATATTTTTCACACCTTTTCACGCTCTTCGTATTTTTGACACCTTTTCATGCTCGTCGTATTTTTCACACCTTTTCCTGCTCCTCATTTTTTTCACACCTTTTCCTGATCTTCGATTTCTTCACACCTTTTCATGCTCCTCGTATTTTTCACAACTTTTCCTGCTCTTCGTATTTTTCACACCTTTTCATGCTCCTCATATTTTTCACACCTTTTCATGCTCCTCGTATTTGTCAGACCTTTTCATGCTACTCGTATTTTTCACACCTTTTCATGCTCCTCGTATTTTTCACACCTTTTCGTGCTCTTCGTATTTTTCAGACCTTTTCATGCACCTCCTATTTTTCACACCTTTTAGTGCTCTTCGTATTTTTCAGACCTTTTCATGCTCCTAATATTTTTCAGACCTTTTCATGCTCCTCGTATTATTCATACCTTTTCGTGTTCCTCGTATTTTTCAGACCTTTTCATGCTCTTCATATATTTCACACCTTTTCAGGCTCTTCACATTTTTCACACCTCTTCAGGCTCTTCGTATTTTTCAGGGCTTTTCATGCCCCTCATATTTCTTAGGTCTTTTAATGCCTCTCGTATTTTTCACCCCTTTTCATGCTCCTCGTATTATTCAGGCCTTTTCTTGCTCCTCGTATTTTTCAGACCTTTTCATGCCCCTCATATGTTTCACACCTTTTCATGCTCCTCGTATTTCTCACACCTTATCGTCGTGCTCGTATTTTTCACACCTTTTCGTGCTCTTCATATTTTTCAGACCTTTTCATGCTCCTCATATTTTTCAGACCTTTTCATGCTCCTCGTATTTTTGACATCTTTTCATGCTCCTCGTATTTTTCACACCTTTTCATGCTCTTCCTATTTTTCAGAACTTTTGTGCTCTTCATATTTTTCACACCCTTTCATGCTCGTCGTATTTTTCAGACCTTTTCGTGCTCCTCGTATTTTTCACACGTTTTCGTTCTCCTCCTACTTTTCACAACTTTTCTTGCTCCTCGTATTTTTCAGACCTTTTCATGCTCTTCATATATTTCACACCTTTTCAGGCTCTTCATATTTTTCAGACATTTTCGTGTTCTTCATATTTTTCACATCTTTTCAGGCTCTTCGTATTTTTCAGGGCTTTTCATGCCCCTCGTATTTCTTAGGCCTTTTAACGCCTCTCGTATTTTTCACAACTTTTCATGCTCCTCGTATTATTCAGGCCTTTTCATGCTCCTCGTATTTTTCACACCTTTTCATGCTTCTCATATGTTTCACACCTTTTCATGCTCCTCGTATTTTTCACACCTTTTCTTTGTCCTCATATTTTTCACACCTTTTCGTGCTCTTCATATTTTTCAGACCTTTTCATGCTTTTCATATTTTCACAGCTTTTCAGGCTCTTCATGTTTTTCAGACCTTTTCATGCTCCTCATATTTTTCAGACCTTTTCATGCTCCTCGTATTTTTCACACCTTTTCATGCTCCTCGTATTTTTCACACCTTTTCATGCTCCTCGTATTTTTCACTCCTTTTCATGCTCCTCGTATTTTTCACAACAATTTTCATGGCCTCCTCGATTTTCACACCTTTTTCAGCTCCTCATATTTTACAGATCTTCTTTTATGCCTCCTCCTATTTCTCAGGTTTTTCATGCCTCCACGTATTTTTCACACGTTTCATGCCTGCTCATTATATTTCACACCTTTTCATGCTCCTCATATTTTTCACACCTCTCATACTCCTTCGTATTTTCAGCCTTTTCATGCTCCTCTTTTTTTCATGCCTTTTCATGCTCCTCATATTTTTCACAACTTTTCATGTCCCTCATATTTTTCACCCCTTTTCATGCTCCTCATATTTGTCAGACCTTTATATGTTCTTCATATTTTTCACACATTTTCAGGCTCTTCATATTTCAGACTTTTTCATGCTCCTCATATTTTTCACACCTTTTGATGCTCCTCGTCATTTTCACACCTTTTCATGCTCCTCGTATTTGTCAGATCTTTTCATTCTCCTCATATTTCCCAGACCTTTTCAAGCTCCTTGTATTTTTCAGACTTCTTCATGCTCCTCGTGTTTTTCACACCTTTTCATGGAAAAATACGAGGAGCATGAAAAGGTCTGCCAAATACGAGGAGCATGAAAAGGTGTGAAAAATATGAGGGACATGAAAAGGTGTGAAAAACAAGAGGAGCATGAAAAGGTCTGAAAAAACTAAGAGCATGAAAAGGTCTGAAAAATATGAAGAGCATGAAAAGGTCTGACAAACACGAGGAGCATGAAAAAGTCTGAAAAATACGAGGAGCTTGAAAAGGTCTGAGAAATACGAGGAGAATGAAAAGGTCTGACAAATACGAGGAGCATGAAAAGGTGTAAAAAAGACGAGGAGCATGAAAAGGTGTGAAAAATATGAGGAGCATGAAAAAGTCTGAAAAATATGAAGAGCCTGAAAATGTGTGAAATATATGAAGAACATATAAAGGTCTGAAAAATATGAAGAGCACGAAAATGTCTGAAAAATATGAAGAGCCTGAAAAGGTGTGAAATATATGAAGAGCATGAAAAGGTCTGAAAAATACGAGGAACACGAAAAGGTGTGAATAATACGAGGAGCATGAAAAGATCTGAAAAATACGAGGAGCAAGAAAGGTTGTGAAAAATAGGCAGAGCATGAAAATGTCTGAAAAACACGAAGAGCATGAAAAAGTCTGAAAAATATGAAGAGTCTGTAAAGGTGTGAAAAATATGAAGAACATATAAAGGTCTGAAGAATATGAAGAGCACGAAAATGTGTGAAAAATAGGAGCAGTACGTAAAGGTGTGAAAAATACGAGGAGCATGAAAAGGTCTGACAAATACGAGGAGCATGAAAAGGTGTGAAAAATATGAGGGACATGAAAAGGTGTGAAAAACACGAGGAGCATGAAAAGTCTGAAAAATACTAAGAGCATGAAAAGGTCTGAAAAACACGAGGAGCATGAAGAAGTCTGAAAAATACGAGGAGCTTGAAAAGGTCTGGGAAATATGAGGAGAATGAAAAGATCTGACAAATACGAGGAGCATGAAAAGGTGTGAAAATGACGAGGAGCATCAAAAGGTGTGAAAAATATGAGGAGCATGAAAAAGTCTGAAAAATATGAAGAGCCTGAAAATGTTTGAAAAATATGAAGAACATATAAAGGTCTGACAAATATGAGGAGCATGAAAAGGGGTGAAAAATATGAGGGACATGAAAAGTTGTGAAAAATATGAGGAGCATGAAAAGGCATGAAAAAATGAGGAGCATGAAAAGGCGTGAAAAATACGAGGAGTATGAAGAGGTGTGAAAAATATGAGGAGCATGAAAACGTGTGAAAAATATGAGCAGCATGAAAACGTGTGAAAAATACGTGGAGCATGAAAAGACCTGAGAAATAGGAGGAGCATAAAAAGATCTGTAAAATACGAGGAGCATGAAAAGGTGTGAAAAATACGAGGAGCATGAAATTGTGTGAAAAATACGAGGAGCATGAAAAGGAGTGAAAAATATGAGGAGCATGAAAAGGTGTGAAAAATATGAGGAGCATGAAAAGGTGTCAAAAATACGAGGAGCATGAAAAGGTCTGAAAAATATGAGGAGCATGAAAAGGTCTGAAAAACATGAAGAGCCTGAAAAGCTGTGAAAATATGAAAAGCATGAAAAGGTCTGAAAAATATGAAGAGCACGAAAAGGTGTGAAAAATATGAGGACAAAGAAAAGGTGTGAAAAATACGAGGAGCATGAAAAGGTGTGAAACATATGAGAAGCAGGAAAAGGTGTGAAAAATACGAGGAGCATGAAAAGGCCTGAATAATACGAGGAGCATGAAAAGTTGTGAAAAATACGAGAGGCGTTAAAAGGCCTAAGAAATACGAGGGGCATGAAAAGCCCTGAAAAATACGAAGAGCCTGAAAAGATGTGAAAAATATGAAGAACACGAAAATGTCTGAAAAATATGAAGAGCCTGAAAAGGTGTGAAATATATGAAGAGCATGAAAAGCTCTGAAAAATACGAGGAGCAAGAAAAGTTGTGAAAAGTAGGAGGAGAACGAAAACGTGTGAAAAAAACGAGGAGCACGAAAAGGTCTGAAAAATACGACGAGCATGAAAGGGTGTGAAAAATATGAAGAGCACAAAAGTTCTGAAAAATAGGAAGAGCATGAAAAGGTGTGAAAAATACGAGGAGCATGAAAAGATGTCAAAAATACGAGGAGCATGAAAAGGTCTGAAAAATATGAGGAGCATGAAAACGTCTGAAAAATATGAAGAGCACAAAAAGGTGTGAAAAACACGAGCACGACGATAAGGTGTGAGAAATACGAGGAGCATGAAAAGGTGTGAAACATATGAGGGGCATGAAAAGGTCTGAAAAATACGAGGAGCAAGAAAAGGCCTGAATAATACGAGGAGCATGAAAAGGGGTGAAAAATACGAGAGGCATAAAAAGACCTAAGAAATATGAGGGGCATGAAAAGCCCTGAAAAATACGAAGAGCCTGAAGAGGTGTGAAAAATGTGAAGAGCCTGAAAAGGTGTGAAATATATGAAGAGCATGAAAAGGTCTGAAAAATACGAGGAACACGAAAAGGTATGAATAATACGAGGAGCATGAAAAGGTCTGAAAATACGAGGAACACGAAAAGGTATGAATAATACGAGGAGCATGAAAAGGTCTGAAAAATATTAGGAGCATGAAAAGGTCTGAAAAATACGAAGAGCACTAAAAGGTGTGAAAAATAGGAGGTGCATGAAAAGGTCTGAAAAATACGAAGAGCACGAAAAGGTGTGTAAAATACGAGGAGCATGAAAACGTGTGAAAAATACGAGTAGCATGAAAAGGTCTGACAAATACGAGGAGCATGAAAAGGTGTGAAAATATGAGGAGCATGAAAAGGTGTGAAAAATACGAAGAGCAGGAAAAGTTGTGAAAAATACGAGGAGCATGAAAAGGTGTGAAGAAATCGAAGATCAGGAAAAGGTGTGAAAAAAATGAGGAGCAGGAAAAGGTGTGAAAAATACGACGAGCATGAAAAGGTGTCAAAAATACGAAGAGCGTGAAAAGGTGTGAAAAATATGAAGAGCGGGAAAAGGTCTGAAAATAACGAGGAGCGTGAAAAGGTATGAAAAATACGAGGAGCATGAAGGTGTGAAAAATACGAGGAACATGAAAAGGTCTGAAAAATACTAAGAGCATGAAAAGGTCTGAAAGATATGAAGAGCATGAAAAGGTCTGAAAAACACGAAGAGCATGAAAAAGTCTGAAAAATATGAAGAGCCTGAAAAGGTGTGAAAAATATGAAGAACTTATAAAGGTCTGAAAAATATGAAGAGCACGAAAATGTGTGAAAAATAGAGGAGTACATAAAGGTGTGAAAAATACGAGGAGCATGAAAAGGTCTGCCAAATACGAGGAGCATGAAAAGGTGTGAAAAATATGAGGGACATGAAAAGGTGTGAAAAACAAGAGGAGCATGAAAAGGTCTGAAAAAACTAAGAGCAGGAAAAGGTCTAAAAAATATGAAGAGCATGAAAAGGTCTGACAAACACGAGGAGCATGAAAAAGTCTGAAAAATACGAGGAGCTTGAAAAGGTCTGAAAAATACGAGGAGGATGAAAAGGTCTGACAAATACGAGGAGCAAGAAAAGTTGTGAAAAATAGGAGGAGCATGAAAATGTCTGAAAAACACGAAGAGCATGAAAAAGTCTGAAAAATATGAAGAGTCTGTAAAGGTGTGAAAAATATGAAGAACATATAAAGGTCTGAAGAATATGAAGAGCACGAAAAGGTGTGAAAAAAAGAAGGAGTACGTAAAGGTGTGAAAAATACGAGGAGCATGAAAAGGTCTGACAAATACGAGGAGCATGAAAAGGTGTGAAAAATATGAGGGACATGAAAAGGTGTGAAAAACACGAGAAGCATGAAAAGGTCTGAAAAATACAAAGAGCATGAAAAGGTCTGAAAAACACGAGGAGCATGAAGAAGTCTGAAAAATACGAGGAGCTTGAAAAGGTCTGGGAAATACGAGGAGAATGAAAAGGTCTGACAAATACGAGGAGCATGAAACGGTGTGAAAATGACGAGGAGCATGAAAAGGTGTGAAAAATATGAGGAGCATGAAAAAGTCTGAAAAATATGAAGAGCCTGAAAATGTGTGAAAAATATGAAGAACATATAAAGGTCTGACAAATACGAGGAGCATGAAAAGGGGTAAAAAATATGAGGGACATGAAAAGGTGTGAAAAATATGAGGAGCATGAAAAGGCGTGAAAAAATGAGGAGCATGAAAAGGCGTGAAAAATACGAGGAGTATGAAGAGGTGTGAAAAATATGAGGAGCATGAAAAGGTGTGAAATATATGAGCAGCATGAAAACGTGTGAAAAATACGTGGAGCATGAAAAGACCTGAGAAATAGGAGGAGCATAAAAAGATCTGTAAAATACGAGGAGCATGAAAAGGTCTGAAAAATATGAAGAGCCTGAAAATGTGTGAAAAATATGAAGAACAAGAAAATGGCCGAAAAATATGAAGAGCAAGAAAAGGTGTGAAAAAAGGAGGAGCACAAAAAGGTGTGAAAAATACGAGGAGAAAGAAAAGGTGTGAAAAATACGAGGAGCATGAAATTGTGTGAAAAATACGAGGAGCATGAAAAGGAGTGAAAAATATGAGGAGCATGAAAAGGTGTGAAAAATATGAGGAGCATGAAAAGGTGTCAAAAATACGAGGAGCATGAAAAGGTCTGAAAAATATGAGGAGCATGAAAAGGTCTGAAAAACATGAAGAGCCTGAAAAGCTGTGAAAATATGAAAAGCATGAAAAGGTCTGAAAAATATGAAGAGCACGAAAAGGTGTGAAAAATATGAGGACAAAGAAAAGGTGTGAAAAAATATCGAGGAGCAAATTGAAATAAGGTGTGAAAAATACGAGGAGCATGAAAAGGCCTGTATAATAAACGAGGAGCATGAGAAAGTGGGTGAAAAAATACGAAGGCGTTAAAAGGCCCTAAGAAAATACGAGGGCATGAAAAGCCTGAAAAATATGGAAGAGCCTGAAAAATGTGAAAGAATATGGAGAACTACGAAAATGTTCCTGAAGCCTAAAAAGGTCTGAAAAATTCGAGGAACAAGAAAAGTTTGAAAGAGTAGGAGTAGAAACGAAAAACGTGTGAAAATACGAGGAGCACGAAAAGGTTATGATAAAATACGACGGAGCAGAAAGGGGTTGTGAAAAATATGAAGAGCACAAAAGTTATGATAATAATAGGCAAGAGCATGAAAGGTGTGAAAAAATACGAGGGAGCAAGATCTGAAAAGGTGTCAGAAATACGGAGGAGCATGAAAAAGGTCTGAAAAATTTATGGGAGCATGAAAGGTCTGAAAACATAAGAAGCCGAAAACTGTGAATAATGAAGAGCATCGAAAAGGTCTGAAAATATGGAGAACGAAAAGGGTGTGGGAAAATACGAGCACGACGATAAGGTGTGAGAAATACCGAGCAGTCATGAAAAAGGTGTGAAACATAATAGGGGCAAAATGAAAAGGTGTGAAAAATACGAGAGCTAAGAAAAGGCCTGCATAATAGAATGGAGCAAGAAAAGGGGTGAAAAATACGAGAGGCATTAAAAGACCTAAGAAATATGAGGAGCATGAAAAGCCCTGAAAAATACGAAGAGCCTGAAGAGGTGTGAAAAATATGAAGAGCACGAAAATGTCTGTAAAATATGAAGAGCCTGAAAAGGTGTGAAATATATGAAGAGCATGAAAAGGTCTGAAAAATACGAGGAACACGAAAAGGTGTGAATAATTCGAGGAGCATGAAAAGGTCTGAAAAATACTAGGAGCATGAAAAGGTCTGAAAAATAAGAAGAGCACTAAAAGATGTGAAAAATAGGAGGTGCATGAAAAGGCCTGAAAAATGCGAAGAGCACGAAAAGGTGTGAAAAATACGAGGAGCATGAAAAGGTGTGAAAAATACGAGGAGCATGAAAAGGTCTGACAAATACGAGGAGCATGAAAAGTTGTGAAAAATACGAGGAGCATGAAAAGGTGTGAAAAATACGAAGAGCAGGAAAAGTTGTGAAAAAAATGAGGAGCATGAAAAGGTCTGACAAATACGAGGAGCATGAAAAGGTGTGAAAAATATGAGGGACATGAAAAGGTGTGAAAAACACGAGGAGCATGAAAAGTCTGAAAAATACTAAGAGCATGAAAAGGTCTGAAAAACACGAGGAGCATGAAGAAGTCTGAAAAATACAAGGAGCTTGAAAAGGTCTGGGAAATATGAGGAGAATGAAAAGATCTGACAAATACGAGGAGCATGAAAAGGTGTGAAAATGACGAGGTTTTTCAACAACTTTTCATTTTCCTCGTATTTTTCACACCTTTTCATGCTCCTCGTATTTTTGACACCTTTTCATGCTCCTCGTGGTTTTCACACCTTTTCATGCTCCTTGTAATTCTCACGCCTTTTCGTGCTCCTCCTATTTGTCACACCTTTTCGTGCTCCTCCTATTTGTCACACCTTTTCATGCTCCTCGTATTTTTCACACCTTTTCATGCTCCTCATATTTTAACACCTATTCATGCTCTTAGTATTTTTCACACCTTTTCGTGCTCCTCCTGTTTTTCACACCTTGTCGTGCTCTTCGTATTTTTCAGACCTCTTCTTGCGCCTCGTGTTTTTCAGACCTGTTCATGCTCCAGGTATATCTCATACCTTTTCATGCTCCTCGTATTTTTGACACCTTTTCATGCTCCTCGTGGTTTTCACACCTTTTCATGCTCCTTGTAATTCTCATGCCTTTTCGTGCTCCTCCTATTTGTCACACCTTTTCGTGCTCCTCCTATTTGTCACACCTTTTCATGCTCCTCGTACTTTTTCACACCTTTTCATGCTCCTTGTATTTTTCACACCATTTCATGCTCTTCATATTTTTCACAACTTCAGGCGCTTCATATTTTTCAGACCTTTTCAGGCTCCTCGTATTTTTCAACCTTTCTGTGCTCCTCCAATTTTTCACACCTTTTCATGCTCCTCATATTTTTCACACATTTTCATGCCCGTTGTATTTTTCACACCTTTTCATGCTTCTCCTATTTTTCACACCTTTTCATGCTCCTCGTATTTTTCAGATCTTTCCGTGCTCTTCATATTTTTCACAGCTTTTCATGCTGTTCATATTTTTCACAGCTTTTCATGCTCCTCCTATTTTTCACAGCTTTTCGTGCTCTTCGTGTTTTTCAAACCTTTTCATGCCCCTCGTATTTTTCAGACTTTTTCATGCTCCTCGTATTTCTCACATCGTTTCATGCTCCTCCTATTTTTCACACCTTTTCGTGCACCTCGTATTTTTCAGAGCTTTTCATGCTCCTCGTATTTTTCACCCGTTTTCATGCTCCACATATTTTTCACACCTTTTCATGGTCCTCGTATTTTTCACACAGTTTTATGCTCATCGTATTCTTCACACCTTTCCTCGTATTTTTCACACAGTTTTATGCTCATCGTATTCTTCACACCTTTTCAAGCTCCTCATGTTTTTCAGACCTTTTCATGCTCCTCGTATTTTTCAGACCTTTTCATGCTCCTCCTGTTTTTCAGCCCTTTCCATGCTCCTCGTATTTTTCACACCTTTTCCTGCTCCTCCTATTTTTCACACCTTTTCGTGCTCTTCGTGTTTTTCAAAACTTTTCATGCCCCTCGTAATTTTCAGACCTTTTCATGCTCCTCGTATTTATCAGACCTTTTCATGCTCCTCGTATTTTTCACACCTTTTTCTTCTCCTCCTATTTTTCACACCTTTTTGTGCTCTTTGTGTTTACAAACCTTTTCATGCCCCTCGTATTTTTCAGACTTTTTCATGCTCCTCGTATTTCTCAGATCGTTTCATGCTCCTAGTATTTTTCACACCTTTTTGTGCTCCTCCTATTTTTCACACGTTTTCGTGCTCTTCGTATTTGTCAGACCTTATCATGCTCCTCGTATATTTCAAACCTATTCATGCTCCTCGTATTTATCAGACTTTTTCATGCTCCTCGTATTTCTCAGACGTTTTCATGCTCCCCTGTATTTTTCACACCTTTTCATGCTCCTCGTATTTTTCACACCTTTCCATGCTCCTCGTGTTTTTCACACCTTTCCATGCTCCTCGTTTTTTTCACACCTTTTCATGCTCCTCTTATTTTACACACCTTTTCATGCTCTTCATATTTTTCACACCATTTCCTGCTCCACGTATTTTTAAGACCTTTTCGTGCTATTCATATTTTTCACACGTTTTCGTGCTCTTCATATTTTTCATACCATTTCATGCTCTTAATATTTTTCACTAATTTTCAGGCTCTTCATATTTTTCAGACCTTTTCATGCTCCTCGTATTTTTCAAACCTTTTCATGCTCCTCGTATTTTTCACACCTTTTCAGGCTCCTCTTATTTTTCACACCTTTTCATGCTCCTTGAATTTTTCACACCTTTTCAGGCTCTTCATATTTTTCGGACCTTTTCATGCTCCTCATATTTTTTAGACCTTTTCATTCTCGTCATATTTTTCACACCTTTTTGTGGCCCTCTTATTTTTCACACCTTTTGGTGCTCCTCGTTTTTTTCACACTTTTCCCTGTTCCTCTTATTTTTCACACCTTTTCATGCTCCTCGTATTTTTCACCTGTTTTCATGCTCCTCGTATTTTTCACACCTTTTCACGGTCCTGGTATTTTTCACACGATTTTATGCTCATCTTATTCTTCACACCTTTTCAAGCTCCTCGTGTTTTTCAGACCTTTTCATGCCCCTCGTATTTATCAGACTTTTTCATGCTCCTCGTATTTCTCAGACCTTTTCATGCTCCCTTGTATTTTTCACTCCTCTTCATGCTCCTCGTATCTCAGCCCTTTTCATGTCCCGTTGTTATTTTTCACTCCTCTTCATGCTCCTCGTATATTTCACACCTTTCCATGCTCCTCATATATTTCACACCTCTTCATGCTCCTCGTGTATTTCACAACTTTTCATGCTCCTCATATTTTTCACACCTTTTCATGCTCCTCGAATTTTTCACACCTTTCATCCTCCTCATATTTTTTACGACTTTTCATGCTCCAACTATTTTTCACACCTTTTCATGCTCATCGTAATTTTCACACCTTTTCATGGTCCTCATATTTTTCACACTTTTTCATGCTCCTCGTATTTTTCACCCGTTTTCATGCTCCACGTATTTTTCACACCTTTTCATGGTCTTCGTATTTTTCACACGGTTTTATGCTCATCTTATTCTTCACACCATTTCAAGCTCCTCATGTTTTTCAGACCTTTTCATGCTCCTCGTACTTTTCAGACCTTTTCATGCTCCTCGTGTTTTTCAGACCTTTCCATGCTCCTCGTATTTTTCACACCTTTTCGTGCTCCTACTGTTTTTCACACCTTGTCGTGCTCTTCGTATTTTTCAGACCTCTTCTTGCGCCTCGTGTTTTTCAGACCTGTTCATGCTCCAGGTATATCTCATACCTTTTCATGCTCCTCATATTTTTCACACCTTTTCATGCTCCTCGTATTTTTCAGTCCTTTTCATGCTCCCTGTATTTTTCACACCGTTTCATGATCTTCGTATTTTTCACACATTTTCATGATCTTCGTATTTTTCAGACCTTTTCGTGCTCCTCGTATTTTTCACACCTTTTCGTGGTCCTCATATTTTTCAGACCTTATCGTGCTCTTCATATTTTTCTCACCTTTTCGTGCTCTTTATATCTTTCAGACCTTTTCATGCTCTTCATATATTTCACACTTTTTCAGGTTCTTCATATATTTCAGACCTTTTCATGCTTCTCATATTTTTCATACCTTTTCATGCTCCTCGTATTTTTCACACCTTTTCATGCTCCTCGTTTTTCAGCTCTTTTTATGCTCGTCATATTTTTCACACCTTTTCATGCTCCTCCTATTTGTCACACCTTTTCATGCTCTTCATATTTTTCAGACCTTTTCATGTTCTTCATATTGTTCACACCTTTCAGGCTCTCCATATTTTCCACAAATATTCATGCTCCTCGTATTATTCAGACTTTTATATGCTCCTCCTATTTTTCAGGTCTTTTCATGGTCCTCGTATTTCTCAGACTTTTTCATGCTCCTCGTATTTCTCAGACCCTTTCATGCTCCTCGTATTTTTCAGATGTTTTCATGTTCCTCGTATTTTTCAGACCTTTTCATGCTCCTCGAATTTTTCACACCTTTTTATGCTCCTCGTATTTTTCACACCTTTTCATGCTAGTCGTATTTTTCAAAGCTTTTCATGCTCCTCGTATTTTTCACACCTTTTCATGCTTCTCGTATTTTTCACACCTTTTCATGCTCCTCGTACTTTTCACACCTTTTGATGCTAGTCGTATTTTTCAAAGCTTTTCATGCTCCTCGTATTTTTCACACCTTTTCATGCTTCTCGTATTTTTCACACCTTTTCATGCTCCTCGTATTTTTCACACCTTTTCATGCTCTTTGTATTTTTCACACCTTTTCATGCTCCTCATATTTTTCAGACCTTTTCATGCTCTTCATATTTTTCAGCCTTTTTCATGCTCTTCATATTTTTCAGACCTTTTCATGTTCCTCGTATTATTCACACCTTTTCGTGCTCCTCGTATTTTTCACACGTTTTCGTGCTCCTCCTATTTTTCACACCTTTTTGTGCTCTTCATATTTAGAAGACCTTTTCATACTCCTGGTATTATTCACACCTTTTCATGTTCCTCGCATTTTTCAGACCTTTTCATGCTCTTCATATTTTTAAGACATTTGCTTGATCTTCGTGTTTTTCACAGCTTTATAGGCTCTTTGTATTTTTCAGGCCATTTCATGCTCCTTGTATTTTTCAGGGCTTTTCATGCTCCCCGTAGTTTTCACACCTTTTCATGCTCCTCATATTTTTCAGACCTTTTCATACTCCTCCTAATTTTCACACCTTTTCATGCCCCTCATATTTTTCACACCTTTCATGCTCCTCCTATTTTTCACAAAATTTCGTGCTCTTCATATTTTTCAGACCTTTTCATTCTCTTTATATTTTTCAGACATTTTCATGCTCCTCGTATTTTTCAGACCTTTTCATGATCCTCGTATTTTTCAGACCTTTTTATGCTCTTTATATTTTTCAGACCTTTTCATGCTCTTTACATTTTTCAGACCTTTTCATGCTCCTCGTATTCTTCAGACCTTTTCAAGTTCCTCATATTTCTCAGACCTTTTCATGCTCCTCTTATTATTCAGGGCTTTGCATGCTCCTTGTAGTTTTTAGGCCTTTTCATGCTCCTCCTATTTTTCACACCTTTACATGCTCCTCGTATTTTTGACACCTTTTCATGCTCCTCGTATTCTTCACACCTTTTCATGCTCCTCGTATTTTTCACACCTTTTCATGCTCCTAGTATTTTTCAGAACTTTTAGTGCTCTTCATATTTTTCACACCTTTTCGTGCTCTTCATATTTTTCAAACATTTTCATGCTCCTTGTATTTTTCAGACTTTTTCATGCTCCTCATATTTCTCAGAACTTTTCATGCTCTTCGTATTTTTCAGACTTTTCCATGCTCCTCTTATTTCTCAGACCTTTTTATTCTCCTCGTTTTTTCCACACCTTTTCATGATCCTCGTGTTTTTAACACCTTTTCATGCTCCTAGTAAATTTCACACCTTTTCATGCTCCTCGTATTTTTCACACCTTTTCATGCTCCGCGTATTTTTCACACCTTTCGTGATACTCATATTTTTCACACCTTTTCGGGATCCTCGTATATTTCAGACCTTTTCATGCTCTTCATATATTTCAGACCTTTTCATGTTCCTCGTATTTTTCACGCCTTTTCATGGTCCACCGAATTTTCACTGCTTTTCATGCTCTTCATATTTTCCGACAATTTCATGCTCTTCATATTTTTCACAGCATTTCCTGCTCCTCGTATATTTCAGACCTTTTCGTCCTCTTCATACGTTTCACACCGTTTCGTGCTCTTCATATTTTTCAAACCATTTCATGCTCTTCATATTTTTCACAACTTCAGGCGCTTCATAGTTTTCAGACCTTTTCAGGCTCCTCGTATTTTTCAACCTTTCTGTGCTCCTCCAATTTTTCACACCTTTTCATGCTCCTCATATTTTTCACACATTTTCATGCCCGTTGTATATTTCACACCTTTTCATGCTTCTCCTATTTTTCACACCTTTTCATGCTGTTCATATTTTTCACAGCTTTTCATGCTCCTCCTATTTTTCACAGCTTTTCGTGCTCTTCGTGTTTTTCAAACCTTTTCATGCCCCTCGTATTTTTCAGACTTTTTCATGCTCCTCGTATTTCTCACATCGTTTCATGCTCCTCCTATTTTTCACACCTTTTCGTGCTCCTCGTATTTTTCAGAGCTTTTCATGCTCCTCGTATTTTTCACCCGTTTTCATGCTCCACATATTTTTCACACCTTTTCATGGTCCTCGTATTTTTCACACAGTTTTATGCTCATCGTATTCTTCACACCTTTTCACGCTCCTCATGTTTTTCAGACCTTTTCATGCTCCTCGTATTTTTCAGACCTTTTCATGCTCCTCCTGTTTTTCAGACCTTTCCATGCTCCTCGTATTTTTCACACCTTTTCCTGCTCCTCCTATTTTTCACACCTTTTCGTGCTCTTCGTGTTTTTCACAACTTTTCATGCCCCTCGTATTTTTCAGACCTTTTCATGCTCCTCGTATTTATCAGACCTTTTCATGCTCCTCGTATTTTTCACACCTTTTCCTACTCCTCCTATTTTTCACACCTTTTCACGGTCCTGGTATTTTTCACACGTTTTTATGCTCATCTTATTCTTCACACCTTTTCAAGCTCCTCGTGTTTTTCAGACCTTTTCATGCCCCTCGTATTTATCAGACTTTTTCATGCTCCTCGTATTTCTCAGACCTTTTCATGCTCCCTTGTATTTTTCACTCCTCTTCATGCTCCTCGTATATTTCACACCTTTCCATGCTCCTCATATATTTCACACCTCTTCATGCTCCTCATATATTTCACAACTTTTCATGCTCCTCATATTTTTCACACCTTTTCATGCTCCTCGAATTTTTCAAACCTTTCATCCTCCTCATTTTTTTTACGACTTTTCATGCTCCAACTATTTTTCACACCTTTTCATGCTCATCGTAATTTTCACACCTTTTCATGGTCCTCATATTTTTCACACCTTTTCATGCTCCTCGTATTTTTCACCCGTTTTCATGCTCCACGTATTTTTCACACCTTTTCATGGTCCTCGTATTTTTCACACGGTTTTATGCTCATCTTATTCTTCACACCATTTCAAGCTCCTCATGTTTTTCAGACCTTTTCATGCTCCTCGTACTTTTCAGACCTTTTCATGCTCCTCGTGTTTTTCAGACCTTTCCATGCTCCTCGTATTTTTCACACCTTTTCGTGCTCCTTCTGTTTTTCACACCTTGTCGTGCTCTTCGTATTTTTCAGACCTCTTCTTGCGCCTCGTGTTTTTCAGACCTGTTCATGCTCCAGGTATATCTCATACCTTTTCATGCTCCTCATATTTTTCACACCTTTTCATGCTCCTCGTATTTTTCAGTCCTTTTCATGCTCCTCGTATTTTTCACACCGTTTCATGATCTTCGTATTTTTCACACATTTTCATGATCTTTGTATTTTTCAGACCTTTTCGTGCTCCTCGTATTTTTCACACCTTTTCGTGGTCCTCATATTTTTCAGACCTTATCGTGCTCTTCATATTTTTCACACCTTTTCGTGCTCTTTATATCTTTCAGACCTTTTCATGCTCTTCATATATTTCACACTTTTTCAGGTTCTTCATATATTTCAGACCTTTTCATGCTTCTCATATTTTTCATACCTTTTCATGCTCCTCGTATTTTTCACACCTTTTCATGCTCCTCGTTTTTCAGATCTTTTTATGCTCGTCATATTTTTCACACCTTTTCATGCTCCTCCTATTTGTCACACCTTTTCATGCTCTTCATATTTTTCAGACCTTTTCATGTTCTTCATATTGTTCACACCTTTCAGGCTCTCCATATTTTCCACAAATATTCATGCTCCTCGTATTATTCAGACTTTTTATATGCTCCTCCTATTTTTCAGGCCTTTTCATGGTCCTCGTATTTCTCAGACTTTTTCATGCTCCTCGTATTTCTCAGACCCTTTCATGCTCCTCGTATTTCTCAGATGTTTTCATGTTCCTCGTATTTCTCAGACCTTTTCATCCTCCTCGAATTTTTCACACCTTTTTATGCTCCTCGTACTTTTCACACCTTTTCATGCTAGTCGTATTTTTCAAAGCTTTTCATGCTCCTCGTATTTTTCACACCTTTTCATGCTTCTCGTATTTTTCACACCTTTTCATGCTCCTCGTACTTTTCACACCTTTTCATGCTAGTTGTATTTTTCAAAGCTTTTTCATGCTCCTCGTATTTTTCACACCTTTTCATGCTTCTTCGTATTTTTTCAAACAACCTTTTCATGTCCTCGTATTTTTTTTCACAGACTTTTCATGCTCTTTGTATTTTTCACACTTTTTCATGCTCCTCATATTTTTCAGACTTTTCCATGCTCTTATATTTTCCAGACTTTTTCATGCTCTTCATATTTTTTCAGACCTTTTCATGCTTCTCGTATTATTCACACCTTTTCGTGCTCCTCGTATTTTTCACACGTTTTCGTGCTCCTCCTATTTTTCACACCTTTTTGTGCTCTTCATATTTAGAAGACCTTTTCATACTCCTGGTATTATTCACACCTTTTCATGTTCCTCGCATTTTTCAGACCTTTTCATGCTCTTCATATTTTTAAGACATTTGCTTGATCTTCGTATTTTTCACAGCTTTATAGGCTCTTTGTATTTTTCAGGCCATTTCATGCTCCTTGTATTTTTCAGGGCTTTTCATGCTCCCCGTAGTTTTCACACCTTTTCATGCTCCTCATATTTTTCAGACCTTTTCATACTCCTCGTAATTTTCACACCTTTCATGCTCCTCCTATTTTTCACAAAATTTCGTGCTCTTCATATTTTTCAGACCTTTTCATTCTCTTTATATTTTTCAGACATTTTCATGCTCCTCGTATTTTTCAGACTTTTTCATGATCCTCGTATTTTTCAGACCTTTTCATGCTCTTTATATTTTTCAGACCTTTTCATGCTCTTTACATTTTTCAGACCTTTTCATGCTCCTCGTATTCTTCAGACCTTTTCAAGTTCCTCATATTTCTCAGACCTTTTCATGCTCCTCTTATTATTCAGGGCTTTGCATGCTCCTTGTATTTTTCAGGCCTTTTCATGCTCCTCCTATTTTTCACACCTTTACATGCTCCTCGTATTTTTGACACCTTTTCATGCTCCTCGTATTCTTCACACCTTTTCATGCTCCTAGTATTTTTCAGAACTTTTAGTGCTCTTCATATTTTTCACACCTTTTCGTGCTCTTCATATTTTTCAAACATTTTCATGCTCCTTGTATTTTTCAGACTTTTTCATGCTCCTCATATTTCTCAGACCTTTTCATGCTCTTCGTATTTTTCAGACTTTTCCATGCTCCTCTTATTTCTCAGACCTTTTTATTCTCCTCGTTTTTCCACACCTTTTCATGATCCTCGTGTTTTTAACACCTTTTCATGCTCCTAGTAAATTTCACACCTTTTCATGCTCCTCGTATTTTTCACACCTTTTCATGCTCCGCGTATTTTTCACACCTTTCGTGATACTCATATTTTTCACACCTTTTCGGGATCCTCGTATATTTCAGACCTTTTCATGCTCTTCATATATTTCAGACCTTTTCATGTTCCTCGTATTTTTCACGCCTTTTCATGGTCCACCGAATTTTCACTGCTTTTCATGCTCTTCATATTTTCCGACAATTTCATGCTCTTCATATTTTTCACAGCATTTCCTGCTCCTCGTATATTTCAGACCTTTTCGTCCTCTTCATACGTTTCACACCGTTTCGTGCTCTTCATATTTTTCAGACCATTTCATGCTCTTCATATTTTTCACAACTTCAGGTGCTTCATATTTTTCAGACCTTTTCAGGCTCCTCGTATTTTTCAACCTTTCTGTGCTCCTCCAATTTTTCACACCTTTTCATGCTCCTCATATTTTTCACACATTTTCATGCCCGTTGTATATTTCACACCTTTTCATGCTTCTCCTATTTTTCACACCTTTTCATGCTCCTCGTATTTTTCAGATCTTTTCCGTGCTCTTCATATTTTTCACACCTTTTCATGCTGTTCATATTTTTCACAGCTTTTCATGCTCCTCCTATTTTTCACAGCTTTTCGTGCTCTTCGTGTTTTTCAAACCTTTTCATGCCCCTCGTATTTTTCAGACTTTTTCATGCTCCTCGTATTTCTCACATCGTTTCATGCTCCTCCTATTTTTCACACCTTTTCGTGCACCTCGTATTTTTCAGAGCTTTTCATGCTCCTCGTATTTTTCACCCGTTTTCATGCTCCACATATTTTTCACACCTTTTCATGGTCCTCGTATTTTTCACACAGTTTTATGCTCATCGTATTCTTCACACCTTTTCAAGCTCCTCATGTTTTTCAGACCTTTTCATGCTCCTCGTATTTTTCAGACCTTTTCATGCTCCTCCTGTTTTTCAGACCTTTCCATGCTCCTCGTATTTTTCACACCTTTTCCTGCTCCTCCTATTTTTCACACCTTTTCGTGCTCTTCGTGTTTTTCAAAACTTTTCATGCCCCTCGTAATTTTCAGACCTTTTCATGCTCCTCGTATTTATCAGACCGTTTCATGCTCCTCGTATTTTTCACACCTTTTCCTACTCCTCCTATTTTTCACACCTTTTTGTGCTCTTTGTGTTTACAAACCTTTTCATGCCCCTCGTATTTTTCAGACTTTTTCATGCTCCTCGTATTTCTCAGATCGTTTCATGCTCCTAGTATTTTTCACACCTTTTTGTGCTCCTCCTATTTTTCACACGTTTTCGTGCTCTTCGTATTTGTCAGACCTTATCATGCTCCTCGTATATTTCAAACCTATTCATGGTCCTCGTATTTATCAGACTTTTTCATGCTCCTCGTATTTCTCAGACGTTTTCATACTCCCCTGTATTTTTCACACCTTTTCATGCTCCTCGTATTTTTCACACCTTTCCATGCTCCTCGTGTTTTTCACACCTTTCCATGCTCCTCGTTTTTTTCACACCGTTTCATGCTCCTCTTATTTTACACACCTTTTCATGCTCTTCATATATTTCTCACCTTTTCATGCTCTTCATATTTTTCACACCATTTCCTGCTCCACGTATTTTTAAGACCTTTTCGTGCTATTCATATTTTTCACACGTTTTCGTGCTCTTCATATTTTTCATACCATTTCATGCTCTTAATATTTTTCACTAATTTTCAGGGACTTCATATTTTTCAGACCTTTTCATGCTCCTCGTATTTTTCAAACCTTTTCATGCTCCTCGTATTTTTCACACCTTTTCAGGCTCCTCTTAGTTTTCACACCTTTTCATTCTCCTTGAATTTTTCACACCTTTTCAGGCTCTTCATATTTTTCGGACCTTTTCATGCTCCTCATATTTTTCAGACCTTTTCATTCTCGTCATATTTTTCACACCTTTTTGTGGCCCTCTTATTTTTCACACCTTTTGGTGCTCCTCGTTTTTTTCACACTTTTCCCTGTTCCTCTTATTTTTCACACCTTTTCATGCTCCTCGTATTTTTCACCCGTTTTCATGCTCCTCGTATTTTTCACACCTTTTCACGGTCCTGGTATTTTTCACACGATTTTATGCTCCTCTTATTCTTCACACCTTTTCAAGCTCCTCGTGTTTTTCAGACCTTTTCATGCCCCTCGTATTTTTCACACTTTTTCATGGTCCTCGTATTTCTCACATCGTTTCATGCTCCTCGTATTTATCAGACTTTTTCATGCTCCTCGTATTTCTCAGACCTTTTCATGCTCCCTTGTATTTTTCACTCCTCTTCATGCTCCTCGTATATTTCACACCTTTCAATGCTCCTCATATATTTCACACCTCTTCATGCTCCTCGTGTATTTCACAACTTTTCATGCTCCTCATATTTTTCACACCTTTTCATGCTCCTCGAATTTTTCACACCTTTCATCCTCCTCATATTTTTTACGACTTTTCATGCTCCAACTATTTTTCACACCTTTTCATGCTCATCGTAATTTTCACACCTTTTCATGGTCCTCGTATTTTTCACACCTTTCATGCTCCTCGTATTTTTCACCCGTTTTCATGCTCCACGTATTTTTCACACCTTTTCATGGTCCTCGTATTTTTCACACGGTTTTATGCTCATCTTATTCTTCACACCATTTCAAGCTCCTCATGTTTTTCAGACCTTTTCATGCTCCTCGTACTTTTCAGACCTTTTCATGCTCCTCGTGTTTTTCAGACCTTTCCATGCTCCTCGTATTTTTCACACCTTTTCGTGCTCCTCCTGTTTTTCACACCTTGTCGTGCTCTTCGTATTTTTCAGACCTCTTCTTGCGCCTCGTGTTTTTCAGACCTGTTCATGCTCCAGGTATATCTCATACCTTTTCATGCTCCTCATATTTTTCACACCTTTTCATGCTCCTCGTATTTTTCAGTCCTTTTCATGCTCCTCGTATTTTTCACACCTTTTCATGATCTTCGTATTTTTCACACATTTTCATGATCTTCGTATTTTTCAGACCTTTTCGTGCTCCTCGTATTTTTCACACCTTTTCGTGGTCCTCATATTTTTCAGACCTTATCGTGCTCTTCATATTTTTCAGACCTTTTCGTGCTCTTTATATCTTTCAGACCTTTTCATGCTCTTCATATATTTCACACTTTTTCAGGTTCTTCATATATTTCAGACCTTTTCATGCTTCTCATATTTTTCATACCTTTTCATGCTCCTCGTATTTTTCACACCTTTTCATGCTCCTCGTTTTTCAGATCTTTTTTTGCTCGTCATATTTTTCACACCTTTTCATGCTCCTCCTATTTGTCACACCTTTTCATGCTCTTCATATTTTTCAGACCTTTTCATGTTCTTCATATTGTTCACACCTTTCAGGCTCTCCATATTTTCCACAAATATTCATGCTCCTCGTATTATTCAGACTTTTTATATGCTCCTCCTATTTTTCAGGCCTTTTCATGGTCCTCGTATTTCTCAGACTTTTTCATGCTCCTCGTATTTCTCAGACCCTTTCATGCTCCTCGTATTTCTCAGATGTTTTCATGTTCCTCGTATTTCTCAGACCTTTTCATGCTCCTCGAATTTTTCACACCTTTTTATGCTCCTCGTATTTTTCACACCTTTTCATGCTAGTCGTATTTTCAAAGCTTTTCATGCTCCTCGTATTTTTCACACCTTTTCATGCTTCTCGTATTTTTCACACCTTTTCATGCTCCTCGTACTTTTCACACCTTTTCATGCTAGTCGTATTTTTCAAAGCTTTTCATGCTCCTCGTATTTTTCACACCTTTTCATGCTTCTCGTATTTTTCACACCTTTTCATGCTCCTCATATTTTTCACACCTTTTCATGCTCTTTGTATTTTTCACACCTTTTCATGCTCCTCATATTTTTCAGACCTTTTCATGCTCTTCATATTTTTCAGACCTTTTCATGTTCCTCGTATTATTCACACCTTTTCGTGCTCCTCGTATTTTTCACACGTTTTCGTGCTCCTCCTATTTTTCACACCTTTTTGTGCTCTTCATATTTTGAAGACCTTTTCATACTCCTGGTATTATTCACACCTTTTCATGTTCCTCGCATTTTTCAGACCTTTTCATGCTCTTCATATTTTTAAGACATTTGCTTGATCTTCGTATTTTTCACAGCTTTATAGGCTCTTTGTATTTTTCAGGCCATTTCATGCTCCTTGTATTTTTCAGGGCTTTTCATGCTCCCCGTAGTTTTCACACCTTTTCATGCTCCTCATATTTTTCAGACCTTTTCATACTCCTCGTAATTTTCACACCTTTTCATGCCCCTCATATTTTTCACACCTTTCATGCTCCTCCTATTTTTCACAAAATTTCGTGCTCTTCATATTTTTCAGACCTTTTCATTCTCTTTATATTTTTCAGACATTTTCATGCTCCTCGTATTTTTCAGACCTTTTCATGATCCTCGTATTTTTCAGACCTTTTCATGCTCTTTATATTTTTCAGACCTTTTCATGCTCTTTACATTTTTCAGACCTTTTCATGCTCCTCGTATTCTTCAGACCTTTTCAAGTTCCTCATATTTCTCAGACCTTTTCATGCTCCTCTTATTATTCAGGGCTTTGCATGCTCCTTGTATTTTTTAGGCCTTTTCATGCTCCTCCTATTTTTCACACCTTTACATGCTCCTCGTATTTTTGACCCCTTTTCATGCTCCTCGTATTCTTCACACCTTTTCATGCTCCTCGTATTTTTCACACCTTTTCATGCTCCTAGTATTTTTCAGAACTTTTAGTGCTCTTCATATTTTTCACACCTTTTCGTGCTCTTCATATTTTTCAAACATTTTCATGCTCCTTGTATTTTTCAGACTTTTTCATGCTCCTCATATTTCTCAGACCTTTTCATGCTCTTCGTATTTTTCAGACTTTTCCATGCTCCCCTTATTTCTCAGACCTTTTTATTCTCCTCGTTTTTTCCACACCTTTTCATGATCCTCGTGTTTTTAACACCTTTTCATGCTCCTAGTAAATTTCACACCTTTTCATGCTCCTCGTATTTTTCACACCTTTTCATGCTCCGCGTATTTTTCACACCTTTCGTGATACTCATATTTTTCACACCTTTTCGGGATCCTCGTATATTTCAGACCTTTTCATGCTCTTCATATATTTCAGACCTTTTCATGTTCCTCGTATTTTTCACGCCTTTTCATGGTCCACCGAATTTTCACTGCTTTTCATGCTCTTCATATTTTCCGACAATTTCATGCTCTTCATATTTTTCACAGCATTTCCTGCTCCTCGTATATTTCAGACCTTTTCGTCCTCTTCATACGTTTCACACCGTTTCGTGCTCTTCATATTTTTCAGACCATTTCATGCTCTTCATATTTTTCACAACTTCAGGCGCTTCATATTTTTCAGACCTTTTCAGGCTCCTCGTATTTTTCAACCTTTCTGTGCTCCTCCAATTTTTCACACCTTTTCATGCTCCTCATATTTTTCACACATTTTCATGCCCGTTGTATATTTCACACCTTTTCATGCTTCTCCTATTTTTCACACCTTTTCATGCTCCTCGTATTTTTCAGATCTTTCCGTGCTCTTCATATTTTTCACACCTTTTCATGCTGTTCATATTTTTCACAGCTTTTCATGCTCCTCCTATTTTTCACAGCTTTTCGTGCTCTTCGTGTTTTTCAAACCTTTTCATGCCCCTCGTATTTTTCAGACTTTTTCATGCTCCTCGTATTTCTCACATCGTTTCATGCTCCTCCTATTTTTCACACCTTTTCGTGCTCCTCGTATTTTTCAGAGCTTTTCATGCTCCTCGTATTTTTCACCCGTTTTCATGCTCCACATATTTTTCACACCTTTTCATGGTCCTCGTATTTTTCACACAGTTTTATGCTCATCGTATTCTTCACACCTTTTCAAGCTCCTCATGTTTTTCAGACCTTTTCATGCTCCTCGTATTTTTCAGACCTTTTCATGCTCCTCCTGTTTTTCAGACCTTTCCATGCTCCTCGTATTTTTCACACCTTTTCCTGCTCCTCCTATTTTTCACACCTTTTCGTGCTCTTCGTGTTTTTCAAAACTTTTCATGCCCCTCGTAATTTTCAGACCTTTTCATGCTCCTCGTATTTATCAGACCTTTTCATGCTCCTCGTATTTTTCACACCTTTTCCTACTCCTCCTATTTTTCACACCTTTTCACGGTCCTGGTATTTTTCACACGATTTTATGCTCATCTTATTCTTCACACCTTTTCAATCTCCTCGTGTTTTTCAGACCTTTTCATCCCCCTCGTATTTATCAGACTTTTTCATGCTCCTCGTATTTCTCAGACCTTTTCATGCTCCCTTGTATTTTTCACTCCTCTTCATGCTCCTCGTATATTTCACACCTTTCAATGCTCCTCATATATTTCACACCTCTTCATGCTCCTCGTATATTTCACAACTTTTCATGCTCCTCATATTTTTCACACCTTTTCATGCTCCTCGAATTTTTCACACCTTTCATCCTCCTCATATTTTTTACGACTTTTCATGCTCCAACTATTTTTCACACCTTTTCATGCTCATCGTAATTTTCACACCTTTTCATGGTCCTCATATTTTTCACACCTTTTCATGCTCCTCGTATTTTTCACCCGTTTTCATGCTCCACGTATTTTTCACACCTTTTCATGGTCCTCGTATTTTTCACACGGTTTTATGCTCATCTTATTCTTCACACCATTTCAAGCTCCTCATGTTTTTCAGACCTTTTCATGCTCCTCGTACTTTTCAGACCTTTTCATGCTCCTCGTGTTTTTCAGACCTTTCCATGTTCCTCGTATTTTTCACACCTTTTCGTGCTCCTCCTGTTTTTCACACCTTGTCGTGCTCTTCGTATTTTTCAGACCTCTTCTTGCGCCTCGTGTTTTTCAGACCTGTTCATGCTCCAGGTATATCTCATACCTTTTCATGCTCCTCATATTTTTCACACCTTTTCATGCTCCTCGTATTTTTCAGTCCTTTTCATGCTCCTCGTATTTTTCACACCTTTTCATGATCTTCGTATTTTTCACACATTTTCATGATCTTCGTATTTTTCAGACCTTTTCGTGCTCCTCGTATTTTTCACACCTTTTCGTGGTCCTCATATTTTTCAGACCTTATCGTGCTCTTCATATTTTTCAGACCTTTTCGTGCTCTTTATATCTTTCAGACCTTTTCATGCTCTTCATATATTTCACACTTTTTCAGGTTCTTCATATATTTCAGACCTTTTCATGCTTCTCATATTTTTCATACCTTTTCATGCTCCTCGTATTTTTCACACCTTTTCATGCTCCTCGTTTTTCAGATCTTTTTTTGCTCGTCATATTTTTCACACCTTTTCATGCTCCTCCTATTTGTCACACCTTTTCATGCTCTTCATATTTTTCAGACCTTTTCATGTTCTTCATATTGTTCACACCTTTCAGGCTCTCCATATTTTCCACAAATATTCATGCTCCTCGTATTATTCAGACTTTTTATATGCTCCTCCTATTTTTCAGGCCTTTTCATGGTCCTCGTATTTCTCAGACTTTTTCATGCTCCTCGTATTTCTCAGACCCTTTCATGCTCCTCGTATTTCTCAGATGTTTTCATGTTCCTCGTATTTCTCAGACCTTTTCATGCTCCTCGAATTTTTCACACCTTTTTATGCTCCTCGTATTTTTCACACCTTTTCATGCTAGTCGTATTTTCAAAGCTTTTCATGCTCCTCGTATTTTTCACACCTTTTCATGCTTCTCGTATTTTTCACACCTTTTCATGCTCCTCGTACTTTTCACACCTTTTCATGCTAGTCGTATTTTTCAAAGCTTTTCATGCTCCTCGTATTTTTCACACCTTTTCATGCTTCTCGTATTTTTCACACCTTTTCATGCTCCTCATATTTTTCACACCTTTTCATGCTCTTTGTATTTTTCACACCTTTTCATGCTCCTCATATTTTTCAGACCTTTTCATGCTCTTCATATTTTTCAGACCTTTTCATGTTCCTCGTATTATTCACACCGTTTCGTGCTCCTCGTATTTTTCACACGTTTTCGTGCTCCTCCTATTTTTCACACCTTTTTGTGCTCTTCATATTTTGAAGACCTTTTCATACTCCTGGTATTATTCACACCTTTTCATGTTCCTCGCATTTTTCAGACCTTTTCATGCTCTTCATATTTTTCAGACATTTGCTTGATCTTCGTATTTTTCACAGCTTTATAGGCTCTTTGTATTTTTCAGGCCATTTCATGCTCCTTGTATTTTTCAGGGCTTTTCATGCTCCCCGTAGTTTTCACACCTTTTCATGCTCCTCATATTTTTCAGACCTTTTCATACTCCTCGTAATTTTCACACCTTTCATGCTCCTCCTATTTTTCACAAAATTTCGTGCTCTTCATATTTTTCAGACCTTTTCATTCTCTTTATATTTTTCAGACATTTTCATGCTCCTCGTATTTTTCAGACCTTTTCATGATCCTTGTATTTTTCAGACCTTTTCATGCTCTTTATATTTTTCAGACCTTTTCATGCTCTTTACATTTTTCAGACCTTTTCATGCTCCTCGTATTCTTCAGACCTTTTCAAGTTCCTCATATTTCTCAGACCTTTTCATGCTCCTCTTATTATTCAGGGCTTTGCATGCTCCTTGTATTTTTTAGGCCTTTTCATGCTCCTCCTATTTTTCACACCTTTACATGCTCCTCGTATTTTTGACAACTTTTCATGCTCCTCGTATTCTTCACACCTTTTCATGCTCCTCGTATTTTTCACACCTTTTCATGCTCCTAGTATTTTTCAGAACTTTTAGTGCTCTTCATATTTTTCACACCTTTTCGTGCTCTTCATATTTTTCAAACATTTTCATGCTCCTTGTATTTTTCAGACTTTTTCATGCTCCTCATATTTCTCAGACCTTTTCATGCTCTTCGTATTTTTCAGACTTTTCCATGCTCCCCTTATTTCTCAGACCTTTTTATTCTCCTCGTTTTTTCCACACCTTTTCATGATCCTCGTGTTTTTAACACCTTTTCATGCTCCTAGTAAATTTCACACCTTTTCATGCTCCTCGTATTTTTCACACCTTTTCATGCTCCGCGTATTTTTCACACCTTTCGTGATACTCATATTTTTCACACCTTTTCGGGATCCTCGTATATTTCAGACCTTTTCATGCTCTTCATATATTTCAGACCTTTTCATGTTCCTCGTATTTCCACCTTTCGCTTCTTGATTTCACACCTTTTCTGCTCTCGTACTTTTCACACCTTTTCATGTAGTTCGTATTTCAAAAGCTTCATGCTCCTCGATTTCTTTCACAATTTCATGCTTTCGTATTTCAACTTTTCAGCTCCTCATATTTCACTTTCAATGCTCTTATATTTTCACCCTTTCATGCTCCTTCATATTTTTCAGGGACCTTTTCATGTCTTCATATTTTTCAGACTTTTTCATGCTCTTATTTTCCAGACCTTCATGTCCCGTATTATTCACACCTTTTCTGCCCTATTTTCAAACGTTTTCGTCTCGCTCCTATTTTTCACACCTTTTTGTGCTCTTCATATTTTGAAGACCTTTTCATACTCCTGGTATTATTCACCCTTTTCATGTTCCTCGCATTTTTCAGACCTTTTCATGCTCTTCATATTTTTAAGACATTTGCTTGATCTTCGTATTTTTCACAGCTTTATAGGCTCTTTGTATTTTTCAGGCCATTTCATGCTCCTTGTATTTTTCAGGGCTTTTCATGCTCCCCGTAGTTTTCACACCTTTTCATGCTCCTCATATTTTTCAGACCTTTTCATTCTCCTCGTAATTTTCACACCTTTTCATGCCCCTCATATTTTTCACACCTTTCATGCTCCTCCTATTTTTCACAAAATTTCGTGCTCTTCATATTTTTCAGACCTTTTCATTCTCTTTATATTTTTCAGACATTTTCATGCTCCTCGTATTTTTCAGACCTTTTCATGATCCTCGTATTTTTCAGACCTTTTCATGCTCTTTATATTTTTCAGACCTTTTCATGCTCTTTACATTTTTCAGACCTTTTCATGCTCCTCGTATTCTTCAGACCTTTTCAAGTTCCTCCTATTTCTCAGACCTTTTCATGCTCCTCTTATTATTCAGGGCTTTGCATGCTCCTTGTATTTTTTAGGCCTTTTCATGCTCCTCCTATTTTTCACACCTTTACATGCTCCTCGTATTTTTGACAACTTTTCATGCTCCTCGTATTCTTCACACCTTTTCATGCTCCTCGTATTTTTCACACCTTTTCATGCTCCTAGTATTTTTCAGAACTTTTAGTGCTCTTCATATTTTTCACACCTTTTCGTGCTCTTCATATTTTTCAAACATTTTCATGCTCCTTGTATTTTTCAGACTTTTTCATGCTCCTCATATTTCTCAGACCTTTTCATGCTCTTCATATTTTTCAGACTTTTCCATGCTCCTCTTATTTCTCAGACCTTTTTATTCTCCTCGTTTTTTCCACACCTTTTCATGATCCTTGTGTTTTTAACACCTTTTCATGCTCCTAGTAAATTTCACACCTTTTCATGCTCCTCGTATTTTACACACCTTTTCATGCTCCGCGTATTTTTCACACCTTTCGTGATACTCATATTTTTCACACCTTTTCGGGATCCTCGTATATTTCAGACCTTTTCATGCTCTTCATATATTTCAGACCTTTTCATGCTCCTCGTATTTTTCACGCCTTTTCATGGTCCACCGAATTTCCACTGCTTTTCATGCTCTTCATATTTTCCGACAATTTCATGCTCTTCATATTTTTCACAGCATTTCCTGCTCCTCGTATATTTCAGACCTTTTCGTCCTCTTCATACGTTTCACACCGTTTCGTGCTCTTCATATTTTTCAGACCATTTCATGCTCTTCATATTTTTCACAACTTCAGGCGCTTCATATTTTTCAGACCTTTTCAGGCTCCTCGTATTTTTCACCCTTTCTGTGCTCCTCCAATTTTTCACACCTTTTCATGCTCCTCATATTTTTCACACATTTTCATGCCCGTTGTATATTTCACACCTTTTCATGCTTCTCCTATTTTTCACACCTTTTCATGCTCCTCGTATTTTTCAGATCTTTCCGTGCTCTTCATAATTTTCACACCTTTTCATGCTGTTCATATTTTTCACAGCTTTTCATGCTCCTCCTATTTTTCACAGCTTTTCGTGCTCTTCGTGTTTTTCAAACCTTTTCATGCCCCTCGTATTTTTCAGACTTTTTCATGCTCCTCGTATTTCTCACATCGTTTCATGCTCCTCCTATTTTTCACACCTTTTCGTGCACCTCGTATTTTTCAGAGCTTTTCATGCTCCTCGTATTTTTCACCCGTTTTCATGCTCCACATATTTTTCACACCTTTTCATGGTCCTCGTATTTTTCACACAGTTTTATGCTCATCGTATTCTTCACACCTTTTCAAGCTCCTCATGTTTTTCAGACCTTTTCATGCTCCTCGTATTTTTCAGACCTTTTCAAGCTCCTCATGTTTTTCAGACCTTTCCATGCTCCTCGTATTTTTCACACCTTTTCCTGCTCCTCCTATTTTTCACACCTTTTCGTGCTCTTCGTGTTTTTCAAAACTTTTCATGCCCCTCGTAATTTTCAGACCTTTTCATGCTCCTTGTATTTATCAGACCGTTTCATGCTCCTCGTATTTTTCACACCTTTTCCTACTCCTCCTATTTTTCACACCTTTTTGTGCTCTTTGTGTTTACAAACCTTTTCATGCCCCTCGTATTTTTCAGACTTTTTCATGCTCCTCGTATTTCTCAGATCGTTTCATGCTCCTAGTATTTTTCACACCTTTTTGTGCTCCTCCTATTTTTCACACGTTTTCGTGCTCTTCGTATTTGTCAGACCTTATCATGCTCCTCGTATATTTCAAACCTATTCATGCTCCTCGTATTTATCAGACTTTTTCATGCTCCTCGTATTTCTCAGACGTTTTCATGCTCCCCTGTATTTTTCACACCTTTTCATGCTCCTCGTATTTTTCACACCTTTCCATGCTCCTCGTGTTTTTCACACCTTTCCATGCTCCTTGTTTTTTTCACACCTTTTCATGCTCCTCTTTTTACACACCTTTTCATGCTCTTCATATATTTCTCACCTTTTCATGCTCTTCATATTTTTCACACCATTTCCTGCTCCACGTATTTTTAAGACCTTTTCGTGCTATTCATATTTTTCACACGTTTTTGTGCTCTTCATATTTTTCATACCATTTCATGCTCTTAATATTTTTCACTAATTTTCAGGGACTTCATATTTTTCAGACCTTTTCATGCACCTCGTATTTTTCAAACCTTTTCATGCTCCTCGTATTTTTCACACCTTTTCAGGCTCCTCTTATTTTTCACACCTTTTCATGCTCCTTGAATTTTTCACACCTTTTCAGGCTCTTCATATTTTTCGGACCTTTTCATGCTCCTCATATTTTTTAGACCTTTTCATTCTCGTCATATTTTTCACACCTTTTTGTGGCCCTCTTATTTTTCACACCTTTTGGTGCTCCTCGTTTTTTTCACACTTTTCCCTGTTCCTCTTATTTTTCACACCTTTTCATGCTCCTCGTATTTTTCACCCGTTTTCATGCTCCTCGTATTTTTCACACCTTTTCACGGTCCTGGTATTTTTCACACGATTCTATGCTCATCTTATTCTTCACACCTTTTCAAGCTCCTCGTGTTTTTCAGACCTTTTCATGCCCCTCGTATTTTTCAGACTTTTTCATGGTCCTCGTATTTCTCACATCATTTCATGCTCCTCGTATTTATCAGACTTTTTCATGCTCCTCGTATTTTCTCCAGAGCCTTTTCATGCTCCCTTGTATTTTTCACTCCTCTTCATGCTCCTCGTATATTTCACACCTTTCAATGCTCCTCATATAGTTCACACCTCTTCATGCTCCTCGTATATTTCACAACTTTTCATGCTCCTCATATTTTTCACACCTTTTCATGCTCCTCGAATTTTTCACACCTTTCATCCTCCTCATATTTTTTACGACTTTTCATGCTCCAACTATTTTTCACACCTTTTCATGCTCATCGTAATTTTCACACCTTTTCATGGTCCTCGTATTTTTCACACCTTTCATGCTCCTCGTATTTTTCACCCGTTTTCATGCTCCACGTATTTTTCACACCTTTTCATGGTCCTCGTATTTTTCACACGGTTTTATGCTCATCTTATTCTTCACACCATTTCAAGCTCCTCATGTTTTTCAGACCTTTTCATGCTCCTCGTACTTTTCAGACCTTTTCATGCTCCTCGTGTTTTTCAGACCTTTCCATGCTCCTCGTATTTTTCACACCTTTTCGTGCTCCTACTGTTTTTCACACCTTGTCGTGCTCTTCGTATTTTTCAGACCTCTTCTTGCGCCTCGTGTTTTTCAGACCTGTTCATGCTCCAGGTATATCTCATACCTTTTCATGCTCCTCATATTTTTCACACCTTTTCATGCTCCTCGTATTTTTCAGTCCTTTTCATGCTCCTCGTATTTTTCACACCGTTTCATGATCTTCGTATTTTTCACACATTTTCATGATCTTTGTATTTTTCAGACCTTTTCGTGCTCCTCGTATTTTTCACACCTTTTCGTGGTCCTCATATTTTTCAGACCTTATCGTGCTCTTCATATTTTTCACACCTTTTCGTGCTCTTTATATCTTTCAGACCTTTTCATGCTCTTCATATATTTCACACTTTTCCAGGTTCTTCATATATTTCAGACCTTTTCATGCTTGTCATATTTTTCATACCTTTTCATGCTCCTCGTTTTTCAGATCTTTTTATGCTCGTCATATTTTTCACACCTTTTCATGCTCCTCCTATTTGTCACACCTTTTCATGCTCTTCATATTTTTCAGACCTTTTCATGTTCTTCATATTGTTCACACCTTTCAGGCTCTCCATATTTTCCACAAATATTCATGCTCCTCGTATTATTCAGACTTTTATATGCTCCTCCTATTTTTCAGGCCTTTTCATGGTCCTCGTATTTCTCAGACTTTTTCATGCTCCTCGTATTTCTCAGATGTTTTCATGTTCCTCGTATTTCTCAGACCTTTTCATGCTCCTCGAATTTTTCACACCTTTTTATGCTCCTCGTATTTTTCACACCTTTTCATGCTAGTCGTATTTTTCAGGGCTTTTCATGCTCCCCGTAGTTTTCACACCTTTTCCAATGCTTCTCGTATTTTTCACACCTTTTTCATGCTCCTCGTATTTTTCACACCTTTTTCATGCTCTTTTTGTATTTTTCCCCTTTTTCATGCTTCCTCATATTTTTTCAGCCTTTTTCATGCTCTTTTCAATATTGTTCAGACTTTTTCATGCTCCTCATATTTCTCAGACCTTTTCATGTTCCTCGTATTATTCACACCTTTTCGTGCTCCTCGTATTTTTCACACGTTTTCGTGCTCCTCCTATTTTTCACACCTTTTTGTGCTCTTCATATTTAGAAGACCTTTTCATGCTCCTGGTATTATTCACACCTTTTCATGTTCCTCGCATTTTTCAGACCTTTTCATGCTCTTCATATTTTTAAGACATTTGCTTGATCTTCGTATTTCAGCAGCTTATAGCTCTTTTTTGTTATTTTTCAAGGCCATTTCATGCTCCTGTATTTTCAGGGCTTTTCAATGCTCCCGTAGTTTTTCACAACCTTTTACAATGCTCCTCATATTTTTCAGACTTTTTCATACTCCTCGTAATTTTTTCACACCTTTTCATGCCCCTCATATTTTTCAAACACCTTTCATGCTCCTCCATTTTCACAAAATTTCGTGCTCTTCATATTTTATGACCTTTTCATGTCTCTTTATATTTTCAGACATTTTCATGCCTCCTCGTATTTTTCAGACCTTTTCATTGATCTCGTATTTTTTCAGACCTTTTCATGCTCTTTAATATTTTTTTCAGACTTTTTCATGGCTCTTTACATTTTTCAGACCTTTTCCTGCTCCTCGTATTCTTCAGACCTTTTCAAGTTCCTCATATTTCTCAGACCTTTTCATGCTCCTCTTATTATTCAGGGCTTTGCATGCTCCTTGTATTTTTTAGGCCTTTTCATGCTCCTCCTATTTTTCACACCTTTACATGCTCCTCGTATTTTTGACAACTTTTCATGCTCCTCGTATTCTTCACACCTTTTCATGCTCCTCGTATTTTTCACACCTTTTCATGCTCCTAGTATTTTTCAGAACTTTTAGTGCTCTTCATATTTTTCACACCTTTTCGTGCTCTTCATATTTTTCAAACATTTTCATGCTACTTGTATTTTTCAGACTTTTTCATGCTCCTCATATTTCTCAGACCTTTTTCATGCTCTTCGTATTTTTCAGAACTTTTCCATGCTCCTCTTATTTCTCAGACTTTTTATTCCTCCTCGTTTTTGTCCACACCTTTCCATGATCGCTCTGTTTTTAACACCTTTCATGCTCCTAGTAAAAATTTCACACCTTTTCATGCTCACTCTTTTTTCACACCTTTTTCATGCTCCGCGTATTTTTCACACCTTTCGTGATCCTCATATTTTTCACACCTTTTCGGCATCCTCGTATATTTCAGACCTTTTCATGCTCTTCATATATTTCAGACCTTTTCATGCTCCTCGTATTTTTCACGCCTTTTCATGGTCCACCGAATTTTCACTGCTTTTCATGCTCTTCATATTTTCGTCGACATTTCATGGCTCTTTCCATATTTTTCAACAGCATTTCCTGCTCCTCGTATATTTCATGACCTTTCGTCCTCCTTCATACGTTTCAACACCGTTTCGTGCTCTTCATATTTTTTTCAACCATTTCATGCTCTTCATATTTTTCACAACTTCAGGCGCTTCATATTTTTCAGAACTTTTCAGGCTCCTCGTATTTTTCACCCTTTCTGTGCTCCTCCAATTTTTCACACCTTTTCATGCTCCTCATATTTTTCACACATTTTCATGCCCGTTGTATATTTCACACCTTTTCATGCTTCTCCTATTTTTCACACCTTTTCATGCTCCTCGTATTTTTCAGATCTTTCCGTGCTCTTCATAATTTTCACACCTTTTCATGCTGTTCATATTTTTCACAGCTTTTCATGCTCCTCCTATTTTTCACAGCTTTTCGTGCTCTTCGTGTTTTTCAAACCTTTTCATGCCCCTCGTATTTTTCAGACTTTTTCATGCTCCTCGTATTTCTCACATCTTTTCATGCTCCTCCTATTTTTCACACCTTTTCGTGCACCTCGTATTTTTCAGAGCTTTTCATGCTCCTCGTATTTTTCACCCGTTTTCATGCTCCACATATTTTTCACACCTTTTCATGGTCCTCGTATTTTTCACACAGTTTTATGCTCATCGTATTCTTCACACCTTTTCAAGCTCCTCATGTTTTTCAGACCTTTTCATGCTCCTCGTATTTTTCAGACCTTTTCATGCTCCTCCTGTTTTTCAGACCTTTTCATGCTCCTCGTATTTTTCACACCTTTTCCTGCTCCTCCTATTTTTCACCCCTTTTCGTGCTCTTCGTGTTTTTCAAAACTTTTCATGCCCCTCGTAATTTTCAGACCTTTTCATGCTCCTCGTATTTATCAGACCTTTTCATGCTCCTCGTATTTTTCACACCTTTTCCTACTCCTCCTATTTTTCACACCTTTTTGTGCTCTTTGTGTTTACAAACCTTTTCATGCCCCTCGTATTTTTTAGACTTTTTCATGCTCCTCGTATTTCTCAGATCGTTTCATGCTCCTAGTATTTTTCACACCTTTTTGTGCTCCTCCTATTTTTCACACGTTTTCGTGCTCTTCGTATTTGTCAGACCTTATCATGCTCCTCGTATATTTCAAACCTATTCATGCTCCTCGTATTTATCAGACTTTTTCATGCTCCTCGTATTTCTCAGACGTTTTCATGCTCCCCTGTATTTTTCACACCTTTTCATGCTCCTCGTATTTTTCACACCTTTCCATGCTCCTCGTGTTTTTCACACCTTTCCATGCTCCTTGTTTTTTTCACACCTTTTCATGCTCCTCTTTTTACACACCTTTTCATGCTCTTCATATATTTCTCACCTTTTCATGCTCTTCATATTTTTCACACCATTTCCTGCTCCACGTATTTTTAAGACCTTTTCGTGCTATTCATATTTTTCACACGTTTTCGTGCTCTTCATATTTTTCATACCATTTCATGCTCTTAATATTTTTCACTAATTTTCAGGGACTTCATATTTTTCAGACCTTTTCATGCTCCTCGTATTTTTCAAACCTTTTCATGCTCCTCGTATTTTTCACACCTTTTCAGGCTCCTCTTAGTTTTCACACCTTTTCATTCTCCTTGAATTTTTCACACCTTTTCAGGCTCTTCATATTTTTCAGACCTTTTCATGCTCCTCATATTTTTCAGACCTTTTCATTCTCGTCATATTTTTCACACCTTTTTGTGGCCCTCTTATTTTTCACACCTTTTGGTGCTCCTCGTTTTTTTCACACTTTTCCCTGTTCCTCTTATTTTTCACACCTTTTCATGCTCCTCGTATTTTTCACCCGTTTTCATGCTCCTCGTATTTTTCACACCTTTTCACGGTCCTGGTATTTTTCACACGATTTTATGCTCATCTTATTCTTCACACCTTTTCAAGCTCCTCGTGTTTTTCAGACCTTTTCATGCCCCTCGCATTTTTCAGACTTTTTCATGGTTCTCGTATTTCTCACATCGTTTCATGCTCCTCGTATTTATCAGACTTTTTCATGCTCCTCGTATTTCTCAGACCTTTTCATGCTCCCTTGTATTTTTCACTCCTCTTCATGCTCCTCGTATATTTCACACCTTTCAATGCTCCTCATATATTTCACACCTCTTCATGCTCCTCATATATTTCACAACTTTTCATGCTCCTCATATTTTTCACACCTTTTCATGCTCCTCGAATTTTTCACACCTTTCATCCTCCTCATATTTTTTACGACTTTTCATGCTCCAACTATTTTTCACACCTTTTCATGCTCATCGTAATTTTCACACCTTTTCATGGTCCTCGTATTTTTCACACCTTTCATGCTCCTCGTATTTTTCACCCGTTTTCATGCTCCACGTATTTTTCACACCTTTTCATGGTCCTCGTATTTTTCACACGGTTTTATGCTCATCTTATTCTTCACACCATTTCAAGCTCCTCATGTTTTTCAGACCTTTTCATGCTCCTCGTACTTTTCAGACCTTTTCATGCTCCTCGTGTTTTTCAGACCTTTCCATGCTCCTCGTATTTTTCACACCTTTTCGTGCTCCTACTGTTTTTCACACCTTGTCGTGCTCTTCGTATTTTTCAGACCTCTTCTTGCGCCTCGTGTTTTTCAGACCTGTTCATGCTCCAGGTATATCTCATACCTTTTCATGCTCCTCATATTTTTCACACCTTTTCATGCTCCTCGTATTTTTTCAGTCCTTTTCATGCTCCTCGTATTTTTCACACCGTTTCATGATCTTCGTATTTTTCACACATTTTCATGATCTTCGTATTTTTCAGACCTTTTCGTGCTCCTCGTATTTTTCACACCTTTTCGTGGTCCTCATATTTTTCAGACCTTATCGTGCTCTTCATATTTTTCACACCTTTTCGTGCTCTTTATATCTTTCAGACCTTTTCATGCTCTTCATATATTTCACACTTTTTCAGGTTCTTCATATATTTCAGACCTTTTCATGCTTCTCATATTTTTCACACCTTTTCATGCTCCTCGTTTTTCAAATCTTTTTATGCTCGTCATATTTTTCACACCTTTTCATGCTCCTCCTATTTGTCACACCTTTTCATGCTCTTCATATTTTTCAGACCTTTTCATGTTCTTCATATTGTTCACACCTTTCAGGCTCTCCATATTTTCCACAAATATTCATGCTCCTCGTATTATTCAGACTTTTATATGCTCCTCCTATTTTTCAGGCCTTTTCATGGTCCTCGTATTTCTCAGACTTTTTCATGCTCCTCGTATTTCTCAGACCCTTTCATGCTTCTCGTATTTCTCAGATGTTTTCATGTTCCTCGTATTTCTCAGACCTTTTCATGCTCCTCGAATTTTTCACACCTTTTTATGCTCCTCGTATTTTTCACACCTTTTCATGCTAGTCGTATTTTTCAAAGCTTTTCATGCTTCTCGTATTTTTCACACCTTTTCATGCTTCTCGTATTTTTCACACCTTTTCATGCTCCTCGTACTTTTCACACCTTTTCATGCTAGTCGTATTTTTCAAAGCTTTTCATGCTCCTCGTATTTTTCACACCTTTTCATGCTTCTCGTATTTTTCACACCTTTTCATGCTCCTCATATTTTTCACACCTTTTCATGCTCTTTGTATTTTTCACACCTTTTCATGCTCCTCATATTTTTCAGACCTTTTCATGCTCTTCATATTTTTCAGACTTTTTCATGCTCTTCATATTTTTCAGACCTTTTCATGTTCCTCGTATTATTCACACCTTTTCGTGCTCCTCGTATTTTTCACACGTTTTCGTGCTCCTCCTATTTTTCACACCTTTTTTTGCTCTTCATATTTAGAAGACCTTTTCATACTCCTGGTATTATTCACACCTTTTCATGTTCCTCGCATTTTTCAGACCTTTTCATGCTCTTCATATTTTTAAGACATTTGCTTGATCTTCGTATTTTTCACAGCTTTATAGGCTCTTTGTATTTTTCAGGCCATTTCATGCTCCTTGTATTTTTCAGGGCTTTTCCTGCTCCCCGTAGTTTTCACACCTTTTCATGCTCCTCATATTTTTCAGACCTTTTCATACTCCTCGTAATTTTCACACCTTTTCATGCCCCTCATATTTTTCACACCTTTCATGCTCCTCCTATTTTTCACAAAATTTCGTGCTCTTCATATTTTTCAGACCTTTTCATTCTCTTTATATTTTTCAGACATTTTCATGCTCCTCGTATTTTTCAGACCTTTTCATGATCCTCGTATTTTTCAGACCTTTTTATGCTCTTTATATTTTTCAGACCTTTTCATGCTCTTTACATTTTTCAGACCTTTTCATGCTCCTCGTATTCTTCAGACCTTTTCAAGTTCCTCATATTTCTCAGACCTTTTCATGCTCCTCTTATTATTCAGGGCTTTGCATGCTCCTTGTATTTTTTAGGCCTTTTCATGCTCCTCCTATTTTTCACACCTTTACATGCTCCTCGTATTTTTGACCCCTTTTCATGCTCCTCGTATTCTTCACACCTTTTCATGCTCCTCGTATTTTTCACACCTTTTCATGCTCCTAGTATTTTTCAGAACTTTTAGTGCTCTTCATATTTTTCACACCTTTTCGTGCTCTTCATATTTTTCAAACATTTTCATGCTCCCTGTATTTTTCAGACTTTTTCATGCTCCTCATATTTCTCAGACCTTTTCATGCTCTTCGTATTTTTCAGACTTTTCCATGCTCCTCTTATTTCTCAGACCTTTTTATTCTCCTCGTTTTTTCCACACCTTTTCATGATCCTCGTGTTTTTAACACCTTTTCATGCTCCTAGTAAATTTCACACCTTTTCATGCTCCTCGTATTTTTCACACCTTTTCATGCTCCGCGTATTTTTCACTCCTTTCGTGATACTCATATTTTTCACACCTTTTCGGGATCCTCGTATATTTCAGACCTTTTCATGCTCTTCATATATTTCAGACCTTTTCATGCTCCTCGTATTTTTCACGCCTTTTCATGGTCCACCGAATTTTCACTGCTTCTCATGCTCTTCATATTTTCCGACAATTTCATGCTCTTCATATTTTTCACAGCATTTCCTGCTCCTCGTATATTTCAGACCTTTTCGTCCTCTTCATACGTTTCACACCGTTTCGTGCTCTTCATATTTTTCAGACCATTTCATGCTCTTCATATTTTTCAAAACTTCAGGCGCTTCATATTTTTCAGACCTTTTCAGGCTCCTCGTATTTTTCAACCTTTCTGTGCTCCTCCAATTTTTCACACCTTTTCATGCTCCTCATATTTTTCACACATTTTCATGCCCGTTGTATATTTCACACCTTTTCATGCTTCTCCTATTTTTCACACCTTTTCATGCTCCTCGTATTTTTCAGATCTTTCCGTGCTCTTCATAATTTTCACACCTTTTCATGCTGTTCATATTTTTCACAGCTTTTCATGCTCCTCCTATTTTTCACAGCTTTTCGTGCTCTTCGTGTTTTTCAAACCTTTTCATTCCCCTCGTATTTTTCAGACTTTTTCATGCTCCTCGTATTTCTCACATCGTTTCATGCTCCTCCTATTTTTCACACCTTTTCGTGCACCTCGTATTTTTCAGAGCTTTTCATGCTCCTCGTATTTTTCACCCGTTTTCATGCTCCACATATTTTTCACACCTTTTCATGGTCCTCGTATTTTTCACACAGTTTTATGCTCATCGTATTCTTCACACCTTTTCAAGCTCCTCATGTTTTTCAGACCTTTTCATGCTCCTCGTATTTTTCAGACCTTTTCAAGCTCCTCATGTTTTTCAGACCTTTTCATGCTCCTCGTATTTTTCAGCCCTTTTCATGCTCCTCCTGTTTTTCAGACCTTTCCATGCTCCTCGTATTTTTCACACCTTTTCCTGCTCCTCCTATTTTTCACACCTTTTCGTGCTCTTCGTGTTTTTCAAACCTTTTCATGCCCCTCGTAATTTTCAGACCTTTTCATGCTCCTCGTATTTATCAGACCTTTTCATGCTCCTCGTATTTTTCACACCTTTTCCTACTCCTCCTATTTTTCACACCTTTTTGTGCTCTTTGTGTTTACAAACCTTTTCATGCCCCTCGTATTTTTCAGACTTTTTCATGCTCCTCGTATTTCTCAGATCGTTTCATGCTCCTAGTATTTTTCACACCTTTTTGTGCTCCTCCTATTTTTCACACGTTTTCGTGCTCTTCGTATTTGTCAGACCTTATCATGCTCCTCGTATATTTCAAACCTATTCATGCTCCTCGTATTTATCAGACTTTTTCATGCTCCTCGTATTTCTCAGACGTTTTCATGCTCCCCTGTATTTTTCACACCTTTTCATGCTCCTCGTATTTTTCACACCTTTCCGTGCTCCTCGTGTTTTTCACACCTTTCCATGCTCCTCGTTTTTTTCACACCTTTTCATGCTCCTCTTATTTTACACACCTTTTCATGCTCTTCATATATTTCTCACCTTTTCATGCTCTTCATATTTTTCACACCATTTCCTGCTCCACGTATTTTTAAGACCTTTTCGTGCTATTCATATTTTTCACACTTTTTCGTGCTCTTCATATTTTTCATACCATTTCATGCTCTTAATATTTTTCACTAATTTTCAGGGACTTCATATTTTTCAGACCTTTTCATGCTCCTCGTATTTTTCAAAACTTTTCATGCTCCTCGTATTTTTCACACCTTTTCAGGCTCCTCTTATTTTTCACACCTTTTCATGCTCCTTGAATTTTTCACACCTTTTCAGGCTCTTCATATTTTTCGGACCTTTTCATGCTCCTCATATTTTTCAGACCTTTTCATTCTCGTCATATTTTTCACACCTTTTTGTGGCCCTCTTATTTTTCACACCTTTTGGTGCTCCTCGTTTTTTTCACACATTTCCCTGTTCCTCTTATTTTTCACACCTTTTCATGCTCCTCGTATTTTTCACCCGTTTTCATGCTCCTCGTATTTTTCACACCTTTTCACGGTCCTGGTATTTTTCACACGATTTTATGCTCATCTTATTCTTCACACCTTTTCATGCTCCTCGTGTTTTTCAGACCTTTTCATGCCCCTCGTATTTTTCAGACTTTTTCATGGTCCTCGTATTTCTCACATCGTTTCATGCTCCTCGTATTTATCAGACTTTTTCATGCTCCTCGTATATTTCACACCTTTCAATGCTCCTCGTATATTTCACACCTCTTCATGCTCCTCGTATATTTCACAACTTTTCATGCTCCTCATATTTTTCACACCTTTTCATGCTCCTCGAATTTTTCACACCTTTCATCCTCCTCATATTTTTTACGACTTTTCATGCTCCACCTATTTTTCACACCTTTTCATGCTCATCGTAATTTTCACACCTTTTCATGGTCCTCGTATTTTTCACACCTTTTCATGCTCCTCGTATTTTTCACCCGTTTTCATGCTCCACATATTTTTCACACCTTTTCATGGTCCTCGTATTTTTCACACGGTTTTATGCTCATCTTATTCTTCACACCATTTCAAGCTCCTCATGTTTTTCCGACCTTTTCATGCTCCTCGTACTTTTCAGACCTTTTCATGCTCCTCGTGTTTTTCAGACCTTTCCATGCTCCTCGTATTTATCACACCTTTTCCTGCTCCTCCTATTTTTCACACCTTTTCATGCTCTTCGTGTTTTCAAACCTTTTCATGCGCCTCGTAGTTTTCTCCTCGTAATTTTCACACCTTTTCATGCCCCTCATATTTTTCACACCTTTCATGCTCCTCCTATTTTTCACAAAATTTCGTGCTCTTCATATTTTTCAGACCTTTTCATTCTCTTTATATTTTTCAGACATTTTCATGCTCCTCGTATTTTTCAGACCTTTTCATGATCCTCGTATTTTTCAGACCTTTTTATGCTCTTTATATTTTTCAGACCTTTTCATGCTCTTTACATTTTTCAGACCTTTTCATGCTCCTCGTATTCTTCAGACCTTTTCAAGTTCCTCATATTTCTCAGACCTTTTCATGCTCCTCTTATTATTCAGGGCTTTGCATGCTCCTTGTATTTTTTAGGCCTTTTCATGCTCCTCCTATTTTTCACACCTTTACATGCTCCTCGTATTTTTGACCCCTTTTCATGCTCCTCGTATTCTTCACACCTTTTCATGCTCCTCGTATTTTTCACACCTTTTCATGCTCCTAGTATTTTTCAGAACTTTTAGTGCTCTTCATATTCTTCACACCTTTTCGTGCTCTTCATATTTTTCAAACATTTTCATGCTCCTTGTATTTTTCAACTTTTCCATGCTCCTCTTATTTCTCAGACCTTTTTATTCTCCTCGTTTTTTCCACACCTTTTCATGATCCTCGTGTTTTTAACACCTTTTCATGCTCCTAGTAAATTTCACACCTTTTCATGCTCCTCGTATTTTTCACACCTTTTCATGCTTCGCGTATTTTTCACACCTTTCGTGATACTCATATTTTTCACACCTTTTCGGGATCCTCGTATATTTCAGACCTTTTCATGCTCTTCATATATTTCAGACCTTTTCATGCTCCTCGTATTTTTCACGCCTTTTCATGGTCCACCGAATTTTCACTGCTTTTCATGCTCTTCATATTTTCCGACAATTTCATGCTCTTCATATTTTTCACAGCATTTCCTGCTCCTCGTATATTTCAGACCTTTTCGTCCTCTTCATACGTTTCACACCGTTTCGTGCTCTTCATATTTTTCAGACCATTTCATGCTCTTCATATTTTTCAAAACTTCAGGCGCTTCATATTTTTCAGACCTTTTCAGGCTCCTCGTATTTTTCAACCTTTCTGTGCTCCTCCAATTTTTCACACCTTTTCATGCTCCTCATATTTTTCACACATTTTCATGCCCGTTGTATATTTCACACCTTTTCATGCTTCTCCTATTTTTCACACCTTTTCATGCTCCTCGTATTTTTCAGATCTTTCCGTGCTCTTCATATTTTTCACACCTTTTCATGCTGTTCATATTTTTCACAGCTTTTCATGCTCCTCCTATTTTTCACAGCTTTTCGTGCTCTTCGTGTTTTTCAAACCTTTTCATGCCCCTCGTATTCTTCAGACTTTTTCATGCTCCTCGTATTTCTCACATCGTTTCATGCTCCTCCTATTTTTCACACCTTTTCGTGCTCCTCGTATTTTTCAGAGCTTTTCATGCTCCTCGTATTTTTCACCCGTTTTCATGCTCCACATATTTTTCACACCTTTTCATGGTCCTCGTATTTTTCACACAGTTTTATGCTCATCGTATTCTTCACACCTTTTCATGCTCCTCATGTTTTTCAGACCTTTTCATGCTCCTCGTATTTTTCAGACCTTTTCATGCTCCTCCTGTTTTTCAGACCTTTCCATGCTCCTCGTATTTTTCACACCTTTTCCTGCTCCTCCTATTTTTCACACCTTTTCGTGCTCTTCGTGTTTTTCAAAACTTTTCATGCCCCTCGTAATTTTCAGACCTTTTCATGCTCCTCGTATTTATCAGACCTTTTCATGCTCCTCGTATTTTTCCCACCTTTTCCTACTCCTCCTATTTTTCACACCTTTTCACGGTCCTGGTATTTTTCACACGATTTTATGCTCACCTTATTCTTCACACCTTTTCAAGCTCCTCGTGTTTTTCAGACCTTTTCATGCCCCTCGTATTTATCAGACTTTTTCATGCTCCTCGTATTTCTCAGACCTTTTCATGCTCCCTTGTATTTTTCACTCCTCTTCATGCTCCTCGTATATTTCACACCTTTCAATGCTCCTCATATATTTCACACCTCTTCATGCTCCTCGTATATTTCACAACTTTTCATGCTCCTCATATTTTTCACACCTTTTCATGCTCCTCGAATTTTTCACACCTTTCATCCTCCTCATATTTTTTACGACTTTTCATGCTCCAACTATTTTTCACACCTTTTCATGCTCATCGTAATTTTCACACCTTTTCATGGTCCTCATATTTTTCACACCTTTTCATGCTCCTCGTATTTTTCACCCGTTTTCATGCTCCACGTATTTTTCACACCTTTTCATGGTCCTCGTATTTTTCACACGGTTTTATGCTCATCTTATTCTTCACACCATTTCAAGCTCCTCATGTTTTTCAGACCTTTTCATGCTCCTCGTACTTTTCAGACCTTTTCATGCTCCTCGTGTTTTTCAGACCTTTCCATGTTCCTCGTATTTTTCACACCTTTTCGTGCTCCTCCTGTTTTTCACACCTTGTCGTGCTCTTCGTATTTTTCAGACCTCTTCTTGCGCCTCGTGTTTTTCAGACCTGTTCATGCTCCAGGTATATCTCATACCTTTTCATGCTCCTCATATTTTTCACACCTTTTCATGCTCCTCGTATTTTTCAGTCCTTTTCATGCTCCTCGTATTTTTCACACCTTTTCATGATCTTCGTATTTTTCACACATTTTCATGATCTTCGTATTTTTCAGACCTTTTCGTGCTCCTCGTATTTTTCACACCTTTTCGTGGTCCTCATATTTTTCAGACCTTATCGTGCTCTTCATATTTTTCAGACCTTTTCGTGCTCTTTATATCTTTCAGACCTTTTCATGCTCTTCATATATTTCACACTTTTTCAGGTTCTTCATATATTTCAGACCTTTTCATGCTTCTCATATTTTTCATACCTTTTCATGCTCCTCGTATTTTTCACACCTTTTCATGCTCCTCGTTTTTCAGATCTTTTTTTGCTCGTCATATTTTTCACACCTTTTCATGCTCCTCCTATTTGTCACACCTTTTCATGCTCTTCATATTTTTCAGACCTTTTCATGTTCTTCATATTGTTCACACCTTTCAGGCTCTCCATATTTTCCACAAATATTCATGCTCCTCGTATTATTCAGACTTTTTATATGCTCCTCCTATTTTTCAGGCCTTTTCATGGTCCTCGTATTTCTCAGACTTTTTCATGCTCCTCGTATTTCTCAGACCCTTTCATGCTCCTCGTATTTCTCAGATGTTTTCATGTTCCTCGTATTTCTCAGACCTTTTCATGCTCCTCGAATTTTTCACACCTTTTTATGCTCCTCGTATTTTTCACACCTTTTCATGCTAGTCGTATTTTCAAAGCTTTTCATGCTCCTCGTATTTTTCACACCTTTTCATGCTTCTCGTATTTTTCACACCTTTTCATGCTCCTCGTACTTTTCAGACCTTTTCATGCTAGTCGTATTTTTCAAAGCTTTTCATGCTCCTCGTATTTTTCACACCTTTTCATGCTTCTCGTATTTTTCACACCTTTTCATGCTCCTCATATTTTTCACACCTTTTCATGCTCTTTGTATTTTTCACACCTTTTCATGCTCCTCATATTTTTCAGACCTTTTCATGCTCTTCATATTTTTCAGACCTTTTCATGTTCCTCGTATTATTCACACCGTTTCGTGCTCCTCGTATTTTTCACACGTTTTCGTGCTCCTCCTATTTTTCACACCTTTTTGTGCTCTTCATATTTTGAAGACCTTTTCATACTCCTGGTATTATTCACACCTTTTCATGTTCCTCGCATTTTTCAGACCTTTTCATGCTCTTCATATTTTTCAGACATTTGCTTGATCTTCGTATTTTTCACAGCTTTATAGGCTCTTTGTATTTTTCAGGCCATTTCATGCTCCTTGTATTTTTCAGGGCTTTTCATGCTCCCCGTAGTTTTCACACCTTTTCATGCTCCTCATATTTTTCAGACCTTTTCATACTCCTCGTAATTTTCACACCTTTCATGCTCCTCCTATTTTTCACAAAATTTCGTGCTCTTCATATTTTTCAGACCTTTTCATTCTCTTTATATTTTTCAGACATTTTCATGCTCCTCGTATTTTTCAGACCTTTTCATGATCCTTGTATTTTTCAGACCTTTTCATGCTCTTTATATTTTTCAGACCTTTTCATGCTCTTTACATTTTTCAGACCTTTTCATGCTCCTCGTATTCTTCAGACCTTTTCAAGTTCCTCATATTTCTCAGACCTTTTCATGCTCCTCTTATTATTCAGGGCTTTGCATGCTCCTTGTATTTTTTAGGCCTTTTCATGCTCCTCCTATTTTTCACACCTTTACATGCTCCTCGTATTTTTGACAACTTTTCATGCTCCTCGTATTCTTCACACCTTTTCATGCTCCTCGTATTTTTCACACCTTTTCATGCTCCTAGTATTTTTCAGAACTTTTAGTGCTCTTCATATTTTTCACACCTTTTCGTGCTCTTCATATTTTTCAAACATTTTCATGCTCCTTGTATTTTTCAGACTTTTTCATGCTCCTCATATTTCTCAGACCTTTTCATGCTCTTCGTATTTTTCAGACTTTTCCATGCTCCCCTTATTTCTCAGACCTTTTTATTCTCCTCGTTTTTTCCACACCTTTTCATGATCCTCGTGTTTTTAACACCTTTTCATGCTCCTAGTAAATTTCACACCTTTTCATGCTCCTCGTATTTTTCACACCTTTTCATGCTCCGCGTATTTTTCACACCTTTCGTGATACTCATATTTTTCACACCTTTTCGGGATCCTCGTATATTTCAGACCTTTTCATGCTCTTCATATATTTCAGACCTTTTCATGTTCCTCGTATTTTTCACGCCTTTTCATGGTCCACCGAATTTTCACTGCTTTTCATGCTCTTCATATTTTCCGACAATTTCATGCTCTTCATATTTTTCACAGCATTTCCTGCTCCTCGTATATTTCAGACCTTTTCGTCCTCTTCATACGTTTCACACCGTTTCGTGCTCTTCATATTTTTCAGACCATTTCATGCTCTTCATATTTTTCCCAACTTCAGGCGCTTCATATTTTTCAGACCTTTTCAGGCTCCTCGTATTTTTCAACCTTTCTGTGCTCCTCCAATTTTTCACACCTTTTCATGCTCCTCATATTTTTCACACATTCTCATGCCCGTTGTATATTTCACACCTTTTCATGCTCTCTATTTTCACACCTTTTCATGCTCTCGTATTTCATCTTTCCGCCTGCTCTTCATATTTTCACACCTTTTCATGCTGTTCATATTTTCACAGCTTTTCATGCTCCTCCTATTTTTTCACATCTTTCTGCTCTTCGTTTTTCAAACCTTTCATGCGCCTCATATTTTTGAGAGTTTTTCATGCTCCTCGTATTTCTCACATCGTTTCATGCTCCTCCTATTTTTCACACCTTTTCGTGCTCCTCGTATTTTTCAGAGCTTTTCATGCTCCTCGTATTTTTCACCCGTTTTCATGCTCCACATATTTTTCACACCTTTTCATGGTCCTCGTATTTTTCACACAGTTTTATGCTCATCGTATTCTTCACACCTTTTCAAGCTCCTCAAGTTTTTCAGACCTTTTCATGCTCCTCGTATTTTTCAGACCTTTTCATGCTCCTCCTGTTTTTCAGACCTTTCCATGCTCCTCGTATTTTTCACACCTTTTCCTGCTCCTCCTATTTTTCACACCTTTTCGTGCTCTTCGTGTTTTTCAAAACTTTTCATGCCCCTCGTAATTTTCAGACTTTTTCATGCTCCTCGTATTTATCAGACCTTTTCATGCTCCTCGTATTTTTCACACCTTTTCCTACTCCTCCTATTTTTCACACCTTTTCACGGTCCTCGTATTTTTCACACGATTTTATGCTCATCTTATTCTTCACACCTTTTCAAGCTCCTCGTGTTTTTCAGACCTTTTCATGCCCCTCGTATTTATCAGACTTTTTCATGCTCCTCGTATTTCTCAGACCTTTTCATGCTCCCTTGTATTTTTCACTCCTCTTCATGCTCCTCGTATATTTCACACCTTTCAATGCTCCTCATATAGTTCACACCTCTTCATGCTCCTCGTATATTTCACAACTTTTCATGCTCCTCATATTTTTCACACCTTTTCATGCTCCTCGAATTTTTCACACCTTTCATCCTCCTCATATTTTTTACGACTTTTCATGCTCCAACTATTTTTCACACCTTTTCATGCTCATCGTAATTTTCACACCTTTTCATGGTCCTCGTATTTTTCACACCTTTCATGCTCCTCGTATTTTTCACCCGTTTTCATGCTCCACGTATTTTTCACACCTTTTCATGGTCCTCGTATTTTTCACACGGTTTTATGCTCATCTTATTCTTCACACCATTTCAAGCTCCTCATGTTTTTCAGACCTTTTCATGCTCCTCGTACTTTTCAGACCTTTTCATGCTCCTCGTGTTTTTCAGACCTTTCCATGCTCCTCGTATTTTTCACACCTTTTCGTGCTCCTACTGTTTTTCACACCTTGTCGTGCTCTTCGTATTTTTCAGACCTCTTCTTGCGCCTCGTGTTTTTCAGACCTGTTCATGCTCCAGGTATATCTCATACCTTTTCATGCTCCTCATATTTTTCACACCTTTTCATGCTCCTCGTATTTTTCAGTCCTTTTCATGCTCCTCGTATTTTTCACACCGTTTCATGATCTTCGTATTTTTCACACATTTTCATGATCTTTGTATTTTTCAGACCTTTTCGTGCTCCTCGTATTTTTCACACCTTTTCGTGGTCCTCATATTTTTCAGACCTTATCGTGCTCTTCATATTTTTCACACCTTTTCGTGCTCTTTATATCTTTCAGACCTTTTCATGCTCTTCATATATTTCACACTTTTCCAGGTTCTTCATATATTTCAGACCTTTTCATGCTTGTCATATTTTTCATACCTTTTCATGCTCCTCGTTTTTCAGATCTTTTTATGCTCGTCATATTTTTCACACCTTTTCATGCTCCTCCTATTTGTCACACCTTTTCATGCTCTTCATATTTTTCAGACCTTTTCATGTTCTTCATATTGTTCACACCTTTCAGGCTCTCCATATTTTCCACAAATATTCATGCTCCTCGTATTATTCAGACTTTTATATGCTCCTCCTATTTTTCAGGCCTTTTCATGGTCCTCGTATTTCTCAGACTTTTTCATGCTCCTCGTATTTCTCAGATGTTTTCATGTTCCTCGTATTTCTCAGACCTTTTCATGCTCCTCGAATTTTTCACACCTTTTTATGCTCCTCGTATTTTTCACACCTTTTCATGCTAGTCGTATTTTTCAGGGCTTTTCATGCTCCCCGTAGTTTTCACACCTTTTCATGCTCCTCATATTTTTCACACCTTTTCATGCTCCTCGTACTTTTCACACCTTTTCATGCTAGTCGTATTTTTCAAAGCTTTTCATGCTCCTCGTATTTTTCACACCTTTTCATGCTTCTCGTATTTTTCACACCTTTTCATGCTCCTCGTATTTTTCACACCTTTTCATGCTCTTTGTATGTGGATTTCTCTAGCACCTTTTCATGCTCCTCATATTTTTCAGAACCTTTTCCAAATGCTCTTCATTTTTTCAGAACTTTTTCATTTCCCTCAGCGGTATTACCTATACCACCACACCGTTGTGTTTCGATGCTCCTTCCAGATATTATTTCAACCACGTTTCTCACGTGCTCCTCCTAATTTTCCACCTTTTTTGTTGCTCATTTTGCTCCAATTATTTTGAAGTGACGCATTCTTCAATTACTCCCTGTATTATTCACACCCTTTTTCATGTTCCTCGCATTTTTCAGACGCTTTCTCATAGCTCTTCATCATTTTTAAGATAGCAGTGCTATGGGCTTGATCTTCGTCATTTTTACACAAGGCTTTATTACTGGTCTTCTTTTGTATTTAACTTTTTCCAGGCCATTTCATGGCTCACCTACTTGTATTTTTTCAAGGGCTGTTTCTCATGGCTCCCGGTAGAGGTTTATCACAGCCTTTTCAATGCTCCTCATTTTTCAGAGCGACCTTTTCTACTCCTTTCGTAATTTTTTCAAGACGGGCGAAGCCGCTTTTCATGCCCCTCATATTTTTCACACCTTTCATGCTCCTCCTATTTTTCACAAAATTTCGTGCTCTTCATATTTTTCAGACCTTTTCATTCTCTTTATATTTTTCAGACATTTTCATGCTCCTCGTATTTTTCAGACCTTTTCATGATCCTCGTATTTTTCAGACCTTTTTATGCTCTTTATATTTTTCAGACCTTTTCATGCTCTTTACATTTTTCAGACCTTTTCATGCTCCTCGTATTCTTCAGACCTTTTCAAGTTCCTCATATTTCTCAGACCTTTTCATGCTCCTCTTATTATTCAGGGCTTTGCATGCTCCTTGTATTTTTTAGGCCTTTTCATGCTCCTCCTATTTTTCATACCTTTACATGCTCCACTTTATGTTTCACACGGTCCGTGGCTGTGGGATAGACTTCATCGTTTACATGGTCCGTGGCTGTGGGATAGACTCTATCTTTCACACGGTCCATGGCTGTGTGGTAGACTTTGTCTTTCACATGGTCCCTGGCTGTGGGGTAGACTTTATCTTTCACAAGGTCCGTGTCTGGGGGGTTGACTTTATCTTTCACACGGTCCGTGGCTGTGTGACAGACTTTATCTTTCACACGGTCCATGGCTTGGGGGTAGACTTTATCTTTCACACGGCCTGTGGCAGTGGGGTAGACTTTATCTTTCACACGGCCCGTGCCTGTGGGGTAGACTTTATCTTTCACACGGCCCGTGGCTCTGGGGTAGCCATTTCTTTCATATGGCCCGTTCCTGTAGGATAGACTTTATCTTTCACACGGTCCGTGCCTATGGGATAGACTTTGTCTTTCACACGGCCCGTGGCTGCAGGGTAGATTTTATCTTTCACATAGTCTGTGGCTGTGGGGTAGACTTTATCTTTCACATGGTCCATGCCTGTGGGGTAGACTTTATCTTTCACACGGCCCGTGCCTGTGGGATAGACTTTATCTTTCACATGGTCCGTGCCTGTGGAATGGACTCTATCTTTCACACGGTCCGTGGCTGTGGAGTAGCCTCTAACTTTCACATGGTCCGTGGCTGTGGGATTAGACTCTATCTTTCACACGGTCCATGGCTGTGGGGTAGATTTATCTTTCACATGGTCCATGGCTGTGAGGTAGACGTTATCTTTCACAAGGTATATGGCTATGGGATAGATTTTATCTTTCACACGGTGCGTGGCTGTGGGGTAGACTTTACCTTTCACACGGTCCGTAGCTGTGGGGTAGACTTAATCTTTCACACGGTCCATGGCTGTGGGAACAGACTGTATCATTCACACTGTCCGTGCCTGTGGGATAGACTTTATCTTTCACACGGTCCATGGCTGTGGGGTAGACTTTATCTTTCACACGGCCCTTGGCTGTGGATTAAACTTTATCTTTCACACGGTCCGTGGCTGAGGGATAGACTTTTTCACACTGTCCGTGCCTGTGGGATAGACTTTATCTTTCACAAGGTCCGTGCCTGTGGGATAGACTATGTTTCACACGGTCCCTGGCTGTGGGATAGACTTTTTCACACGATCCATTGCTGTGGGATAGACTTTATCTTTCACACGGTCCATTGCTTTGGGATAGACTTTATCTTTCACACGGTCAGTGCCTGTCGGATAGACTTTATCTTTCACATGGTCCGTGGCTGTGGGATAGACTTTATGTTTCACACGGTCCGTTGCTGTGGGAATAGACTTTATCTTTCACGTGGTCTGTGCCTGTGAGATAGACTTTATCTTTCACATGGTCCGTGGCTGTGGGGTAGTCTTTATGTTTCACACGGTCCGTGCCTGTGGGATAGACTTTTTCACATGGTCCGTGGCTGTGGGGTAGACTTAATCTTTCACATGGTCCGTGGCTGTGGGAGTACTCTTTATCTTTCACAACGTCCGTGGCTGTGGGAATAGACTTTATGTTTCACAAGGTCCGTGGCTCTGGGAATTGAATTTATCTTTCACATTGTCCATGGCTGTGGGGTAGACTTTATCTTTCATACGGTCCGTGCCTGTGGGATAGACTTTATCTTTCACATGGTCCGGGGCTGTGGTATAGACTTTATCTTTCACACGGTCCGTGGCTGTGGGATAGACTTTATCTTTCACACGGTCCGTGCCTGTGGGATAGACTTTTTCACACCGTCCATGGCTGTGGGGTAGACTTTATCTTTCACATGGTCTGTGGCTGTGGGAGTAGTCTTTATGTTTCACACGGTCCGTGGCTGTGGGAATAGACTTTATGTTTCACAAGGTCCGTGACTCTGGGAATAGAATTTATCTTTCACATGGTCCGTGGCTGTGCGATAGACTGTATCTTTCACACGGTCTGTGGCTGTGGGATAGATTTTATCTTTCACACGGTACGTGCCTGTGGAATAGACTTTATCTTTCACACGGTCCATGCCTCTAGGACAGACTTTATCTTTCACACGGTCCGTGCCTGTGGGGTAGACTTTATCTTTCACACGGCACGTGGCTGTGGGGTAGACTTTATCTTTCATACGGCCCGTTCCTGTGGGATAGACTTTATGTTGCACACGGTCCGAGGCTGTTGGATAGACTTCATCGTTTACATGGTCCGGGCTGTGGGATAGACTCTATCTTTCACACGGTCCATGGCTGTGGGGTAGACTTTGTCTTTCACATGGTCCCTGGCTGTGGGGTAGACTTTATCTTTCAAAAGGTCCGTGGCTGGGGGGTAGACTTTATCTTTCACACGGTCCGTGGCTGTGTGACAGACTTTATCTTTCACACGGTCCATGGCTTGGGGGTAGACTTTATCTTTCACACGGCCTGTGGCAGTGGGGTAGACTTTATCTTTCACACGGCCCGTGCCTGTGGGGTAGACTTTATCTTTCACACGGCCCGTGGCTGTGGGGTAGACATTTCTTTCATATGGCCCGTTCCTGTAGGATAGACTTTATCTTTCACAGGGTCCGTGCCTATGGGATAGACTTTGTCTTTCACACGGCCCGTGGCTGCAGGGTAGACTTTTTCTTTAACACTGCCCGTGGCTGTGGGGTAGACTTTATCTTTCACATGTTCCATGCCTGTGGGGTAGACTTTATCTTTCACACGGTCCGTGCCTGTGGGATAGACTTTATCTTTCACATGGTCCGTGCCTGTGGAATGGACTCTATCTTTCACACGGTCCGTGGCTGTGGGATTAGACTCTATCTTTCACACGGTCCATGGCTGTGGGGTAGACTTTATCTTTCACATGGTCCGTGGCTGTGAGGTAGACGTTATCTTTCACAAGGTATTTGGCTATGGGATAGATTTTATCTTTCACACGGTCCGTGGCTGTGGGGTAGACTTTATCTTTCACACGGTCCGTAGCTGTGGGGTAGACTTAATCTTTCACACGGTCCATGGCTGTGGGAAAAGACTGTATCATTCACACTGTCCGTGCCTGTGGGATAGACTTTATCTTTCACACGGTCCATGGCTGTGGGGTAGACTTTATCTTTCACACGGCCCTTGGCTGTGGATTAAACTTTATCTTTCACACGGTCCGTGGCTGAGGGATAGACTTTTTCACACTGTCCGTGCCTGGGGGATAGACTTTATCTTTCACAAGGTCCGTGCCTGTGGGATAGACTATGTTTCACACGGTCCCTGGCTGTGGGATAGACTTTTTCACACGATCCGTTGCTGTGGGATAGACTTTATCTTTCACACGGTCCGTTGCTTTGGGATAGAATTTATCTTTCACACGGTCAGTGCCTGTCGGATAGACTTTATCTTTCACATGGTCCGTGGCTGTGGGATAGACTTTATCTTTCACACGGTCCGTGGCTGTGGAAATAGACTTTATCTTTCACGTGGTCTGTGCCTGTGAGATAGACTTTATCTTTCACATGGTCCGTGGCTATGGGGTAGTCTTTATCTTTCACACGGTCCGTGCCTGTGGGATAGACTTTTTCACACGGTCCGTGGCTGTGGAGTAGACTTTATCTTTCACATGGTCCGTGGCTGTGGGAGTAGTCTTTATCTTTCACACGGTCCGTGGCTGTGGGAATGGACTTTATGTTTCACAAGGTCCGTGGCTCTGGGAATTGAATTTATCTTTCACATTGTCCGTGGCTGTGGGGTAGATTTTATCTTTCATACGGTCCGTGCCTGTGGGATAGACTTTATCTTTCACATGGTCCGGGGCTGTGGTATAGACTTTATCTTTCACACAGTCCGTGGCTGTGGGATAGACTTTTTCACACGGTCCTTGGCTGTGGGGTAGACTTTATCTTTCACATGGTCCGTTGCTGTGGAAGTAGTCTTTATGTTTCACACGGTCCGTGGCTGTGGGAATAGACTTTATGTTTCACAAGGTCCGTGACTCTGGGAATAGAATTCATCTTTCACATGGTCCGTGGCGGTGCGATAGACTGTATCTTTCACACGGTCTGTGGCTGTGGGATAGATTTTATCTTTCACACGGTACGTGCCTGTGGAATAGACTTTATCTTTCACACGGTCCATGCCTCTAGGACAGACTTTATCTTTCACACGGTCCGTGCCTGTGGGATAGAATTTTTCACACGGCCCGTGCCTCTGGGATAGACTTTATCTTTCTCATGGTCCATGCCTGTGGGATAGACTTTATCTTTCACACGGTCCGTGGCTGTGGGGTAGACTTTATCTTTCACATGGTCCGTGGCTGTGGGGTAAACTTTATCTTTCACACGGTCCGTGGCTGTTTGATAGACTTTATCATTCACACGGTCCGTGTCTGTGGGGTAGACTTTATCTGACTCACGGTCCGTGGCTGTGGGGTTTTTGACTTTACTTTCAAGTGTCGCGGCTGTGGGATAGCACCTCTATCTTACACATGGTCTGTCGCTGTGGGAATAGACTGTAGCTTTCACATGGTCCCTGGCTGTGGGGTAGACTTTATCTTTCACACGGTCCGTGGCTGCGGGGTAGACTTTATCTTTCACTCGGTCCGTGCCTGTGGGATAGACGTTATCTTTCACACGGTCCCTGGCTGTGGGATAGACTTTATCTTTCACACGGTCCGTGGCTGTGGGATGGACTTTATCTTTCACACGGTCAGTGCCTGTGGGATAGTCTTTAGCTTTCACACGGTCCGTGGCTGTGGGGTAGGCTTTATCTTTCACACGGTCCGTGGCTGTTTGATAGACTCTATCTTTCACACGGTCTGTGTCTGTGGGGTAGACTTTATCCTTCACACGGCCTGTGCCTGTGGGCTAGACTTTATCTTTCACTCGGCCCTTGGCTGTGCTGTAGACTTTATCTTTGACATGTTCCGTGGCTCTGGGAATAGAGTTTATCTTTCACACGGTCCGTGGCTGTGGGATGGACTCTATCTTTCACACGGTCCGTGCCTGAGGGATAGACTCTATCTTTCACACGATCCGTGGATGAGGGAATAGACTTTATCTCAAACACGGTCCATGCTTGTGGGATAGACTCTAACTTTCACATTGTCCATGGCTGTGGGATAGCCTCTATCTTTCACACAGTCCGTGGCTGTGGGAATAGAGTCTATCTTTCACACGTTCCATGGCTGTGGGATAGACTTTATCTTTCACACGGTCCGTGGCTGTGAGGTAGACTTTATTTGTCACACGGTCCGTGGCTGTGGTAGTAGACTTTATCTTTCACACGGTCCGTGGCTGTGGGAATAGACTTTATGTTTCACACGGTCCCTGGCTCTGGGAATAGACTTTATCTTTCACACGGTCCGTGCCTCTGGGGTAGACTTTATCTTTCACACGGTCCGTGCCTGTGGGATAGACTGTATCTTCCACATGGTCTGTCGCTGTGGGAATAGACTCTATCTTTCACACGGTCCATGGCTGGGGGTTAGACTTTATCTTTCACACGGTCCGTGGCTGTGGGGTAGACTTTATCTTTCACACGGTCCATGCCTGTGGGACAGACTTTATCTTTCACACGGTCCATGGCTGTGGGAACAGACTCTATCTTTCAAACTGTCCGTGCCTGTGGGATAGACTTTATCGTTCACACTGTCCGTGGCTGTGGGGTAGACTTTATCTTTCACACGGTCCGTGCTTTTGGGATAGACTTTATCTTTCACACGGTCCACGCCTGAGGGATAGACTTTTTCACATGGTCCGTGCCTGTGGGATAGACTTTATCTTTCACACGGTCCGTGGCTGTGGGATAGTTTTCATCTTTCACACGGTCCGTGGCTGTGGGGTATACTTTATCTTTCACACGGTACGTTACTAGGTAATAGAGTTTTTCTTTCACACGGTCCATGGCTGTGGGAATAGACTTTATGTTTCACACGGTCCGAGGCTGTTGGATAGACTTCATCGTTTACATGGTCCGTGGCTGTGGGATAGACTCTATCTTTCACACGGTCCATGGCTGTGTGGTAGACTTTGTCTTTCACATGGTCCCTGGCTGTGGGGTAGACTTTATCTTTCACAAGGTCCGTGTATGGGGGGTTGACTTTATCTTTCACACGGTCCGTGGCTGTGTGACAGACTTTATCTTTCACACGGTCCATGGCTTGGGGGTAGACTTTATCTTTCACACGGCCTGTGGCAGTGGGGTAGACTTTATCTTTCACACGGCCCGTGCCTGTGGGGTAGACTTTATCTTTCACACGGCCCGTGGCTCTGGGGTAGACATTTCTTTCATATGGCCCGTTCCTGTAGGATAGACTTTATCTTTCACACGGTCCGTGCCTATGGGATAGACTTTGTCTTTCACACGGCCCGTGGCTGCAGGGTAGATTTTATCTTTCACATAGTCTGTGGCTGTGGGGTAGACTTTATCTTTCACATGGTCCATGCCTGTGGGGTAGACTTTATCTTTCACACGGCCCGTGCCTGTGGGATAGACTTTATCTTTCACATGGTCCGTGCCTGTGGGATGGACTCTATCTTTCACACGGTCCGTGGCTGTGGGGTAGCCTCTAACTTTCACATGGTCCGTGGCTGTGGGATTAGACTCTATCTTTCACACGGTCCATGGCTGTGGGGTAGATTTATCTTTCACATGGTCCATGGCTGTGAGGTAGACGTTATCTTTCACAAGGTATATGGCTATGGGATAGATTTTATCTTTCACACGGTGCGTGGCTGTGGGGTAGACTTTACCTTTCACACGGTCCGTAGCTGTGGGGTAGACTTAATCTTTCACACGGTCCATGGCTGTGGGAACAGACTGTATCATTCACACTGTCCGTGCCTGTGGGATAGACTTTATCTTTCACACGGTCCATGGCTGTGGGGTAGACTTTATCTTTCACACGGCCCTTGGCTGTGGGTTAAACTTTATCTTTCACACGGTCCGTGGCTGAGGGATAGACTTTTTCACACTGTCCGTGCCTGTGGGATAGACTTTATCTTTCACAAGGTCCGTGCCTGTGGGATAGACTATGTTTCACACGGTCCCTGGCTGTGGGATAGACTTTTTCACACGATCCATTGCTGTGGGATAGACTTTATCTTTCACACGGTCCATTGCTTTGGGATAGACTTTATCTTTCACACGGTCAGTGCCTGTCGGATAGACTTTATCTTTCACATGGTCCGTGGCTGTGGGATAGACTTTATGTTTCACACGGTCCGTTGCTGTGGGAATAGACTTTATCTTTCACGTGGTCTGTGCCTGTGAGATAGACTTTATCTTTCACATGGTCCGTGGCTGTGGGGTAGTCTTTATGTTTCACACGGTCCGTGGCTGTGGGATAGACTTTTTCACATGGTCCGTGGCTGTGGGGTAGACTTAATCTTTCACATGGTCCGTGGCTGTGGGAGTACTCTTTATCTTTCACACGGTCCGTGGCTGTGGGAATAGACTTTATGTTTCACAAGGTCCGTGGCTCTGGGAATTGAATTTATCTTTCACATTGTCCATGGCTGTGGGGGAGACTTTATCTTTCATACGGTCCGTGCCTGTGGGATAGACTTTATCTTTCACATGGTCCGGGGCTGTGGTATAGACTTTATCTTTCACACGGTCCGTGGCTGTGGGATAGACTTTATCTTTCACACGGTCCGTGCCTGTGGGATAGACTTTTTCACACCGTCCATGGCTGTGGGGTAGACTTTATCTTTCACATGGTCTGTGGCTGTGGGAGTAGTCTTTATGTTTCACACGGTCCGTGGCTGTGGGAATAGACTTTATGTTTCACAAGGTCCGTGACTCTGGGAATAGAATTTATCTTTCACATGGTCCGTGGCTGTGCGATAGACTGTATCTTCCACACGGTCTGTGGCTGTGGGATAGATTTTATCTTTCACACGGTACGTGCCTGTGGAATAGACTTTATCTTTCACACGGTCCATGCCTCTAGGACAGACTTTATCTTTCACACGGTCCGTGCCTGTGGGGTAGACTTTATCTTTCACACGGCACGTGGCTGTGGGGTAGACTTTATCTTTCATACGGCCCGTTCCTGTGGGATAGACTTTATGTTGCACACGGTCCGAGGCTGTTGGATAGACTTCATCGTTTACATGGTCCGGGCTGTGGGATAGACTCAATCTTTCACACGGTCCATGGCTGTGGGGTAGACTTTGTCTTTCACATGGTCCCTGGCTGTGGGGTAGACTTTATCTTTCAAAAGGTCCGTGGCTGGGGGGTAGACTTTATCTTTCACACGGTCCGTGGCTGTGTGACAGACTTTATCTTTCACACGGTCCATGGCTTGGGGGTAGACTTTATCTTTCACACGGCCTGTGGCAGTGGGGTAGACTTTATCTTTCACACGGCCCGTGCCTGTGGGGTAGACTTTATCTTTCACACGGCCCGTGGCTGTGGGGTAGACATTTCTTTCATATGGCCCGTTCCTGTAGGATAGACTTTATCTTTCACAGGGTCCGTGCCTATGGGATAGACTTTGTCTTTCACACGGCCCGTGGCTGCAGGGTAGACTTTTTCTTTAACACTGCCCGTGGCTGTGGGGTAGACTTTATCTTTCACATGTTCCATGCCTGTGGGGTAGACTTTATCTTTCACACGGTCCGTGCCTGTGGGATAGACTTTATCTTTCACATGGTCCGTGCCTGTGGAATGGACTCTATCTTTCACACGGTCCGTGGCTGTGGGATTAGACTCTATCTTTCACACGGTCCATGGCTGTGGGGTAGACTTTATCTTTCACATGGTCCGTGGCTGTGAGGTAGACGTTATCTTTCACAAGGTATTTGGCTATGGGATAGATTTTATCTTTCACACGGTCCGTGGCTGTGGGGTAGACTTTACCTTTCACACGGTCCGTAGCTGTGGGGTAGACTTAATCTTTCACACGGTCCATGGCTGTGGGAAAAGACTGTATCATTCACACTGTCCGTGCCTGTGGGATAGACTTTATCTTTCACACGGTCCATGGCTGTGGGGTAGACTTTATCTTTCACACGGCCCTTGGCTGTGGATTAAACTTTATCTTTCACACGGTCCGTGGCTGAGGGATAGACTTTTTCACACTGTCCGTGCCTGGGGGATAGACTTTATCTTTCACAAGGTCCGTGCCTGTGGGATAGACTATGTTTCACACGGTCCCTGGCTGTGGGATAGACTTTTTCACACGATCCGTTGCTGTGGGATAGACTTTATCTTTCACACGGTCCGTTGCTTTGGGATAGAATTTATCTTTCACACGGTCAGTGCCTGTCGGATAGACTTTGTCTTTCACATGGTCCGTGGCTGTGGGATAGACTTTATCTTTCACACGGTCCGTGGCTGTGGAAATAGACTTTATCTTTCACGTGGTCTGTGCCTGTGAGATAGACTTTATCTTTCACATGGTCCGTGGCTATGGGGTAGTCTTTATCTTTCACACGGTCCGTGCCTGTGGGATAGACTTTTTCACACGGTCCGTGGCTGTGGGGTAGACTTTATCTTTCACATGGTCCGTGGCTGTGGGAGTAGTCTTTATCTTTCACACGGTCCGTGGCTGTGGGAATGGACTTTATGTTTCACAAGGTCCGTGGCTCTGGGAATTGAATTTATCTTTCACATTGTCCGTGGCTGTGGGGTAGATTTTATCTTTCATACGGTCCGTGCCTGTGGGATAGACTTTATCTTTCACATGGTCCGGGGCTGTGGTATAGACTTTATCTTTCACACAGTCCGTGGCTGTGGGATAGACTTTTTCACACGGTCCTTGGCTGTGGGGTAGACTTTATCTTTCACATGGTCCGTTGCTGTGGAAGTAGTCTTTATGTTTCACACGGTCCGTGGCTGTGGGAATAGACTTTATGTTTCACAAGGTCCGTGACTCTGGGAATAGAATTCATCTTTCACATGGTCCGTGGCGGTGCGATAGACTGTATCTTTCACACGGTCTGTGGCTGTGGGATAGATTTTATCTTTCACACGGTACGTGCCTGTGGAATAGACTTTATCTTTCACACGGTCCATGCCTCTAGGACAGACTTTATCTTTCACACGGTCCGTGCCTGTGGGATAGAATTTTTCACACGGCCCGTGCCTCTGGGATAGACTTTATCTTTCTCATGGTCCATGCCTGTGGGATAGACTTTATCTTTCACACGGTCCGTGGCTGTGGGGTAGACTTTATCTTTCACATGGTCCGTGGCTGTGGGGTAAACTTTATCTTTCACACGGTCCGTGGCTGTTTGATAGACTTTATCATTCACACGGTCCGTGTCTGTGGGGTAGACTTTATCTGACTCACGGTCCGTGGCTGTGGGGTTGACTTTTTATCTTTCACAGTGTCCATGGCTGTGGGATGGACTTTATCTTTCACACGGTCCGTGGCTGTGAGGTAGACTTTATTTGTCACACGGTCCGTGGCTGTGGTAGTAGACTTTATCTTTCACACGGTCGTGGCTGTGGGAATAGACTTTATGTTTCACACGGTCCCTGGCTCTGGGAATAGACTTTATCTTTCATACGGTCCGTGCCTGTGGGGTAGACTTTATCTTTCACACGGTCCGTGCCTGTGGGATAGACTCTATCTTCCACATGGTCTGTCGCTGTGGGAATAGACTCTATCTTTCACACGGTCCATGGCTGGGGGTTAGACTTTATCTTTCACACGGTCCGTGGCTGTGGGGTAGACTTTATCTTTCACACGGTCCATGCCTGTGGGACAGACTTTATCTTTCACACGGTCCATGCCTGTGGGATAGACTTTTTCACATGGTCCGTGGCAGTGGATAGACTTTATCTTTCACACGGTCCGTTCCTGTGGGTTAGACTTTATCTTTCACACGGTCCGTGGCTTTGGGATAGACTTTTTCACACGGTCCGTGACTGTGGGATAGACTTTATCTTTCACACTGTCCGTGTCTGTGGGATAGACTTTATCTTTCACATGATACGTGCCTGTGGGATAGACTGTATCTTTCACATGGTCCGTGGCTGTGGGATAGACTTTATCTTTCACATGGTCCGTGGCTGTGTGAATAGACTATATCTTTCACACGGCCCGTGGCTGTGGGATAGACTTTATCTTTCACACGGTGGTTGGCTGTGGGAATAGACTCTATCTTTAACACACTCCGTGCCTGTGGGATAGACTTTATCTTTCACACGGTCCGTGGCTGTGGGGTAGTCTTCATCTTTCACACGGTCCGTGGCTGTGGGATAGACTTTATCTTTCACACGGTCCGTGGCTGTGGGGCAGACTTTATCTTTCACACGGTCCCTGGCTGTGGGGCAGACTTTATCTTTCACACGGTCCGTGTCTGTGGGGCAGACTTTATCTTTTACACGGCCCGTGCCTGTGGGGTAGACTTAATCTTTCACATGGTCCGTGGCTGTGGGAACAGACTCTATCATTCACACTGTCCGCGGCTGTGGGGTAGACTTTATCTTTCAAACGGTCCGTGCCTGTGGGATAGACTTTATCTTTCACATGGTCCGTGGCTGAGGGATAGACTTTTTCACACGGTCCATGGCTGTGGGATAGACTTTATCTTTCACACGGTCCATGCCTGTGGGATAGACTTTATCTTTCACACGGTCCGTGCCTGTAGTGTAGACTTTATCTTTCATACGGTCCGTGGCTGTGGGAGAAGACTTTATCTTTCACACGGTCTGTGGCTGTGGGAATAGACTTTATGTTTCACAAGGTCCGTGGCTCTGGGAATAGACTTTATCTTTCACATGATCCGTTGCTGTGGGGTAGACTTTATCTTTCACACGGTCCGTGGCTGTGGGATAGACTTTATCTTTCACACGGTCCGTGTCTGTGGGATAGACTTTATCTTTCACACGGTCCGTGCCTGTGGGATAGACTTTATCTTTCACATGGTCCGTGGCTGTGGGATAGACTTTATCTTTCAGACGGCCCGTGGGTGTGAAGTGGACTTTATCTTTAACACGGTCCGTGGCTGTGCGGTAGACTTTCTCTTTCACACGGCCCGTGGCTGTGGATTAGACTTTACCATTTACACGGTCCATGGCTGTGGGGTAGACTTTATCTTTCACACGGTCTGTGCCTGTGGGAAAGACTCTATCTTTCACACGGTCCGTGGCTGTGGGATAGCCTCTATCTTTCAAACGGTCCGTGGCTGTGGGAATAGACTCTATCTTTCACACGGTCCATTGCTGTGAGGTAGACTTTCTCTTTCACACGGCCCGTGCCTGTGGCATAGACTTTATCTTTCACAAGGCCTGTGCCTGTGGGGTAGACTTAATCTTTCACCCGGCCCGTTGCTGTGGGGTATACTTTATCTTTCACACGGTCCGTGGCTGTGGGAATAGACTTTATCTTTCACACGTTCCGTGGCTGTGGGAATAGACTTTATGTTTCACACGGTCCATGGCTGTGGGAATAGAGTTTATCTTTCACACGGTCCGTGCCTGTGGGATAGCCTTTATCTTTCACACGGTCCGTGGCTGTGGGATAGACTCTATCTTTCACTCGGTCCATACCTCTGGGATAGCCTCTATCTTTCACACTGTCCGTGGCTGTGGGAATAGACTTTATCTTTCACACAGTCCATGCCTGTGGGATAGACTCTATCTTTCACATGGTCCGTGACTGTGGGATAGCCTCTATCTTTCACATGGTCCGTGGCTGTGGGATAGCCTCTATCTTTCACACGGTCCGTGGCTGTGGGGTAGATTTTATCTTTCACAAGCTCCGTGGCTGTGGGATAGACTTTATCTTTCACACGGTCCGTGTCTTTGTGGTAGACTTTATCTTTCACACGGTCCGTGGCTGTGGGAGTAGACTTTATCTTTCACACGGTCCGTGGCTGTGGTGTAGACTTTATCTTTCATACGGTCCGTGGCTGTGGGAGTAGACTTTATCTTTCACACGGTCTGTGGCTGTGGGAATAATATTTAAGTTTCACAAGGTCCATGGCTCTGGGAATAGACTTTATCTTTCACATGATCCGTTGCTGAGGGGTAGACTTTATCTTTCACACGGTCCGTGCCTGTCGGATAGACTTTATCTTTCACACGGTCCGTGTCTGTGGGATAGACTTTATCTTTCACACGGTCCGTGGCTGTGGGGTAGACTTTATTTTTCACACGGTCCGTGCCTGTGGGATAGACTTTATCTTTCACACGGTCCGTAGCTGTGGGATAGACTTTATCTTTTACATGGTCCGTGGCTGTGGGATAGACTTTATCTTTCACATGGCCCGTTGGTGTGAAGTGGACTTTATCTTTAACACGGCCCGTGGCTGTGCGGTAGACTTTGTCTTTCACACGGTCCGTGGCTGTGGGGTAGACTTTATCTTTCACATGGTCCGAGGCTGTGGGAATAGACTTTATTTTTCACACGCTCCGTGGCTCTGGGATAGACTTTATCTTTCACACGGTCCGTGGCTGTGGGATAGACTTTGTCTTTCACACAGTCCGTGGCTTTGGGGTAGACTTTGTCTTTCACATGGTCCATGCCTGTGAGATAGACTTTTTCACACGGTCCGTGCCTGTGGGATAGACTTTATCTTTCACACTGTCCGTGGCTTTGGGATTGATTTTTTCACACGGTCCGTGGCTGTGGGATAGAGTTTATCTTTCACCCAGTCCGTGCCTGTGGAATAGACTTTATCTTTCACACGGTCCGTGCCTGTGGGATACACTTTAGCTTTCACACGGTGCGTGGCTGTGGGATAGACTTTACCTTTTACACGGTCCGTGGCTGTGGGGTAGACTTTATCTTTCACACGGTCCGTGCCTGTGGGATAGACTTTATCTTTCACACGGTCCGTGGCTCTGGGGTAGACTTTATCTTTCACACGGTCCATGCCTGTGGGATAGACTTTATCTTTCACACGGTCCGTGCCTGTGGGATAGACTTTTTCACACGGTCCGTGGCTGTGGGATAGACTTTATCTTTCACACGGTCTGTGCCTGTGGGAATAGACTTTATCTTTCACACGGTCCGTGCCTGTGGGATAGACTCTATCTGTCACACGGTCCGTGGCTGTGGGGTAGACTTAATCTTTCACACGGTCCGTGGCTGTGGGATAGACTTTATCTTTCAGACGGCCCGTGGCTGTGGGGTAGACGTTATCTTTCACACGGTCCGTGTCTGTGGTGTAGACTTTATCTTACACACGGCCCGTGCCTGTGGGGTAGACTTTATCTTTCACACGGTCCGTGGCTGTTTGATAGACTCTATCTTTCACACGGTCTGTGTATGTGGGGTAGACTTTATCCTTCACACGGCCCATGCATGTGGGGTAGACTTTATCTTTCACTCAGCCCTTGGCTGTGCGGTAGACTTTATCTTTCACATGTTCCGTGGCTCTGGGAATAGAGTTTATATTTCACACGGTCCGTGGCTGTGGGATCGACTCTATATTTCACACGGTCCGTGCCTGTGGGATAGACTCTATCTTTAACACGATCCGTGGATGAGGGAATAGACTTTATTTCAAACACGGTCAATGCCTGTGGGATAGACTCTATCTTTCACATGGTCCATGGCTGTGGAATAGCCTCGATCTTTCACACGGTCCGTGCCTGTGGGATAGACTTTATCTTTCACTCGGTCCGTGCCTGTGGTGTAGACTTTATCTTTCATACGGTCCGTGTCTGTGGGAGTAGACTTTATCTTTCACACGGTCTGTGGCAGTGGGATAGACTTTATCTTTCACACGGTGCGTGGCTGTGGGGTACACTTTATCTTAAACACGGTCCGTGCCTGGGGGAAAGACTCTATCTTTCACACTGTCCGTGGCTGTGGGATAGCCTCTATCTTTCACACGGTCCGTGGCTGTGGGAATAGACTCTATCTTTCCCACGGTCCATGGCTGTGAGGTAGACTTTCTCTTTCACACGTCCCGTGCCTGTGGCATAGACTTTATCTTTCACACGGCCCGTGCCTGTGGGGTAGACTTAATCATTCACCCGGCCGTTGCTGTGGGGTAGACTTATCTTTCACAGGTCCGTGCTTTATAATAGACTTTATCGTTTCAACGGTGTTACTGTGGGAATAGACTTTATGTTTCACAGTCGTCCGTCCGTGGTGTGGGAATAGACTTATCTTTCAACACAGTCAATGCCTGTGGGATAGACTCATATCTTTTCACACGGTCCGTGCTTGGGAATAGACTTTATCTTTCACACCAGTCCATGCCTGTGGGATAGACTCTATCTTTCACATGGCCGTGCTGTGGGATAGCCTCTGATCTTTCACACGGTCCGTGGCTGTGGGGTAGACTTTATCTTTCACACGGTCCGTGGCTGTGGGGTAGACTTTATCTTTCACAAGCTCCGTGGCTGTGGCATAGACTTTATCTTTCACACGGTCCGTGTCTTTGTGGTAGACTTTATCTTTCACACGGTCCGTGGCTGTGGGAGTAGACTTTATCTTTCACAAGGTCCGTGACTGTGGGAATAGACTTTATCTTTCACATGGTCCGTGGCTGTGGGATAGACTTTTTACACGGTCCGTGGCTGTGGGATAGACTTTATCTTTCACACGGTCCGTCCCTGTGGGATAGACTTTATCTTTCACACGGTCTGTCCCTGTGGGATAGACTTTACCTTTCACATGATCCGAGGCTGTGGGATAGACTTTATCTTTCACATGGTCGTTAGATGTCGGAACACACTCTATCTTTCACACGGTCTGTGGCTGTGGACTCGACTTTATCTTTCACATGGTCCGTGGCTGTGGGGTAGACTTTATCTTTCACACGGTCCGTGCCTGTGGGAAAGACTCTATCTTTCACACGGTCCGTGGCTGTGGGATAGACTTTTTCTTTCACATGGTCCGTAGCTGTGGGAATAGACTCTATCTTTCACACGGTCCGTGGCTGTGGGATAGACTCTATCTTTCACACGGTCCCTGGCTGTGGGAAAGACTTTATCTTTCGCACGGTCCGTGGCTGTGTGGTAGACTTTATCTTTCATACAATCCGTGGCTGTGGGGTACACTTTATCTTTCACACGGTCCGTGGCTGTGGGGTAGACTTTATCTTTCACATGGTTCGTGGCTCTGGTATAGACTTTATCTTTCACATGGTCCGTGGCTGTGGGATAGACTTTTTGACACGGTCCGTGCCTGTGGGATAGACTCTATCTTTCACATGGTCCGTGGCTGTGGGATTAGACTCTGTCTTTCACATTGTCCATGGCTGTCGGGTAGACTTTATCTTTCACATGGTCCATGGCTGTGGGGTAGACTTTATCTTTCACACGGTATATGGCTGTGGGATAGATTTTATCTTTCACATGGTCCGTGGCTGTGGGGTAGACTTTATCTTTCACACGGTCCATGGCTGTGAGAACAGACTCTATCTTTCACACTGTCCGTGCCTGTGGGATAGACTTTATGTTTCACACGGTCCGTGGCTTTGCGGTAGACTTTATCTTTCACACGGTCCGTACCTGTGGGATAGGCTTTATGTTTCACACGGTCCATGCCTGAGGGATAGACTTTTTCACACGGTCCGTGCCTGTGGGAAAGACTTTCTCTTTCACACGGTCCGTGCCTGTGGGATAGACTTTATATTTCACATGGTCCGTGGCTGTGGGATAGACTTTATCTTTCACGCGGTCCGTGTCTGTGGGATAGACTTTATCTTTCACATGGTCCGTGGCTGTGAGATATACTTTATCTTTCACACGGTCCGTGGCTGTGGAAATAGACTTTATCTTTCACATGGTTTGTGCCTGTGGGATAGACTTTATCTTTCACATGGTCCGTGGCAGTGGAGTAGACTTTATTTTTCACACGGTCCATTCCTGTGGGATAGACTTTTTCACACGGTCCGTGGCTGTGGGGTAGACTGTATCTTTCACATGGTCCGTGGCTGTGGGAGTAGTCTTTATCTCTCACACAAAAATATTTGCCTATTTTTCTCGTTTTAGAATTACTCTAAGGATCATGCTAATTTATGGTGTTGGTCTGTCTAGGTGATGCAGCAGTTTATTAATTTTCCTTCTCGGGGTTGTCTTAGCCATCCTCAAGTCCATACCAATTTTCTTGACTTACGAAGAAGGAAGTAAGAGTGTCTTTTTCTCTTGCTCAAATTCTGGGGAAGGGAGCAAGAACAAGAGATTCCGGGGGTGAATGGAAGGGTTAGAGAACAGATGGAATGGGAAGGAAAAGGAGGCCTTTTAAAAACTAGTTTTCAAAAGACCCCAGTTAACTGCTTGTGGCTCATTTTTCCAGCCTTCCCTTTGGGAGGATTTCTTTCACAAAGGCCCTGACTCCCCCTTAAACTCTGGGACAGCGTGCCCCTTCTGGGTGGTGGTGTGGGAATGTCGATGTCGGCTGGTGACAGTGCAGCTGGTAATGAAGTCACAATAATAGCAGAGAGAGTCCTGGTGCCAACGCCCCAGAGAATTCTGAGGAGAGCCGCATAGGTCCTGGAGGTGAGACAGCTCTGTGCCAGTGCCTCTCACTCAAGAGAGGAGCCTCTCAGCTGCATACGCACTGAAACGCTGGGCTCACTCAGACCTCTCTGCACTTCATTGCAGTTCATTTGAAGTTAATTCTAAGAAACATAACCTGGTCAGGGCACACAAGCTTGCCTGTTAGTGAACACACACACACCATTTGAGGAAACTTTGTTAAACCTGACCTCTCCCTTGTGCTCAAGGTTGTGCTTCTGAGTCAAATGCATTGATGAGAATTCCATACTCATTACTTTCCTTGTTATGTTGTTGCCATTCTAACAAAGAGCTAGATGTGACACAGGGCAGAGGAGGCAAACAGCAAATCACATGCCAGCATTTAAGGCAGAAGTAGAAGGATGCACTTGGCTTGAAGTGCTGGCCAGTTCACTTTCTTGGCTGTTATCTTTGCTTTTCCTTGATCCTTAGTCATTTAAGGGATTGGTTCTTCAACCATAAAGTTAAGTTCTTCATTCTGAGGCATTCGTTTTAAACAGTGGAGGGAGAGATAGGTGGCTGCTGCTGCGGCTTAGTTGCTTCAGTTGTGTTCGACTCTGTGCAACCCTTTGTGACCCTATGGACTGCAGCCCACCAGGCTCCTCTATCCTTGGAATTCTCTAGGCAAGAGTACTAGAGTGGGTTGCCATGCCCTCTTCCAGGGGATATTCCCAACCTAGGGTTCCCAACCAGGAATCCAACCCAGGTCTCCTGCATTGCAGGCCAGAGTCTTCGCTGCTGAGCCACCAGGGAAGCCTGAGATAGGTGACAGTAAATGCAAAGCATCATGGAATATATTTTGAGAAGATAGTTTAAAAGATATTACAAGACTGGGAATTTCCTGGTGGTCCAGCTAGGTTAGGGCTCAGCACTTTCACTGCTGGGGCATAGATTTGATCCCTGGTTGGGAAACTGCATGGCATAGCCAAAAAAAAAAAAAAAAAAAGATGTTAAAAGACATGTGACTCATCAGAAAAGTAGGGAGAAAACATTGCATGGGAAAGGCGTAGCATAAAGAGGTTAACATAAAAATAATGACCCGAGAAAAGGAGATGGCAGTTGAGCGAGGTCTCTGGTGTGCTGTGGTCAGCTGCTCTGCAAGCCGCAGTCAGTGAAAGAGGCCAGAGGGAGGACAGGATGGAGGATCCCTGATTTTATTGTGTTTGCAGCTCTCCTAGAGCTGAATTATTTTATGCAGAGAGGGGAGCTGTTATTAAAGGTTAGATGGCAGAACAGCTACATAATTTGTGGGCTAGGACAACATGAACATGTCTTTTGTTTAAATATTAAGAATTTCAAAACAGCAAGAACAACTCATTAAGCCAAGCACAGGACCCTTCTGAGTGCAGGGCCTTCTGCAAAGCGCAGGTGGCGCCCCTGTAAAGCCGACCCTGCGGGAAAAGTGGTCAGTCGTTTTCAGGGCCCTGCACTGTCCTGTGATCTTAGGTATCACTTGCCGTCATCTACTCACTGCTTATTATATACTTGGAAGAAGCTCAAAGAAAGCAAGATATGTATGCACATACATCAAGCCTTTTCTTTTTTTTTTTCTTTAGTGAAACTAAGGTTTTGGTTAGAGTTGAAGGAAAACTAAATGTTTTGTGATTGCCTGAATTTTTTATTGTGTCAGTTGTAAAATGATTAAAGCATCATTGTTAAAATATCTCCCAACTAAAATTCCATGATGATTCTGATACCCATAATCCTTTATGTGACTATATAAAATCTAAACTCCCTTTCTGATGTTTCACTTAATAAAAGAGTAACTCATATGTGGGTGTTACGGGGATACTTCAAAAATATTTACTGTTAAATATAACTTTTCAGCTTAAATTTGTGGCTTACATATTTGTAACTTGGAAAATGAAGGTAAATATTTTTCTATAATCAATTTCCTATAGTTTCTATAATCAGTTTTCAAACTAATGAAAAGTGAAAGTGAACGTTGTTCAGTCATGTTCAACTCTTTGCAACCCCATGTATACAGTCCATGAAATTCTCTAGGCCAGAATACTAGAGTGGGTAGCCTTTCCCTTCTCCAGGGGATCATCCCAACCCAGGGATTGAACCGAGGTCTCCTGCGTTGCAGGTGGATTCTTTACCACCTGAGCCACCAGGGAAGAAATAGTACTTAAAATGACAATATTTGGTATAGTCTATAGTTGCTCTTTTAAGACCATGGCAGAAGTAAATGGTTTACCACTATTACCCCCACTGCCTGTGGTCAATTAACTGCATTCAAGCTTCCCTTCCCAAATCCTCTAACTCAGCAAGTCTTTTAACTTCTGTGTCTTAGGTTGTCTTAGGTTAAATGATTTCTTAGAAATGAAGTTGAAATTGGGGCTCATGAGATTTCTCCCTACTACTGCCTTTCTAATTACCAGACTAAGTTTCTTCTGCTCATGAAGAATATTATTTCCAATGCTTACAACTTTGGAGGGGGGGGTGATTATTTTTTTAAAAAATCCCTTTTCTGACAACAAAAGAAATGTGCTCATTTTTTAAAGTGTACCCATTTCAGAAATAGGTCATATAGAAAATAGAATTTTCCAATTTTCCAACTTCCTTAAGGTAATCAAAGTGAAGTTTGGTGAAACATTTAAATTTTACACTTTTATGATCGAAAAAACAACAATGTTTTGAACTTTAGAGTATTAAATTCCTAATCTATATTTCTTCAGATTGAATATCACATGACACCTTTTGTCAAGACAACACTTCTTTTCAAGCTGGAGACCTGATCTTGTGTGGTTCACTACAAAGTTTTTCAAGCTTCTGCATAGGCATTTGTCTTATGATTTGGCCTTTATCACATCTCTAGGACTCCTTAATATTAACCAAAGACTTTTTTAGAGCTAAAAAAAGTTGTTTTTTTTTTTTTAATAAATATACTGATTCTTTGGAGTTGTTTGGGGAATCAATAAAATAATATTTGAGATAATTCCTTCAGAGGCCAATACCTTTCTTTGAAGTCCTGAGTGTTGGGCAGTTTGGGTCTAACATAGCAGCTTACTGTTTTTTTTATTAGCCTGTGGTTATTCAGAGCCAAGTCTGGTGAATATATTTAATTATGTTGAATCTCTTCCAAACTGAGTCCAAAGATGAGGAAGAATCTATCAGCTATTCAGGTTGGTTTCCTTGTATGTCTTACCCACTGACCCTATAGATATTTCCAATAAAACATTTTTTAAATGGGAAATAAAAATGTTTAACTGTGACAATATCCATTGAAATACTGCCTACCTTAAGAACTTTTTAAGGCACTGTTTTTGAAGTCCTGAATTTGTAGCTCTTTTGTTGATAAATCAGTCTTGTTATACTTTAGAACTTCTCGTTGCTTTCCCACTCATAAAATTGTATTAAAATATTATGTATTTTAAATAATATACATAAAATACATGTATTAAAATAATAATGATGATTATTATTCTGCTTGGATTATTAATCTACAAGGCTACTCTTCAGGCTAATTGTTTAGTCATAGTCATAGTCAGTCTCTCCTTCAGTGTTTTGTGCTTTTCTGGAAGACTTTCCTTTGACTCCAGGTCTTCTAAAAGGATGCAAATCACTTCAAAACAGTCATCAGTCTCCCTCCCTTTGTGGCCTCATGTGTTTGTTCTAATCTCCCCCATTCCGTCTTTTTTGTTTTGTTTTTTATTCTGTAAAGGGAGAGTAAAGAAAATCTGCAGTCAGCCCTCCTATCCCCTCCCCTCCCTTTTTCTCACCGACCCTGGAGGGTGGGCTGAGAAATAAGGAAGAACCTTCAATCCTGCCCTTTGTTAGGAACTCTGATGACTAAAACTGTTGGAACACGGCTAAAATGAGTCTTGGAGGCTCTCCCTACTTCCCCTGCCTGCCATTTCCACGGATTACTGCGGATTGGCTCTGTTGCCAAACAAGGCTGATACTGAGCCTCAAATTTTGATCCGTTTTTCATCAAGTTTGATTTAATATAGAAGTTGCAAGATTTAGTAGTAAAGCAGTTACCATTCTTATAGCAAACGTCAGCCTCATGCATGCCGAATTCCATCTCTTGAGCTGAAGGCAAAGCCGTTTGTGCAGAAGGTCCACAGCCTATTGGGTTGTAAGCAGTAATGCCGGCATCACCAAGAGAGCTATCTTTTTTGACCTGAAACAGTTATCCAGCAAATATAATCCAAAGCCATAAATTTTTCTTCCTTTAGAATGGGGGACATTGCATAACTAAATAAATTAGTAATGGAATAATATGCTTTTTTTTAAACCTGCAGATCTATGTCTGAAATGAATAAAGTGAATGTTAGAAAATTTATAGCGTTTATGGAGAGGTGATGACTAGTAATTTTAGGTTGATTGGTGGAAGAAAATGAGGGCAGCATTTTTATAAGTCACTTGGTCTGAAGCTCATGCTGGTATTGCTGGATTCTCCCAAGTGTTTACGTTGAAAGCAAATTTGTGATCAGACAATTTCACAGCAATGGTGAACAGAAAAGTTCAAAGAGAACTTTCATTTAGACTGTCAAAGATTTGTGGGAATCACATATGTGTGCGTGCGCGCGCGTGTGTGTGTATAAAATATTCATCACCTTTTATATTTCACAAATTCTGATGCAAGTTTTATTTATAACAAAACATGAATTCTATTGCCAGGGTAGGCTACTGAAAATGATCAGATCATTTTTAGAACCTTAAAATAACTTCCATAGAAATAATTTCTAAAGTTTTGTTCTCTTACATTGAAATAAATTGTTTCTCAAATCCCTAATCAGCCACAGTAGGAAATGGCAATATCAAAATACACAGTGGTGATGCTAGATTGCTTCTAATTGATGACGACATTTTCTTTTATTAATATAAGCTTCAGCATTTTAATCTAGGAGAGGAAAGAAGCCTAAAATGTTGAAAGAAGAATTCTCTGGAGCAGTTTATAAACATTTGGGGGAAATGGAAAACAAAGATGAAGCACAGGGACTGGTAAAAGGTTTCAGTGTTACTCTTGTTCACATGACAGAGCCGCAGTCAGAATACACCCCTGTGATTTGTCGCATCTGGTAGAAATGCTGCAGTAGCTAAAGGGACGTTCTCTGGCTTTGGTAAGGAAATGAGTAAACAAGACAGTGTAAAGAGAAAACCCTGGTTAGTAATCAGAGGCCACATTCCCCAACTCCTGAAACAAGTTTTAGCTTTGTATGATGCCAGAAAGAGAGAGGTCAAAAGTCTCAGAGAACTTTTGTTACGAATGGTGTTTGTTTTGTATTTTTAAAAATTTAGATGACCTAGCCAAGCTCTCTGGGTACAAAGGTTGGAGCCAGCAGCACAGTTTTAATAATCCAGTTTCTAGCAGCAATATGTTAGCATCTAATTAGATAGATTTAATAATGTGATCCACATACACATTTCCACTGCCCACTCCTTCTTTTCCTCAGATACCTTCTCACCTTCCCTGTGTTAAAGGTTCCTCTTCTCTCTCTTGCATGAAGTGTTTTGAAAGTTTGCATATGTGCCCAGAGGTTTTTGGCATTTAAACTAGTATCTCAACATTTAAAAAAGAAAAAAAAAACCTGTTTCTGAGTTATAGAAGTTATTGAGCTCCTCTGATACATTTGTCTATTCCCACAGCCTCGAGACCATGTGAAAATAAAGCTACCCCACAGCCAACGGACGGTTGTTGAAAGACAAAGTCAACGCACAGCACGACCGTGTTAAAAGATAAAATCCACTTCACAACCCACGGGCCGACCATCATGTGAAAGAAAAGTATATCCACAGCCACGGACCATGTGAAAGAAAAGTCTATCCCCACAGCCACGGACCGTGTGAAAGAATAAAAGGTCTATCCCACAGGCACGGACCGTGGATGAAAAATAAAGTCTACCCCACAGCCACGGACCATGTGAAAGATAAACTCTATCCCACAGACACGGACCGTGTGAAAGATAAAGTCTCTCCCACAGGCACGGACCGTGTGAAAGATAAAGTCTACCCCAAAGCAACGGATCATGTGAAAGATAAAGTCTATTCCCAGAGCCATGGACCTTGTGAAACTTAAAGATTACTCCCACAGCCACAGACCGTGTGAAAGATAAAGTCTACTCCCACAGCCACGGACCATATGAAAGATAAAGTCTACACCACAGCCACGGACCGTGTGAAAGAAAAAGTCTATCCCACAGCCACAGACCATGTGAAAGATAGAGTCTTTCCCACAGGCACGGACCGTGTGAAAGATATAGTCTACCCCACAGCAACGGACCATGTGAAAGATAAAGTCTAATCCACAGCTACGGGCCGTGTGAAACATAAACTCTACCCCACAGCAACGACCGTGTGAAAGATAAAGTCTTCCCACAGCCACGGACCGTGTGAAACATAAAGTCCACCCCACAGTCACGGACCGTGTGAAAGATAAAGTCTATCCCACAGCCACGGACCGTGTGAAACATAAAGTCCACCCCACAGTCACGGACCGTGTGAAAGATAAAGTCTATCCCACAGGCAAGGACCGTGTGAAAGATAAAGTCTACCCCACAGTCACGGACCATGTGAAAGATAAAGTCTATTCGCAGAACCACGGACCTTGTGAAACATAAAGTCTATTCCCACAGCCACGGACCGTGTGAAAGATAAAGTCTACTCCCACAGCCACGGAATATATAAAGATAAAGTCTACCACACAGCCACGGACCGTGTGAAAGATAAAGTATATCCCACAGCCATGGACTGTGTGAAAGAGAGAGTCTATTCCCACAGCCACGGACCATGTGAAAGAAAAAGTCTATCCCACAGCAACTGACCGTGTGAAAGATAGAGGATATCCCATAGCCACGGACCGTGTGAAAGATAGAGTCTTTCCCAAAGGCACGGACCGTGTGAAAGATAAAGTCTACCCCACAGCCATTTACCGTGTAAATGATAAAGTCTAATCCACAGCCACGGGCCGTGTGAAAGAGAAAGTCTACCGCACAGCCACGGACCGTGTTAAAGATAAAGTCCACTTCACACCCACGGGCCGTCTGAAAGATAAAGTCTATCCCACAGCCACGGACCATGTGAAAGATAAAGTCTATCCCACAGGCACGGACCGTGTGAAAGATAAAGTCTATCCCACAGCCACGGACCGTGTGAAAGATAAAGTCTATCCCACAGCCACGGACCATGTGAAAGATAAAGTCTACCCCACATCAACGGATCATGTGAAAGATAAAGTCTATTCCCAGAGCCACGGACCTTGTGAAACATAAAGTCTATTCCCACAGCCACAGACCGTGTCAAAGATAAAGTCTACTCCCACAGCCACGGACCGTATGAAAGATAAAGTCTACACCACAGGCACGGACCGTGTGAAAGATAAAGTCTATCCCACAGGCACGGACCGTGTGAAAGATAAAGTCTATCCCACAGCCATGGACCCTGTGAAAAAGTCTATCCCTCAGCCACGGACCATGTGAAAGATAAAGTCTATCCCACAGGCACGGACCGTTTGAAAGATAAAGTCTAGCCCACAGCCGCGGACAGTGTGAATGATAGAGTCTGTTCCCACAGCCACGGACCGTGTGAAAGATTAAGTCTACCCCACAGGCACGGGCCGTGTAAAAGATAAAGTCTGCCCCACAGACACGGACCGTGTGAAAGATAAAGTCTGCCCCACAGCCAGGGACCGTGTGAAAGATAAAGTCTGTCCCACAGCCACGGACCGTGTGAAAGATAAAGTCTATCCCACAGCCACGGACCGTGTGAAAGATGAAGTCTACCCCACAGCCACGGACCGTGTGAAAGATAAAGTCTATCCCACAGGCACGGAGAGTGTTAAAGATAGAGTCTATTCCCACAGCCAACCACCGTGTGAAAGATAAAGTCTATCCCACAGCCACGGGCCGTGTGAAAGATAAAGTCTATCCCACAGCCACGGACGGTATGAAAAAGTCTATCCCACAGCCACGGACCATGTGAAAGATAAAGTCTATCCCACAGGCCCGGACTGTGTGAAAGATAAAGTATATCCCACAGGCACGGACCGTGTGAAAAAGTCTATCCCACAGGCACGGACCGTGTGAAAGATAAAGTCTATCCCACAGGCACGTACCGTGTGAAAGATATAGTCTATTCCCACAGCCACGGACCGTGTGAAAGATAAAGTCTATCCCACAGCCACGGACCATGTGAAAGATACAGTCTATCCCACAGGCACGTACCATGTGAAAGATAAAGTCTATCTCACAGACACGGACAGTGTGAAAGATAAAGTCTATCCCACAGTCACGGACCGTGTGAAAAAGTCTATCCCACAGCCACGGACCGTGTGAAAGATAAAGTCTAACCCACAGGAACGGACCGTGTGAAAGATAAAGTCTATCCACAGCCACGGACCATGTGAAAAAGTCTATCCCACAGGCATGGACCGGGTGAAAGATAAAGTCTGTCCCACAGGCATGGACCGTGGTGAAAGATAAAGTCTACCCCACAGCCAGGACCGTGTGAAAAGATAAATTCTAATCCCACAGCAATGGACAGTGTGAAAGATAGAGTCGTATTCCCACGCGACAGACCATTGGAAAAGATAGAGTCTATCCCAGCAGCACGGACCGTGTGAAGAATAGAGTCCCATCCCAACAGGCACGGACCGTGTGAAAGTAAACTCTATTCCCAGGCCACGGAACATGTCAATAGATAAAGTCTACACGCACAAGCCCAAAGGGCCGAGTGAAAGATAAAGTCTAGCCCACAGGCACAGGTCGTGTGAGGGATAGTCTACCCCACAGACCAGACCGTAGTGAAGATGAGTCTATCAAACAGCCATGGACGTGTGAAAATAAAGTCTATCCCACAGGAAACGGGCCATATGAAAGATAAAAAGTCTATCCACAGTCACGGGCCCGTTGAAAGATAAACTCATCCAACAGGCATGGGCCGTGTGAAAGATAAAGTCTAACCCCATTGCCACGGCCATTTGAAAGATAATAGTCTACTCCCCAGACCCATGGACCGTGTGAAAGTAAAGTCCTACCCACAGCCACGGACCGTGTGAAAGATAAAATCTATCCCATAGCCATATACCGTGTGAAAGATAACCTCTACCTCACAACCACGGACCATGTGAAAGATAAAGTCTACCCCACAGCCATGGACCGTGTGAAAGATAGAGTCTAATCCCACAGCCACGGACCATGTGAAAGTTAGAGGCTATTCCACAGCCACGGACCGTGTGAAAGATAGAGTCCATTCCACAGGCACGGACCATGTGAAAGATAAAGTCTATCCTACAGGCACGGGCCGTGTGAAAGATAAAGTCTACCCCACAGGCATGGACCATGTGAAAGATAAAGTCTACCCCACAGCCACAGACCGTGTGAAAGATAAAATCTACCCTGCAGCCACGGGCCGTGTGAAAGACAAAGTCTATCCCATAGGCACGGACCGTGTGAAAGATAAAGTCTATCCTACAGGAACGGGCCATATGAAAGAAATGTCTACCCCAGAGCCACGGGCCGTGTGAAAGATAAAGTCTACCCCACAGGCACGGGCCGTGTGAAAGATAAAGTCTACCCCACTGCCACAGGCCGTGTGAAAGATAAAGTCTACCCCCCCAGCCATGGACCATGTGAAAGATAAAGTCTGTCACACAGCCACGGACCGTGTGAAAGATAAAGTCTACCCCCCAGCCACGGACCTTGTGAAAGATAAAGTCTACCCCACAGCCAGGGACCATGTGAAAGACAAAGTCTACCCCACAGCCATGGACCGTGTGAAAGATAGAGTCCATCCCACAGCCACGGACCATGTGAAAGATAAAGTCTATCCCAGAGCCACGGAGCGTGTGAAAGATAAAGTCTATCCCACAGCCACGGACCGTGTGAAAGATAAAGTCTACTCCCACAGCCACGGACCATATGAAAGATAAAGTCTACTACCACAGCCACGGACCGTGTGACAAATAAAGTCTACCTCACAGCCACGGACCGTGTGAAAGATAAAGTCTATCCCACAGCCATGGAACGTGTGAAAGATAGAGTCTATTCCCACAGCCACGGACTGTGTGAAAGATAGAGGCTATCCCGCAGCCATGGACCATGTGAAAGTTAGAGTCTATCCCACAAGCATGGACCGTGTTTGAGATAAAGTCTATTTCCTCATCCACGGATCGTGTGAAAGATAGAGTCTATCCCACAGGCACGGACCGTGTGAAAGATAGAGTCCATCCCACAGCCACGGACCGTGTGAAAGATAAACTCTATTCCCAGAGCCACGGAACATGTCAAAGATAAAGTCTACCGCACAGCCAAGGGCCGAGTGAAAGATAAAGTCTAGCCCACAGGCACAGGCCGTGTGAAGGATAAAGTCTACCCCACAGACACAGACCGTGTGAAAGACAGAGTCTATCAAACAGCCATGGACCGTGTGAAAGATAAAGTCTATCCCACAGGAACGGGCCATATGAAAGATAAAGTCTACTCCACAGTCACGGGCCGTGTGAAAGATAAACTCTATCCAACAGGCACAGGCCGTGTGAAGGATGAAGTCTACCCCACAGACACAGACCGTGTGAAAGATAGAGTCTATCAAACAGCCATGGACCGTGTGAAAGATAAAGTCTATCCCACAGGAACGGGCCATATGAAAGATAAAGTCTACTCCACAGTCACGGGCCGTGTGAAAGATAAACTCTATCCAACAGGCATGGGCCGTGTGAAAGATAAAGTCTACCCCATTGCCACGGGCCATTTGAAAGATAAAGTCTACCCCCCAGCCATGGACCGTGTGAAAGATAAAGTCTACCCCACAGCCACGGACCGTGTGAAAGTTAAAATCTATCCCATAGCCATATACCGTGTGAAAGATAAACTCTACCTCACAACCACGGACCATGTGAAAGATAAAGTGTACCCCACAGCCATGGACCGTGTGAAAGATAGAGTCTAATCCCACAGCCACGGACCATGTGAAAGTTAGAGGCTATTCCACAGCCACGGACCGTGTGAAAGATAGAGTCCATTCCACAGGCACGGACCATGTGAAAGATAAAGTCTATCCCACAGGCACGGACCGTGTGAAAGATAAAGTCTACCCAACAGGCATGGACCATGTGAAAGATAAAGTCTACCCCACAGCCACGGGCCGTGTTAAAGAAAAAGTCTACCCTGCAGCCACGGGCCGTGTGAAAGACAAAGTCTATCCCATAGGCATGGACCGTGTGAAAGATAAAGTCTATCCTACAGGAACGGGCCATATGAAAGAAATGTCTACCCCAGAGCCACGGGCCGTGTGAAAGATAAAGTCTACCCCACAGGCACGGGCCGTGTGAAAGATAAAGTCTACCCCACTGCCACAGGCCGTGTGAAAGATAAAGTCTACCCCCCAGCCATGGACCATGTGAAAGATAAAGTCTGTCACACAGCCACGGACCGTGTGAAAGATAAAGTCTACCCCCCAGCCACGGACCTTGTGAAAGATAAAGTCTACCCCACAGCCAGGGACCATGTGAAAGACAAAGTCTACCCCACAGCCATGGACCGTGTGAAAGATAGAGTCCATCTTTAATCCACAGCCAAGGGCCATGTGAAAGATAAAGTCTACCCCACAGCCATGGACCGTGTGAAAGATAAAGTCTATCCCACAGGCACGGACAGTGTGAATGATACAGTCTGTTCCCACAGCCATGGACCGTGTGAAAGATTAAGTCTACCACAAAGACACGGACCGTGTGAAAGATAAAGTCTATGCCACAGCCACGGACCTTGTGAAAGATAAAGTCTACCCCACAGCCACGGACCGTGTGAAAGATAGAGGCTATCCCACAGCCACGGACCGTGTGAAAGATAGAGGCTATCCCACAGCCACGGACCATGTGAAAGATAGAGGCTATCCCATAGGTATGGACCGAGTGAAAGATAGAGTCTACCTCACAGCCACGGACCGTGTGAAAGATAAAGGCTATCCCACAGGCACGGACGGTGTGAAAGATAAAGTCTATTCCCACAGCCACGGACCGTGTGAAACATAAATTCTATTCCCACAGTCACGGACCGTGTGAAAGATAAAGTCTATTCCCACAGGCACGGACCTTGTGAAAGATAAAGTCTACCCCACAGCAACGGGCCGGGTGAATGATTAAGTCTACCCCACAGGCACGGGCCGTGTGAAAGATAAAGTCTATGCCACAAGCACGGGCCGTGTGAAAGAGAAAGTCTACCTCACAGCCATGGACCGTGTGAAAGATAGAGTCTATTCCCACAGCCACGGACCGTGTGAAAGATAGAGGCTATCCCACAGCCACGGACCGAGTGAAAGATAGAGTCTTTCCCCCAGGCACGGACCGTGTGAAAGATAAAGTCTACCCCACAGCCACGCACCGTGTGAAAGATAAAGTCTATCCCACTGCCACAGACCGTGTGAAAGATAAAGTCTACTCACACAGCCACGGACCGTGTGAAAGATAAAGTCTATCCCACAGCGATGGACCGTGTGAAAGATAGAGTCTATTCCCACAGCCACGGACTGTGTGAAAGATCGAGGCTATTCCACAGCCATGGCCCATGTGAAAGATAGAGTCTATCCCACAGGCATTGACCGTGTTTGAAATAAAGTCTATTCCCTCATCCATGGATCGTGTGAAAGATAGAGTCTATCCCACAGGCACGGACCGTGTGAAATATAGAGTCCATCCCACAGCCACGGACCGTGTGAAAGATAAACTCTATTCCCAGAGCCACGGAACATGTGAAAGATAAAGTCTACCGCACAGCCAAGGGCCGAGTGAAAGATAAAGTCTACCCCACATGCACGGGCCGTGTGAAGGATAAAGTCTACCCCACATACACAGACCGTGTGAAAGATAGAGTCTATCAAACAGCCACGGACCGTGTGAAAGATAAAGTCTACCCCACAGGCACGGGCCGTGTGAAAGATAAAGTCTACACCACAGACACGGACCGTGTGAAAGATAACGTCTACCCCACAGCCACGGGCCGTCTGAAAGATAAAGTCTACCCCACAGCCACGGACCGTGTGAAAGATAAAGTCTATCCCACAGCCACGGACCGTGTGACAGATAGAGTCTATCCCACAGGCACGGACCGTGTGAAAGATAGAGTCTATTCCCACAGCCACGGGTCGTGTGAAAGATAAAGTCTATCCCATAGCCCCGGACCGTGTGAAAGATAAAGTCTATCCCACAGCCACGGACCGTGTGAAAGATAAAGTCTATCCCACAGCCACGGACCGTGTGAAAGATAAAGTCTATCCCACAGCCACGGACCGTGTGAAAAAGTCTATCCCACAGCCACGGACCGTGTGAAAGATAAAGTGTATTCCCACAGGCACAGACCGTGTGAAAGATAAAGTCTATCCCACAGGCATGGACCGTGAAAAAGTCTATCCCACAGCACGGACCGTGTGAAAGATAAAGTCTATCCCACAGGCATGCGACCTTGTGAAAGATAAAGTCTACCCAAGCCACGGACCGTGTGAAAAGATAAAAGTCTTTATCCCCACAGGGCACGGACCGTGTGAAAATAAAGTCTACCCACAGCACGTACCGGTGATGAAAGATAAAGTCTATCCCACAGCCACGAACGTGTGAAAGCTAAAGTCTGTCCCACAGGCACGGACCGTGTGAAAGATAAAGTCTATTCCACAGGCACGGACTGGGTGAAAGATAAACTCTATCCCACAGCCACGGACCGTGTGAAAAAATCAATCCCAAAGCCACGGACAGTGTGAAAGATAAAGTCTATCCCACAGGCACGGACCGTGTGAAAAAGTCTATCTCACAGGCATGGACCATGTGAAAGACAAAGTCTACCCCAAAGCCACGGACCGTGTGAAAGACAAAGTCTATCCCACAGCCACGGACCGTGTGAAAGATAAAGTCTATCCCAGAGCCACGGAGCGTGTGAAAGATAAAGTCTATCCCACAGCCACGGACCGTGTGAAAGGTAAAGTCTACCCCACAGGCACGGACCGTGTGAAAGATACAGGCTATTCCCATAGCCACGGACCGTGTGAAACATAAAGTCTACTCCCACAGCCATGGACCGTTTGAAAGATAAAGTCTACTCAAACAGCCATGGACCGTGTGAAAGATAAAGTCTATACCACAGCCAAGGACCGTGTGAAAGATAAAGTCTATCCCACAGCCATGGACTGTGTGAAAGATAGAGTCTATTCCCACAGCCACGGACCGAGTGAAAGATAGAGGCTATCCCACAGCCACGGACCATGTGAAAGATAGAGTCTATCCGACAGGCATGCACCGTGTGAAAGATAAAGTCTATTCCCACAGCCATGGACCGTGTGAAAGATATAGTCTATCCCACAGGCACGGACCATGTGAAAGATAGAGTCTATCCCACAGCCACGGACCGTGTGAAAGATGAAGTCTATCCCACAGGCAGGGACCGTGTGAAAAAGTCTATCCCAGAGGCATGGACCATGTGAAAGATAAAGTCTACCCCAAAGACACGGACCGTGTGAAAGATAAAGTCTATCTCACAGCCACGGACGTGTGAAAGAAGTCTATCCCAGAGCCACGGAGCGTGTGAAAGATAAAGTCTAACCCACAGCCGCGGACCGTGTGAAAGATAAAGTCTACCCCACAGACACGGACCGTGTGAAAGATGCAGGCTATTCCCACAGCCACGGAACGTGTGAAACATAAAGTCTATTCCCACAGCCATGGACCGTGTGAAAGATAAAGTCTACTCCAACAGCCACGGATCGTGTGAAAGATAAAGTGTATCCCAGAGTCACGGAGCGTGTGAAAGATAAAGTCTATCCGACAGCCATGGACCGTGTGAAAGATAGAGTCTATTCCCACAGCCACGGACCGTGTGAAACATAAAGTGTATTCCCACAGCCACGGACCGTGTTGAAAATAAAGTCTATTCCCACAGCCTCGGACCATGTGAAAGATAAAGTCTACCCCACAGCCACGGACCGTGTGAAAGACAAAGTCTACCGCACAGCCACGGACCGTGTAAAAGATAAAGTCCACTTCACACCCACGGGCCGTGTGAAAGATAAAGTCTATCCCACAGCCACGGACCATGTGAAAGATAAAGTCTATCCCACAGCCACGGACCGTGTGAAAGATAAAGTCTATCCCACAGGCACGGACCGTGTGAAAAATAAAGTCTACCCCACAGCCACGGACCATGTGAAAGATAAAGTCTATCCCACAGACACGGACCGTGTGAAAGATAAAGTCTCTCCCACAGGCACGGACCGTGTGAAAGATAAAGTCTACCCCACAGCAACGGATCATGTGAAAGATAAAGTCTATTCCCAGAGCCATGGACCTTGTGAAACTTAAAGATTACTCCCACAGCAACAGACCGTGTGAAAGATAAAGTCTACTCCCACAGCCACGGACTGTATGAAAGATAAAGTCTACACCACAGCCACGGACCGTGTGAAAGAAAAAGTCTATCCCACAGCCACACACCATGTGAAAGATAGAGTCTTTCCCACAGGCACGGACCGTGTGAAAGATATAGTCTACCCCACAGCCACGGACCATGTGAAAGATAAAGTCTAATCCACAGCTACGGGCCGTGTGAAACATAAACTCTACCCCACAGCAACGACCGTGTGAAAGATAAAGTCTTCCCACAGCCACGGACCATGTGAAACATAAAGTCCACCCCACAGTCACGGACCGTGTGAAAGATAAAATCTATCCCACAGGCACGGACCGTGTGAAAGATAGAGTGTATTCCCACAGGAACGGACCATGTGAAAAAAAGTCTATCCCACAGCCACGGACCGTGTGAAAGATAGAGGCTATCCCATAGCCACGGACCGTGTGAAAGATAGAGTCTTTCCCAAAGGCACGGACCGTGTGAAAGATAAAGTCTACCCCACAGCCATGGACCGTGTAAATGATAAAGTCTAATCCACAGCCATGGGCCGTGTGAAAGAGAAAGTCTACCGCACAGCCACGGACCGTGTTAAAGATAAAGTCCACTTCACACCCACGGGCCGTCTGAGATAAAGTCTATCCCACAGCCACGGACCATGTGAAAGATAAAGTCTATCCCACAGGCACGGACCGTGTGAAAGATAAAGTCTATCCCACAGCCACGGACCGTGTGAAAGATAAAGTCTATTCCACACCCACGGACCGTGTGAAAGATAAAGTCTACCCCACATCAACGGATCATGTGAAAGATAAAGTCTATTCCCAGAGCCATGGACCTTGTGAAACATAAAGTCTATTCCCACAGCCACAGAACGTGTGAAAGATAAAGTCTACTCCCACAGCCACGGACCGTATGAAAGATAAAGTCTACACCACAGGCACGGACCGTGTGAAAGATAAAGTCTATCCCACAGGCACGGACCGTGTGAAAGATAAAGTCTATTTCACAGCCATGGACCGTGTGAAAAAGTCTATCCCTCAGGAACGGACCATGTGAAAGATAAAGTCTATCCCACAGGCACGGACAGTTTGAAAGATAAAGTCTACCCCACAGCCGCGGACAGTGTGAATGATAGAGTCTGTTCCCACAGCCACGGACCGTGTGAAAGATTAAGTCTACCCCACAGGCACGGGCCGTGTAAAAGATAAAGTCTGCCCCACAGACACGGACCGTGTGAAAGATAAAGTCTGCCCCACAGCCACGGACCGTATGAAAGATAAAGTCTACCCCACAGGCACGGACCGTGTGAAAGATAAAGTCTATCCCACAGGCACGGACCGTGTGAAAGATGAAGTCTACCCCACAGCCATGGACCGTGTGAAAGATAAAGTCTATCCCACAGGCACGGACAGTGTTAAAGATAGAGTCTATTCCCACAGCCAACCACCGTGTGAAAGATAAAGTCTATCCCACAGCCACGGACCGTGTGAAAGATAAAGTCTATCCCACAGCCACAGACCGTGTGAAAGATAAACTCTATCCCACAGGCACGGACCGTGTGAAAGATAGAGTGTATTCCCACAGCCACGGAACGTGTGAAAGATAAAGTCTATCCCACAGGCAAGGACCGTGTGAAAGATAAAGACTACCCACAGTCACGGACCATGTGAAAGATAAAGTCTATTCGCAGAGCCACGGACGTTGTGAAACATAAAGTCTATTCCCACAGCCACGGACCGTGTGAAAGATAAAGTCTACTCCCACAGCCACGGAATATATAAAGATAAAGTCTACCACACAGCCACGGACCGTGTGAAAGATAAAGTCTATCCCACAGGCATGGAGAGTGTTAAAGATAGAGTCTATTCCCACAGCCAACCACCGTGTGAAAGATAAAGTCTATCCCACAGCCACGGGCCGTGTGAAAGATAAAGTCTATCCCACAGCCACGGACAGTGTGAAAAAGTCTATCCCACAGCCACGGACCATGTGAAAGATAAAGTCTATCCCACAGGCCCGGACTGTGTGAAAGATAAAGTATATCCCACAGGCTCGGACCGTGTGAAAAAGTCTATCCCACAGGCACGGACCGTGTGAAAGATAAAGTCTATCCCACAGGCACGTACCGTGTGAAACATAAAGTCTATTCCCACAGCCACGGACCGTGTGAAACATAAAGTCTACTACCACAGCCACGGACCGTGTGACAAATAAAGTCTGCCTCACAGCCACAGACCGTGTGAAAGATAAAGTCTATCCCACAGCCATGGAACGTGTGAAAGATAGAGGCTATCCCACAGCCATGGACCATGTGAAAGTTAGAGTCTATCCCACAAGCATGGACCGTGTTTGAGATAAAGTCTATTCCCTCATCCACGGATCGTGTGAAAGATAGAGTCTATCCCACAGGCACGGACCGTGTGAAAGATAGAGTCCATCCCACAGCCACAGACCGTGTGAAAGATAAACTCTATTCCCAGAGCCACGGAACATGTTAAAGATAAAGTCTACCGCACAGCCAAGGGCCGAGTGAAAGATTAAGTCTAGCCCACAGGCACAGGCCGTGTGAAGGATAAAGTCTACCCCACAGACACAGACCGTGTGAAAGATAGAGTCTATCAAACAGCCATGGACCGTGTGAAAGATAAAGTCTATCCCACAGGAACGGGCATCTCAGACGGCCCATGGGTGTGAAGTGGACTTTTCTTTACACGGTCCGGGCTTGCGGTAAACCTTTCTCTTTCATACGACCGTCGGCTGTGGATTAGACTTTAATCATTTACACGGGTCCATGGCTGTGGTAGAACTTTATCTTTCACGCGGTCCGTGCCTTTGGGAAAGACTCTATCTTTCACACGGTCCGTGGCTATGGGATAGCCTCTATCTTTCACACGGTCCGTGGCTGTGGGATAGACTTTTTTTCACATGGTCCGAGGCTGTGGGAATACACTCTATCTTTCACACGGTCCGTGCCTGTGGGATAGACTTTATCTTTCACACGGTCCGTGACTGTGGGGTGGACTTTATGTTTCACACGGTCCGTGGCTGTGGTGTAGACTTTATCTTTCTTACGGTCCGTGGCTGTGGGAGTAGACTTTATCTTTCACACGGTCTGTTGCTGTGGGAGTAATCTTTAAGTTTCACAAGGTCCATGGCTCTGGGAATAGACTTTATCTTTCACATGATCCGTTGCTGTGGGGTAGACTTTATCTTTCACACGGTCCGTGCCTGTGGGATAGACTTTATCTTTCACACGGCCCGTGTCTGTGGGATAGACTTTATCTTTCACACGGTCCGTGGCTGTGGGGTAGACTTTATTTTTCACACGGTCCGTGCCTGTGGGATAGACTTTATCTTTCACACGATCCGTGGCTGTGGGATAGACTTTATCTTTCTCATGGTCCGTGGCTGTGGGATAGACTTTATCTTTCACACGGCCCGTGGGTGTGAAGTGGACTTTATCTTTAACACGGTCCGTGGCTGTGCGGTAGACTTTGTCTTTCACACGGTCCGTGGCTGTGGGGTAGACTTTATCTTTCACATGGTCCGAGGCTATGGGAATAGACTTTATTTTCAACACGGTCCGTGGCTGTGGGAATACACTTTATGTTTCACACGGTCCGTGGCTGTGGGAATAGACTCTATCTTTCACACGGTCCATGGCTGTCGGATAGACTTTATCTTTCACACGCTCCGTGGCTCTGGGATACACTTTATCTTTCACACGATCCGTGGCTGTTGGAGTAGACTTTATCTTTCACACGGTCCATGGCTGTGGGAATAGACTTTATGTTTCACACGTTCTGTGGCTGTGGGAATAGCCTGCATCTTTCACACGGTCCGGGCCTGTGGGGTAGACTTTATCTTTCACACGGTCCGCGGCTGTGGGTTAGACTTTATCTTTCACACGCTCCTTGGCTCTGGGATAGACTTTATCTTTCACACGGTCCGTGGCTGTGAGATAGACTTTATCTTTCACACGGTCCGTGTCTTTGGGGTAGACTTTATCTTTCACATGGTCCATGCCTCTGGGATAGACTTTTTCACACGGTCCGTGCCTGTGGGATAGACTTCATCTTTCACACGGTCCGTGGCTGTGGGATAGACTCTATCTTTCACATGGTCCGTGCCTGTGGGATAGATTCTATCTTTCACACGGTCCATGGCTGTGGGAATAGACTTTATCTTTCACACGGTGCATGCCTGTCGGATAGACTCTATCTTTCACATGGTCCGTGGCTGTGGGATAGCCTCTATCTTTCACTCGGTCCGTGGCTGTGGGAATAGACTTTATCTTTCACACGGTCCATGGCTGTGGGAGTAGACTTTATGTTTCACACGGTCCGTGGCTATGGGAATAGACTTTATCTTTCACATGATCCGTTGATGTGGGGTAGACTTTATCTTTCACACGGTCCGTGGCTGTGGGATAGACTTTGTCTTTCACACGGTCCGTGGCTTTGGGGTAGACTTTGTCTTTCACATGGTCCATGCCTGTGAGATAGACTTTTTCACACAGTCCGTGGCTGTGGGGTAGACTTTATCTTTCACACGGTCCGTGGCTGTGGGATAGACTTTGTCTTTCACACGGTCCGTGGCTGTGGGATAGACTTTGTCTTTCACACGGTCTGTGGCTGTGGGATAGACTTTATCTTTCACACGGTCCGTGCTTGTGGGATAGACTTTATGATTCACACGGTTCGTGGCTGTGGGATAGACTTTTTCACACGGTCCGTTGCTGTGGAATAGACTTTATCTTTCACACGGTCCGTGCCTGTGGGATAGACTTTGTCTTTCACACGGTCCGTGGCTCTGGGGTAGACTTTATCTTTCACACGGTCCATGCCTGTGGGATAGAGTTTATCTTTCACACGGTCCGTGCCTGTGGGATAGACTTTTTCACACGGTCCGTGGTTGTGGGATAGACTTTATCTTTCACACGGTCTGTGCCTGTGGGAATACACTTTATCTTTCACATGGTCCGTGGCTGTGGGATAGACTTTTTCACACGGTCCGTGGCTGTGGGATAGACTTTATCTTTCACACGGTCCGTGGCTGTGGGATAGACTTTATATTTCACACGGTCCGTGGCTGTGGGATAGACTTTATCTTTCACACGGTCCGGGGCTATGGGATAGACTTTATCTTTCACACGACCCGTGGCTGTGGGAATAGACTCTATCTTTCACACGGTCCGTGCCTGTGGGATAGACTCTATCTGTCACACGGTCCGTGGCTGTGGGATAGACTTTATCTTTCACACGGTCCGTGGCTGTGGGATAGACTTTATCTTTCACACGGCCCGTGGCTGTGGGGTAGACGTTATCTTTCACACGGTCCGTGTCTGTGGTGTAGACTTTATCTTTCACACGGCCCGTGCCTGTGGGGTAGACTTTATCTTTCACACGGTCCGTGGCTGTTTGATAGACTCTATCTTTCACACGGTCTGTGTTGTGGGGTAGACTTTATCCTTCACACGGCCCGTGCATGTGGGGTAGACTTTATCTTTCACTCGGCCCTTGGCTGTGCGGTAGACTTTATCTTTCACATGTTCCGTGGCTCTGGGAATAGAGTTTATCTTTCACACAGTCCGTGGCTGTGGGATGGACTCTATATTTCACACGGTCCGTGCCTGTGGGATAGACTCTATCTTTCAGACGATCCGTGGATGAGGGAATAGACTTTATTTCAAACACGGTCAATGCCTGTGGGATAGACTCTATCTTTCACATGGGCCATGGCTGTGGAATAGCCTCGATCTTTCACACAGTCCGTGGCTGTGGGAATAGACTCTATCTTTCACACGGTCCATCGCTGTGGGATAGACTTTATCTTTCACACGGTCCGTGGCTGTGGGGTAGACTTTATCTTTCACACGGTCCGTGCCTGGGGGAAAGACTCTATCTTTCACACGGTCCGTGGCTGTGGGATAGCCTCTATCTTTCACACGGTCCATGGCTGTGAGGTAGACTTTCTCTTTCACACGGCCCGTGCCTGTGGCATAGACTTTATCTTTCACACGGCCCGTGCCTGTGGGGTAGACTTAATCATTCACCCGGCCCGTTGCTGTGGGGCAGACTTTATCTTTCACAAGGTCCGTGCCTGTGGGAATAGACTTTATCTTTCACACGGTCCGTGACTGTGGGAATAGAATTTATGTTTCACACGGTCCGTGGCTGTGGGAATAGACTTTATCTTTCACACCGTCCGTGCCTGTGGGATAGCCTTTATCTTTCACACGGTCCGTGGCTGTGGGATAGACTCTATCTTTCACTCGGTCCATACCTCTGGGATAGCCTCTATCTTTCACACGGTCCGTGGCTTTGGGAATAGACTTTATCTTTCACACACTTCATGCCTGTGGGATAGACTCTATCTTTCACATGGTCCGTGGCTGTGGGATAGCCTCTATCTTTCACACGGTCCGTGGCTGTGGGATAGCCTCTATCTTTCACACAGTCCGTGGCTGTGGGGTAGACTTTATCTTTCACAAGCTCTGTGGCTGTGGCATAGACTTTATCTTTCACACGGTCCGTGTCTTTGTGGTAGACTTAATCTTTTACACGGTCCATGGCTGTGGGAACAGACTGTATCATTAACACTGTCCGTGCCTGTGGGATAGACTTTATCTTTCACACGGTCCATGGCTGTGGGGTAGACTTTATCTTTCACACGGCCCTTGGCTGTGGATTAAACTTTATCTTTCACACGGTCCGTGGCTGAGGGATAGACTTTTTCACACTGTCCGTGCCTGTGGGATAGACTTTATCTTTCACAAGGTCCGTGCCTGTGGGATAGACTATGTTTCACACGGGCCCTGGCTGTGGGATAGACTTTTTCACACGGTCCGTTGCTGTGGGATAGACTTTATCTTTCACACGGTCCATTGCTTTGGGATAGACTTTATCTTTCACATGGTCAGTGCCTGTCGGATAGACTTTATCTTTCACATGGTCCGTGGCTGTGGGATAGACTTTATCTTTCACACGGTCCGTGGCTGTGGGAATAGACATTATCTTTCACGTGGTCTCTGCCTGTGAGATAGACTTTATCTTTCACATGGTCCGTGGCTGTGGGGTAGTCTTTATCTTTCACACGGTCCGTGCCTGTGGGATAGACTTTTTCACATGGTCCGTGGCTGTGGGGTAGACTTAATCTTTCACATGGTCCGTGGCTGTGGGAGTAGTCTTTATCTTTCACACGGTCCGTGGCTGTGGGAATAGACTTTATGTTTCACAAGGTCCGTGGCTCTGGGAATTGAATTTATCTTTCACATTGTCCGTGGCTGTGGGGTAGACTTTATCTTTCATACGGTCCGTGCCTGTGGGATAGACTTTATCTTTCACATGGTCCGGGGCTGTGGTATAGACTTTATCTTTCACACAGTCTGTGGCTGTGGGATAGACTTTTTCACACGGTCCTTGGCTGTGGGGTAGACTTTATCTTTCACATGGCCCGTGGCTGTGGGATAGCCTGTATCATTCACACAGTCCGTGGCTGTGGGAATAGACCCTATCTTTCACAGGGTCCATGGCTGTGGGATAGACTTTATCTTTCACACGGTCCGTGGCTGTGGGGTAGACTTTATTTTTCACACGGTCCGTGGCTGTGGTAGTAGACTTTATCTTTCACACGGTCCGTGGCTGTGGGAATAGACTTTATGTTTCACACAGTCCGTGGCTCTGCGAATAGACTTTATCTTTCACACGGTCCGTGCCTGTGGGGTAGACTTTATCTTTCACATGGTCCGTGCCTGTGGGATAGACTCTATCTTGCACATGGTCTGTCGCTGTGGGAATAGACTCTATCTTTCACACGGTCCGTGCCTGTGGGATAAACTTTATCTTTCACACGGTCCGTGGCTGTGGGATAGACTTTATCTTTCACACGGTCCGTGGCTCTGGGAATAGAGTTTATCTTTCTCACAGTCCGTGCCTGTGGGATAGACTTTATCTTCACACGGTCCGTGCCTGTGGGATAGACTCTATCTTTCACATGGGCTGTGGGATTAGACTCTATCTTTCACTGTGGGAAATTAGACTCTATCTTTCACACGGTCCCATGGCTGTGGGGTAGACTTTATCTTTACATCATGGTCGCCGTGCTGTGGGTAGACTTTTATCAATTCACATGGTCCGTGGCCTGTTGGGATAGACTCTATCTTTCACATGGATCCGTGCCTGTGGGAATAGACTCTATCTTTCACATGGTCCGTTGCTGTTGGATTAGACTCTATATTTCACACGGTCCATGGCTGTGGGGTAAACTTTATCTTTCACATGGTCCGTGGCTGTGGGGTAGACTTTATCTTTCACACGGTATGTGGCTGTGGGTTAGATTTCATCTTTCACACGGTCCGTGGCTGTGGGATAGACTTTATCTTTCACACGGTCCGTGGCTGGGGGGTAGACTTTATCTTTCAAATGGCCCGTGGCAATGGGGTAGACTTTATCTTTCACACGGCCCATGCCTCTTGGATAGAGTTTATCTTTCACACGGCCCGTGGCTGTGGAGTAGACTTTATCTTTCATATGGCCCGTTCCTGTGTGATAGACTTTATCTTTCACACGGTCCGTGCCTATGGGATAGACTTTCTCTTTCACTCGGCAGGTGGCTGCGGGGTAGACTTTATCTTTCACATGGTCCGTGCCTCTGGACAGACTTTGTCTTTCACACGGTCCGTGCCTGTGGGATAGACTTTTTCACAAGGTCCGTGGCTGTGGGATAGACTATCTTTCATACGGTACGTGCCTGTGGGATAGACTTTATCTTTCACACGGTGGTTGGCTGTGGGAATAGACTCTATCTTTAACACTCTCCGTGCCTGTGGGATAGACTTTATCTTTCACACGGTCCGTGGCTGTGGGGTAGACTTCATCTTTCACACGGTCCGTGGCTGTGGGGTAGACTTTATCTTTCACACGGTCCGTGGCTGTGGGGCAGACTTTATCTTTCACACGGTCCCTGGCTGTGGGGCAGACTTTATCTTTCACACGGTCCGTGTCTGTGGGGCAGACTTTATCTTTTACACGGCCCGTGCCTGTGGGGTAGACTTAATCTTTCACACGGTCCGTGTCTGTGGGAACAGACTCTATCATTCACACTGTCCGCGGCTGTGGGGTAGACTTTATCTTTCAAACGGTCCGTGCCTGTGGGATAGACTTTATCTTTCACATGGTCCGTGGCTGAGGGATAGACTTTTTCACACGGTCCATGGCTGTGGGATAGACTTTATCTTTCACACGGTCCGTGCCTGTGGGATAGACTTTATCTTCACACGGTCCGTGCCTGTGGTGTAGACTTTATCTTTCATACGGTCCGTGGCTGTGGGAGTAGACTTTATCTTTGACACGGTCTGTGGCTGTGGGAATAGACTTTATGTTTCACAAGGTCCGTGGCTCACGCCACGGACCGTGTGAAAGATAAAGTCTATCCCCATGCACGGACCGTGTGAAAAAGTCTACCCCACAGCCACGGGCCGTGTAAAAGATTAAGTCTACCCCACAGGCACGGGCCGTGTGAAAGATAAAGTCTATCCCACAGGCACGGACAGTGTTAAAGATAGAGTCTATTCCCACAGCCAACCACTCTATGAAGAATCAAAGTCCTATCTCACCTAGACCACGGGCGTGTGGAAAGCATAAAGTGCTATCCCACAGCCACGGACCCGTGTTGAAAAAGGTCATACTCCCACAGCCCGGACCATGTGAAGATAAAGTCTATCACAGGCCGGGACTGTGTGAAAGCATAAAGTCCATATCCCACAGCACGGACCGTGTGAAAAGAGGTCTATCCCAACAGGACACTAGACGTGTGAAAGATAAAGTCTATCACCCAGGGCACGTACCGTGTGAAAGATTATTAGTCTATTCCCCGCAGCACGGACCTGTTTGAAGATAAAGTCATATCCCACAGCCACGGACCATGTGAAAGATGCAGTCTATCCCACAGGCACGTACATGTGAAGATAACATGTCATGATCTCACAGACAACGGACAGTGTGAAAGATAACAGTCTATCCCACAGTCCACGGACCGTGGAAAAGTCCTATCCCAAGCCACGGACCGTGAAAGATAAAGTCTAACCCACAGGAAACGGGACCGTGTGAAAGTAACAGGTCTTATCCACAGCCACGGACATGTGAAAAAGTCTATTCCCACAGGCTTGGACCCTGTGACAGTTAAGTCTGTCCCAGCAGGGCCATCGGACCGTGTGAAAGATAAAGTCTACCCACAGGCCACGGACCGTGTGAAATCCAAAGTCTAACCCACAGCCATGACGTGTGAAAGATAGCTCTATTTCCCACAGCGACAGACCATTTGGGGAAGATAGAGTCTATCCCACAGGCACGGACCGGGTGAAATATAGAGTCCATCCCACAGCCACGGACCGTGTGAAAGATAAACTCTATTCCCAGAGCCACGGAACATGTCAAAGATAAAGTCTACCGCACAGCCAAGGGCCGAGTGAAAGATAAAGTCTAGCCCACAGGCACAGGCCGTGTGAAGGATAAAGTCTACCCCACAGACACAGACCGTGTGAAAGACAGAGTCTATCAAACAGCCATGGACCGTGTGAAAGATAAAGTCTATCCCACAGGAACGGGCCATATGAAAGATAAAGTCTACTCCACAGTCACGGGCCGTGTGAAAGATAAACTCTATCCAACAGGCACAGGCCGTGTGAAGGATGAAGTCTACCCCACAGACACAGACCGTGTGAAAGATAGAGTCTATCAAACAGCCATGGACCGTGTGAAAGATAAAGTCTATCCCACAGGAACGGGCCATATGAAAGATAAAGTCTACTCCACAGTCACGGGCCGTGTGAAAGATAAACTCTATCCAACAGGCATGGGCCGTGTGAAAGATAAAGTCTACCCCATTGCCACGGGCCATTTGAAAGATAAAGTCTACCCCCCAGCCATGGACCGTGTGAAAGATAAAGTCTACCCCACAGCCACGGACCGTGTGAAAGATAAAATCTATCCCATAGCCATATACCGTGTGAAAGATAAACTCTACCTCACAACCACGGACCATGTGAAAGATAAAGTGTACCCCACAGCCATGGACCGTGTGAAAGATAGAGTCTAATCCCACAGCCACGGACCATGTGAAAGTTAGAGGCTATTCCACAGCCACGGACCGTGTGAAAGATAGAGTCCATTCCACAGGCACGGACCATGTGAAAGATAAAGTCTATCCCACAGGCACGGACCGTGTGAAAGATAAAGTCTACCCAACAGGCATGGACCATGTGAAAGATAAAGTCTACCCCACAGCCACGGGCCGTGTTAAAGAAAAAGTCTACCCTGCAGCCACGGGCCGTGTGAAAGACAAAGTCTATCCCATAGGCATGGACCGTGTGAAAGATAAAGTCTATCCTACAGGAACGGGCCATATGAAAGAAATGTCTACCCCAGAGCCACGGGCCGTGTGAAAGATAAAGTCTACCCCATAGGCACGGGCCGTGTGAAAGATAAAGTCTACCCCACTGCCACAGGCCGTGTGAAATATAAAGTCTACCCCCCAGCCATGGACCATGTGAAAGATAAAGTCTGTCACACAGCCACGGACCGTGTGAAAGATAAAGTCTACCCCCCAGCCACGGACCTTGTGAAAGGTAAAGTCTACCCCACAGCCAGGGACCATGTGAAAGACAAATGTCTACCCCCACAGCCATGGACGCCCAGTGTGAAAGATAAAGTCTATCCCACAGGAACGGGCCATATGAAAGATAAAGTCTACTCCACAGTCACGGGCCGTGTGAAAGATAAACTCTATCCAACAGGCACAGGCCGTGTGAAGGATAAAGTCTACCCCACAGACACAGACCGTGTGAAAGATAGAGTCTATCAAACAGCCATGGACCGTGTGAAAGATAAAGTCTATCCCACAGGAACGGGCCATATGAAAGATAAAGTCTACTCCACAGTCACGAGCCCTGTGAAAGATAAACTCTATCCAACAGGCATGGGCCGTGTGAAAGATAAAGTCTACCCCATTGCCACGGGCCATTTGAAAGATAAAGTCTACCCCCCAGCCATGGACCGTGTGAAAGATAAAGTCTATCCCACAGCCACGGACCGTGTGAAAGTTAAAATCTATCCCATAGCCATATACCGTGTGAAAGATAAACTCTACCTCACAACCACGGACCATGTGAAAGATAAAGTGTACCCCACAGCCATGGACCGTGTGAAAGATAGAGTCTAATCCCACAGCCACGGACCATGTGAAAGTTAGAGGCTATTCCACAGCCACGGACCGTGTGAAAGATAGAGTCCATTCCACAGGCACGGACCATGTGAAAGATAAAGTCTATCCTACAGGCACGGGCCGTGTGAAAGATAAAGTCTACCCCACAGGCATGGACCATGTGAAAGATAAAGTCTACCCCACAGCCACAGACCGTGTGAAAGATAAAATCTACCCTGCAGCCACGGGCCGTGTGAAAGACAAAGTCTATCCCATAGGCACGGACCGTGTGAAAGATAAAGTCTATCCTACAGGAACGGGCCATATGAAAGAAATGTCTACCCCAGAGCCACGGCCGTGTGAAAGATAAAGTCTACCCCACAGGCACGGGCCGTGTGAAAGATAAAGTCTACCCCACTGCCACAGGCCGTGTGAAAGATAAAGTCTACCCCCCAGCCATGGACCATGTGAAAGATAAAGTCTGTCACACAGCCACGGACCGTGTGAAAGATAAAGTCTACCCCCCAGCCACGGACCTTGTGAAAGATAAAGTCTACCCCACAGCCAGGGACCATGTGAAAGACAAAGTCTACCCCACAGCCATGGACCGTGTGAAAGATAAAGTCTACTCCACATCCACGGACCGTGTGAAACATAAAATCTATTCCCACAGCAACGGACCGTATGAAAAATAAAGTCTACCCCACAGCCACGAACCGTGTGAAAGATAAAGTTTATCCCGAAACAGCCACTGGACTGTGTGGTCGAAGGATAGGAGAGTCTAATTTCCCACAGCCACGGATCGTGTGAAAGATAGAGTCTATCCCACAGCCACGGACCATGTGAAAGATAGAGTCTATCCGACAGGCATGCACCGTGTGAAAGATAAAGTCTATTCCCACAGCCATGGACCGTGTGAAAGATATAGTCTATCCCACAGGCACGGACCATGTGAAAGATAGAGTCTATCCCACAGCCACGGACCGTGTGAAAAATAAAGTCTATTCCCACAGCCTCGGACCATGTGAAAGATAAAGTCTACCCCACAGCCACGGACGGTGTGAAAGACAAAGTCTACCGCACTGCCACGGACCGTGTTAAAGATAAAGTCCACTTCACACCCACGGGCCGTGTGAAAGATAAAGTCTATCCCACAGCCACGGACCGTGTGAAAGATAAAGTCTATGCCACAGCCACGGACCGTGTGAAAGATAAAGTCTATTCCCACAGGCACGGACCGTGTGAAAAATAAAGTCTACCCGCACAAGCCACGGACCATGTGAAAGATAAACTCTATCCCAAGACACGGACCGTGTGAAAGATAAAGTCCTCTCCACACAGGCACGGACGTTGAAAGTAAGGCAGCCAACGGATCATGTGAAAGATAAGTCTTTCCCAGAGCCATGGACCTTGTGAAACTTAAAGATTCCTCCCACAGCCACAGACCGTGTGAAAGATAAAGTCTACTACCACAGCCACGGACCATATGAAAGATAAAGTCTACCCCACAGCCACAGACAATGTGAAAGATAAATTCAATTCCCAGAGCCACGGACCTTGTGAAACATAAAGTCCATTCCCACAGCCACGGACCGTGTGAAAGATAAAGACTACTCCCACAGCCACGGACCATGTGAAAGATAAAGTCTACCCCACAGACATGGACCGTGTGAAAGAGTCTATCCAACAGGCACGGACCGTGTGAAAGATAAAGACTACCCCACAGCCACGGACCATGTGAAAGATAAAGTCTATCTCACAGGCACAGACCACGTGAAAGATAAAGTCTATTCCCACAGCCATGGACCCTGTGGAAGATAAAGTCTATCCCACAGCCACGGACCATGTGAAAGATAAAGTCTATCCCACAGGCACGGACCATGTGAAAGATAAAGTCTACCCCACAGCCACAGACCGTGTGAAAGATAAAATCTATCCCACAGGCACGGACCGTGTGAAAGATAAAGTCTATTCCACAGCAACGGACCGTGTGAAAAAGTCTATCCCACAGCCACGGACCGTGTGAATGATAAAGTCTATCCCACAGGCACGGACCGTGTGAAAGATAAAGTCTATCCCACAGGCACGGACAGTGTGAAAAAGTCCATCCCTCAGCCACGGACCGTGTGAAAGATAAAGTTTAATCCACAGCCAAGGGCCGTGTGAAAGATAAAGTCTACCCCACAGCCATGGACCGTGTGAAAGATAAAGTCTATCCCACAGGAACGGACAGTGTGAATGATACAGTCTGTTCCCACAGCCATGAACCGTGTGAAAGATTAAGTGTACCCCACAGCTACGGACCGTGTGAAAGGTAAAGTCTACCCCACAGCCACGGACCGTGTGAAAGATAAAATCTATCCCATAGCCATATACCGTGTGAAAGATAAACTCTACCTCACAACCACGGACCATGTGAAAGATAAAGTCTACCCCACAGCCATGGACCGTGTGAAAGATAGAGTCTAATCCCACAGCCACGGACCATGTGAAAGTTAGAGGCTATTCCACAGCCAAGGACCGTGTGAAAGATAGAGTCCATTCCACAGGCACGGACCATGTGAAAGATAAAGTCTATCCCACAGGCACGGGCCGTGTGAAAGATAAAGTCTACCCCACAGGCATGGACCATGTGAAAGATAAAGTCTATCCCACAGCCACAGACAGTGTGAAAGATAAAGTCTACCCTGCAGCCACGGGCCGTGTGAAAGACAAAGTCTATCCCATAGGCACGGACCGTGTGAAAGATAAAGTCTATCCTACAGGAACGGGCCATATGAAAGAAATGTCTACCCCAGAGCCACGGGCCGTGTGAAAGATAAAGTCTACCCCACAGGCACGGGCCGTGTGAAAGATAAAGTCTACCCCACTGCCACAGGCCGTGTGAAAGATAAAGTCTACCCCCCAGCCATGGACCATGTGAAAGATGAAGTCTATCCCACAGCCACGGACCGTGTGAAAGATAAAGTCTATCCCACAGGCACGGACCGTGTGAAAAATAAAGTCTACCCCACAGCCACGGACCATGTGAAAGATAAAGTCTATCCCACAGACACGGACAGTGTGAAAGATAAAGTCTCTCCCACAGGCACGGACCGTGTGAAAGATAAAGTCTACCCCACAGCAACGGATCATGTGAAAGATAAAGTCTATTCCCAGAGCCATGGACCTTGTGAAACTTAAAGATTACTCCCACAGCCACAGACCGTGTGAAAGATAAAGTCTACTCCCACAGCCACGGACCATATGAAAGATAAAGTCTACACCACAGCCACGGACCGTGTGAAAGAAAAAGTCTATCCCACAGCCACAGACCATGTGAAAGATAGAGTCTTTCCCACAGGCACGGACCGTGTGAAAGATATAGTCTACCCCACAGCCACGGACCATGTGAAAGATAAAGTCTAATCCACAGCTACGGGCCGTGTGAAACATAAACTCTACCCCACAGCAACGACCGTGTGAAAGATAAAGTCTTCCCACAGCCACGGACCGTGTGAAACATAAAGTCCACCCCACAGTCACGGACCGTGTGAAAGATAAAGTCTATCCCACAGGCAAGGACCGTGTGAAAGATAAAGTCTACCCCACAGTCACGGACCATTTGAAAGATAAAGTCTATTCGCAGAGCCACGGACGTTGTGAAACATAAAGTCTATTCCCACAGCCACGGACCGTGTGAAAGATAAAGTCTACTCCCACAGCCACGGAATATATAAAGATAAAGTCTACCACACAGCCACGGACCGTGTGAAAGATAAAGTATATCCCACAGCCATGGACCGTGTGAAAGATAGAGTCTATTCCCACAGCCACGGACCATGTGAAAGAAAAAGTCTATCCCACAGCAACTGACCGTGTGAAAGATAGAGGATATCCCATAGCCACGGACCGTGTGAAAGATAGAGTCTTTCCCAAAGGCACGGACCGTGTGAAAGATAAAGTCTACCCCACAGCCATGGACCGTGTAAATGATAAAGTCTAATCCACAGCCACGGGCCGTGTGAAAGAGAAAGTCTAACGCACAGCCACGGACCGTGTTAAAGATAAAGTCCACTTCACACCCACGGGCCGTCTGAAAGATAAAGTCTATCCCACAGCCACGGACCATGTGAAAGATAAAGTCTATCCCACAGGCACGGACCGTGTGAAAGATAAAGTCTATCCCACAGCCACGGACCGTGTGAAAGATAAAGTCTACCCCACATCAACGGATCATGTGAAAGATAAAGTCTATTCCCAGAGCCACGGACCTTGTGAAACATAAAGTCTATTCCCACAGCCACAGACCGGGTGAAAGATAAAGTCTACTCCCACAGCCACGGACCGTATGAAAGATAAAGTCTACACCACAGGCACGGACCGTGTGAAAGATAAAGTCTATCCCACAGGCACGGAACGTGTGAAAGATAAAGTCTATCCCACAGCCATGGACCGTGTGAAAAAGTCTATCCCTCAGCCACGGACCATGTGAAAGACAAAGTCTATCCCACAGGCACGGACCGTTTGAAAGATAAAGTCTACCCCACAGCCGCGGACAGTGTGAATGATAGAGTCTGTTCCCACAGCCACGGACCGTGTGAAAGATTAAGTCTACCCCACAGGCACGGGCCGTGTAAAAGATAAAGTCTGCCCCACAGACACGGACCGTGTGAAAGATAAAGTCTGCCCCACAGCCAGGGACCGTGTGAAAGATAAAGTCTGCCCCACAGCCACGGACCGTGTGAAAGATAAAGTCTATCCCACAGCCACGGACCGTGTGAAAGATGAAGTCTACCCCACAGCCACGGACCGTGTGAAAGATAAAGTCTATCCCACAGGCACGGAGGATGTTAAAGATAGAGTCTATATCTCCCCCAGCCACCACGTGGTGAAAATGGATAAAGGTGCCTATCCCACAGCCACGACCGTGTGAAAGATAAAGTCTATCCCACAGCCACGGACCGTGTGAAAGATAAAGTCTACCCCACAGCCACGGACCGTGTGAAAATAGAGTCTATTCACACAGCCAACGACCGTGTGAAAGATAAAGGCTATCCCACAGCCACGGACCGTGTGAAAGATAAAGTCTATCCCACAGCCACGCACCGTGTGAAAGATAAAGTCTATCCCACAGGCACGTACCGTGTGAAAGATATAGTCTATTCCCACAGCCACGGCCCGTGTGAAAGATAAAGTCTATCCCACAGCCATGGACCATGTGAAAGATACAGTCTATCCCACAGGCACGTACCATGTGAAAGATAAAGTCTATCTCACAGACACGGACAGTGTGAAAGATAAAGTCTATCCCACAGTCACGGACCGTGTGAAAAAGTCTATCCCACAGCCACGGACCGTGTGAAAGATAAAGTCTAACCCACAGGAACGGACCGTGTGAAAGAGAAAGTCTCCACAGCCACGGACCATGTGAAAAAGTCTATCCCCCACGCATGGACCCTGTGACAGATAAAGTCTGTCCCACAGGCATGGACCGTGTGAAAGATAAAGTCTACCCCACAGCCACGGACCGTGTGAAAGATAAAGTCTAACCCACAGCCATGGACCGTGTGAAAGATAGAGTCTATTCCCACAGCGACAGACCATGTGGAAGATAGAGTCTATCCCACAGGCACGGACCGTGTGAAAGATAAAGTCTAACCCACAGGCACGGACCGTGTGAAAGATAAACTCTATTCTCAGAGCCAGGGAACATTCAAAGAAAGTCACCGCACAGCCAAGGCCGCAGTGAAAGATAAAGTCTAGCCCACAGGCACAGGTTCGGTGAAGGTAAAGTCTACCCCAACAGACAAACAGACCGTGTGAAAGATAAGAGTCTATCAAACACCATGGACCGTGTGAAAAGATAAAGTCTATCCCACAGAACGGGCCCATATGAAAGATAAAGTCTACTTCCATCAGTCACGGGCCGTGTGAAGATATAACTCTATCCAACAGGCATGGGCCGTTGAAAGATAAAGTCTACCCATTGCCACGGGCCATTTTGAAAGATAAAGTCTACCTCCCCCAGCCATGGACCGTGTGAAAGATTAAGTTCTACCCCACAGCCACGGACCGTGTGAAAGATTAAAAATCTATCCCATAGCCATATACCGTGTGAAAGATAACCTCTACCTCACAACCACGGACCATGTGAAAGATAAAGTCTACCCCACAGCCATGGACCGTGTGAAAGATAGAGTCTAATCCCACAGCCACGGACCATGTGAAAGTTAGAGGCTATTCCACAGCCACGGACCGTGTGAAAGATAGAGTCCATTCCACAGGCACGGACCATGTGAAAGATAAAGTCTATCCTACAGGCACGGGCCGTGTGAAAGATAAAGTCTACCCCACAGGCATGGACCATGTGAAAGATAAAGTCTACCCCACAGCCACAGACCGTGTGAAAGATAAAATCTACCCTGCAGCCACGGGCCGTGTGAAAGACAAAGTCTATCCCATAGGCACGGACCGTGTGAAAGATAAAGTCTATCCTACAGGAACGGGCCATATGAAAGAAATGTCTACCCCAGAGCCACGGGCCGTGTGAAAGATAAAGTCTACCCCACAGGCACGGGCCGTGTGAAAGATAAAGTATACCCCACTGCCACAGGCCGTGTGAAAGATAAAGTCTACCCCCCCAGCCATGGACCATGTGAAAGATAAAGTCTGTCACACAGCCACGGACCATGTGAAAGATAAAGTCTACCCCCCAGCCACGGACCTTGTGAAAGATAAAGTCTACCCCACAGCCAGGGACCATGTGAAAGACAAAGTCTACCCCACAGCCATGGACCGTGTGAAAGATAAAGTCTATCCCACAGGAACGGGCCATATGAAAGATAAAGTCTACTCCACAGTCACGGGCCGTGTGAAAGATAAACTCTATCCAACAGGCACAGGCCGTGTGAAGGATAAAGTCTACCCCACAGACACAGACCGTGTGAAAGATAGAGTCTATCAAACAGCCATGGACCGTGTGAAAGATAAAGTCTATCCCACAGGAACAGGCCATATGAAAGATAAAGTCTACTCCACAGTCACGGGCCGTGTGAAAGATAAACTCTATCCAACAGGCATGGGCCGTGTGAAAGATAAAGTCTACCCCATTGCCACGGGCCATTTGAAAGATAAAGTCTACCCCCCAGCCATGGACCGTGTGAAAGATAAAGTCTACCCCACAGCCACGGACCGTGTGAAAGATAAAATCTATCCCATAGCCATATACCGTGTGAAAGATAAACTCTACCTCACAACCACGGACCATGTGAAAGATAAAGTCTACCCCACAGCCATGGACCGTGTGAAAGATAGAGTCTAATCCCACAGCCACGGACCATGTGAAAGTTAGAGTCTATTCCACAGCCACGGACCGTGTGAAAGATAGAGTCCATTCCACAGGCACGGACCATGTGAAAGATAAAGTCTATCCCACAGGCACGGACCGTGTGAAAGATAAAGTCTACCCCACAGGCATGGACCATGTGAAAGATAAAGTCTACCCCACAGCCACGGGCCGTGTTAAAGAAAAAGTCTACCCTGCAGCCACGGGCCGTGTGAAAGACAAAGTCTATCCCATAGGCACGGACCGTGTGAAAGATAAAGTCTATCCCACAGGAACGGGCCATATGAAAGATAAAGTCTACCCCAGAGCCACGGACAAATAAAGTCTACCTCACAGCCACGGACCGTGTGAAAGATAAAGTCTACCCCACAGGCACAGACCGTGTGAAAGATAAAGTCTATTCCCAGAGCCAGGGACCGTGTGAAACATAAAGTCTATTCTCACAGCCACGGGCCGTGTGAAAAATAAAGTCTATCCCACAGCCATGGACCGTGTGAAAGATAGAGTCTATCCCACAGGCATGGACTGTGTGAAAGATAAAGTCTATTCCCACAGCCACGGACCGTGTGAAAGATAGATGCTATCCCAGAGTGGTGGACCGAGTGAAAGATAGAGTCTATCCCACAGGCATGGACTGTGTGAAAGATAAAGTCTATTCCCACAGCCACGGACCGTGTGAAAGATAGATGCTATCCCAGAGGTGTGGACCGAGTGAAAGATAGAGTCTATCCCACAGGCATGGACTGTGTGAAAGATAAAATCTATCCCACAGCCACAGACCGTGTGAAAGATACAGTCTATCGCACAGCCACGGACCATGTGAAAGATGAATTCTATTCCCAGAGTCACGGACCTTGTGAAACATAAAGTCTATTCCCACAGCCACGGACCGTGTGAAACATAAAGACTACTCCCACAGCCACAGACCATGTGAAAGATAAAGTCTACCCCACAGCCATGGACGGTGTGAAAAAGTCTATCCCACAGGCACGGACCGTGTGAAAGATAAAGTCTATCCCACAGCCACGGACCGTGTGAAAGATAAAGTCTATACCACAGCCCCGGACCATGTGAAAGATAAAGTCTATCCCACAGGCACGGACCGTATGAAAGATAAACTCTACCCCACAGCCACGGACAATGTGAAAGATAAATTCAATTCCCAGAGCCACGGACCTTGTGAAACATAAAGTCTATTTCCACAGACATGGACCGTATGAACGATAAAGTCTATACCACAGCCACGGACCGTGGGAAAGATAACGTCTACCCCACAGACACGGACCGTGTGAAAAAGTCTATCCCACAGGCACGGAGCCGTGTGAAAGATAAAGTCTATCCCAGCCACGGACCAATGTGAACAAGAATAAAGTCTATCCCCGCGGCACTGCGTGTGAAAGATAAGTCTATCCAAAGCAGATGGACCGTGTGAAAGATAAAGTCTATCCCACAGCCACGGACCGTGTGAAAAAGTCTATCCCACAGCCAGGGACCGTGTGAAACATAAAGTCTATCCCACAGGCACGGACCTTGTGAAAGATAAAGTCTATCCCACAGGCACGGACAGTGTGAAAAAGTCCATCCCTCAGCCACGGACCTTGTGAAAGATAAAGTTTAATCCACAGCCAAGGGCCGTGTGAAAGATAAAGTCTACCCCACAGCCATGGACCGTGTGAAAGATAAAGTCTATCCCACAGGCACGGACAGTGTGAATGATACAGTCTGTTCCCACAGCCATGGACCGTGTAAAAGATTAAGTCTACCACAAAGACACGGACCGTGTGAAAGATAAAGTCTATGCCACAGCCACGGAGCTTGTGAAAGATAAAGTCTACCCCACAGCCACGGACCGTGTGAAAGATAAAGCCTATTCACACAGCCACGGACCGTGTGAAAGATAGAGGCTATCCCACATCCACGGACCATGTGAAAGATAGAGTCTATCCCACAGGCATGGACTGTGTGAAAGATAAAGTCTATTCCCACAGCCACGGACCGTATGAAAGATAGAGGCTATACCAGAGGTATGGACCGAGTGAAAGATAGAGTCTATCTCACAGCCACGGACCGTGTGAAAGATAAAGACTATCCCACAGGCACGGACGGTGTGAAAGATAAAGTCTATTCCCACAGCCACGGACCGTGTGAAACATAAAGTCTATTCCCACAGTCACGGACCGTGTGAAAGATAAAGTCTATTCCCAGAGCCACGGACCGTGTGAAAGATAAAGTCTACCCCACAGCAACGGGCCGGGTGAAAGATTAAGTCTACCTCACAGGCATGGGCCGTGTGAAAGATAAAGTCTATGCCACAGGCACGGGCCGTGTGAAAGAGAAAGTCTACCTCACAGCCATGGACCGTGTGAAAGATAGAGGCTATCCCACAGCCACGGACCGTGTGAAAGATAAAGTCTATCCCACAGCGATGGACCGTGTGAAAGATAGAGTCTATTCCCACAGCCACGGACTGTGTGAAAGATCGAGGCTATTCCACAGCCATGGCCCATGTGAAAGATAGAGTCTATCCCACAGGCATTGACCGTGTTTGAAATAAAGTCTATTCCCTCATCCACGGATCGTGTGAAAGATAGAGTCTATCCCACAGGCACGGACCGTGTGAAATATAGAGTCCATCCCACAGCCACGGACTGTGTGAAAGATAAACTCTATTCCCAGAGCCACGGAATATGTGAAAGATAAAGTCCACCGCACAGCCAAGGGCCGAGTGAAAGATAAAGTCTACCCCACATGCACGGGCCGTGTGAAGGATAAAGTCTACCCCTCATACACAGACCGTGTGAAAGATAGAGTCTATCAAACAGCCAAGGACCGTGTGAAAGATAAAGTCTACCCCACAGGCACGGGCCGTGTGAAAGATAAAGTCTACACCACAGACACGGACCGTGTGAAAGATAACGTCTACCCCACAGCCGACGGGCCGTGTGAAAGATAAAGTCTATCCCACAGCCACGGACCGTGTGAAAGATAAAGTCTACCCCACAGCCACGGACCGTGTGACAGATAGAGTCTATCCCACAGGCACGGACCGTGTGAAAGATAGAGTCTATTCCCACAGCCAAGGACCGTGTGAAAAATGAAGTCTATCCCACAGGCACGGACCGTGTGAAAAAGTCTATCTCACAGGCATGGACCATGTGAAAGACAAAGTCTACCCCACAGCCACAGACCGTGTGAAAGACAAAGTCTATCCCACAGCCACGGTCCGTGTGAAAGATAAAGTCTATCCCAGAGCCACGGAGCGTGTGAAAGATAAAGTCTATCCCACAGCCACGGACCGTGTGAAAGGTAAAGTCTACCCTACAGGCACGGACCGTGTGAAAGATACAGGCTATTCCCATAGCCACGAACCGTGTGAAACATAAAGTCTACTCCCACAGCCATAGACCGTTTGAAAGATAAAGTCTACTCCAACAGCCATGGACCGTGTGAAAGATAAAGTCTATCCCACAGCCAAGGACCGTGTGAAAGATAAAGTCTATCCCACAGCCATGGACTGTGTGAAAGATAGAGTCTATTCCCACAGCCACGGACCGAGTGAAAGATAGAGGCTATCCCAAAGCCACGGACCATGTGAAAGATAAGAGTCTATCCGACAGGCATGCACCGTGTGAAAGATAAAGTCTATTCCCATAGCCATGGACCGTGTGAAAGATAGAGTCTATCCCACAGGCACGGACCATGTGAAAGATAGAGTCTATCCCACAGCCACGGACCGTGTGAAAGATGAAGTCTATCCCACAGGCACGGACCGTGTGAAAAAGTCTATCCCAGAGGCATGGACCATGTGAAAGGTAAAGTCTACCCCAAAGACACGGACCGTGTGAAAGATAAAGTCTATCTCACAGCCACGGACCGTGTGAAAGATAAAGTCTATCCCAGAGCCTCGGAGCGTGTGAAAGATAAAGTCTAACCCACAGCCGCGGACCGTGTGAACGATAAAGTCTACCCCACAGGCACGGACCGTGTGAAAGATGCAGGCTATTCCCACAGCCACGGAACGTGTGAAACATAAAGTCTATTCCCACAGCCATGGACCGTGTGAAAGATAAAGTCTACTCCAACAGCCACGGATCGTGTGAAAGATAAAGTGTATCCCAGAGACACGGAGCGTGTGAAAGATAAAGTCTATCCGACAGCCATGGACCGTGTGAAAGATAGAGTCTATTCCCACAGCCACGGATGGTGTGAAACATAAAGTGTATTCCCACAGCCACGGACCGTGTGAAAAATAAAGTCTATTCCCACAGCCTCGGACCATGTGAAAGATAAAGTCTACCCCACAGCCACGGACCGTGTGAAAGACAAAGTCTACCGCACAGCCACGGACCGTATTAAAGATAAAGTCCACTTCACAGCCACGGGCCGAGTGAAAGATAAAGTCTATCCCACAGCCACTGACCGTGTGAAAGATAGAGGCTATCCCATAGCCACGGACCGTGTGAAAGATAGAGTCTTTCCCAAAGGCACGGACCGTGTGAAAGATAAAGTCTACCCCACAGCCATGGACCGTGTAAATGATAAAGTCTAATCCACAGCCACGGGCCGTGTGAAAGAGAAAGTCTACCGCACAGCCACGGACCGTGTTAAAGATAAAGTCCACTTCACACCCACGGGCCGTCTGAAAGATAAAGTCTATCCCACAGCCACGGACCATGTGAAAGATAAAGTCTACCCCACAGCCACGGACCGTGTGAAAGACAAAGTCTACCGCACAGGCACGGACCGTGTTAAAGATAAAGTCCACTTCACAGCCACGGGCCGTGTGAAAGATAAAGTCTATCCCACAGCCATGGACCGTGTGAAAGATAAAGTCTGTCCCACAGGCATGGACCGTGTGAAAGATAAAGTCTACCCCACAGCCACGGACCCTGTGAAAGATAAAGTCTAACCCACAGCCATGGACCGTGTGAAAGATAGAGTCTATTCCCACAGCGACAGACCATGTGGAAGATAGAGTCTATCCCACAGGCACAGACCGTGTGAAAGATAAAGTCTACCCCACAGGAACGGACCGTGTGAAAGATAAAGTCTATTCCCAGAGCCAGGGACCGTGTGAAACATAAAGTCTATTCCCACAGCCACGGACCGTGTGAAAGATAAAGTCTACTACCACAGCCACGGACAGTGTGACAAATAAAGTCTACCTCACAGCCACGGACCGTGTGAAAGATAAAGTCTATCCCACAGCCATGGAACGTGTGAAAGATAGAGTCTATTCCCACAGACACGGACTGTGTGAAAGATAGAGGCTATCCCACAGCCATGGACCATGTGAAAGTTAGAGTCTATCCCACAAGCATGGACCGTGTTTGAGATAAAGTCTATTCCCTCATCCACGGATCGTGTGAAAGATAGAGTCTATCCCACAGGCACGGACCGTGTGAAAGATAGAGTCCATCCCACAGGCACGGACCGTGTGAAAGATAAACTCTATTCCCAGAGCCACGGAACATGTCAAAGATAAAGTCTACCGCACAGCCAAGGGCCGAGTGAAAGATAAAGTCTAGCCCACAGGCACAGGTCGTGTGAAGGATAAAGTCTACCCCACAGACACAGACCGTGTGAAAGATAGAGTCTATCAAACAGCCATGGACCGTGTGAAAGATAAAGTCTATCCCACAGGAACGGGCCATATGAAAGATAAAGTCTACTCCACAGTCACGGGCCGTGTGAAAGATAAACTCTATCCAACAGGCATGGGCCGCGTGAAAGATAAAGTCTACCCCATTGCCACGGGCCATTTGAAAGATAAAGTCTACCCCCCAGCCATGGACCGTGTGAAAGATAAAGTCTATCCCACAGCCACGGACCGTGTGAAAGATGAAATCTATCCCACAGCCACATACCGTGTGAAAGATAAAGTCTACCTCACAGCCACGGACCATGGGAAAGATAAAGTTTACCCCACAGCCATGGACCGTGTGTGAAAGAAAAAGTCTATCCCACAGACTCGGACCGTGTGAAAGATAAAGTCTCTCCCACAGGCACGGACCGTGTGAAAGATATAGTCTACCCCACAGCAACGGACCATGTGAAAGATAAAGTCTAATCCACAGCTACGGGCCGTGTGAAACATAAACTCTACCCCACAGCAACGACCGTGTGAAAGATAAAGTCTTCCCACAGCCACGGACCGTGTGAAACATAAAGTCCACCCCACAGTCACGGACCGTGTGAAAGATAAAGTCTATCCCACCGGCACGGACCGTGTGAAAGATAGAGTGTATTCCCACTGCCACGGAACGTGTGAAAGATAAAGTCTATCCCACAGGCAAGGACCGTGTGAAAGATAAAGTCTACCCCACAGTCACGGACCATGTGAAAGATAAAGTCTATTCGCAGAGCCACGGACGTTGTGAAACATAAAGTCTATTCCCACAGCCACGGACCGTGTGAAAGATAAAGTCTACCCCCACAGCCACGGAATATATAAAGATAAAGTCTACCACACAGCCACGGACCGTGTGAAAGATAAAGTATATCCCACAGCCATGGACCGTGTGAAAGATAGAGTCTATTCCCACAGCCACGGACCATGTGAAAGAAAAAGTCTATCCCACAGCAACTGACCGTGTGAAAGATAGAGGATATCCCATAGCCACGGACCGTGTGAAAGATAGAGTCTTTCCCAAAGGCACGGACCGTGTGAAAGATAAAGTCTACCCCACAGCCATTTACCGTGTAAATGATAAAGTCTAATCCACAGCCACGGGCCGTGTGAAAGAGAAAGTCTACCGCACAGCCACGGACCGTGTTAAAGATAAAGTCCACTTCACACCCACGGGCCGTCTGAAAGATAAAGTCTATCCCACAGCCACGGACCATGTGAAAGATAAAGTCTATCCCACAGGCACGGACCGTGTGAAAGATAAAGTCTATCCCACAGCCACGGACCGTGTGAAAGATAAAGTCTATCCCACAGCCACGGACCGTGTGAAAGATAAAGTCTACCCCACATCAACGGATCATGTGAAAGATAAAGTCTATTCCCAGAGCCACGGACCTTGTGAAACATAAAGTCTATTCCCACAGCCACAGACCGTGTGAAAGATAAAGTCTACTCCCACAGCCACGGACCGTATGAAAGATAAAGTCTACACCACAGGCACGGACCCTGTGAAAGATAAAGTCTAACCCACAGGCACGGACCGTGTGAAAGATAAAGTCTATCCCACAGCCATGGACCGTGTGAAAAAGTCTATCCCTCAGCCACGGACCATGTGAAAGATAAAGTCTATCCCACAGGCACGGACCGTTTGAAAGATAAAGTCTACCCCATAGCCGCGGACAGTGTGAATGATAGAGTCTGTTCCCACAGCCACGGACCGGGTGAAAGTTTAAGTCTACCCCACAGGCACGGGCCGTGTAAAAGATAAAGTCTGCCCCACAGACACGGACCGTGTGAAAGATAAAGTCTGCCCCACAGCCACGGACCGTGTGAAAGATAAAGTCTATCCCACAGCCACGGACCGTGTGAAAGATGAAGTCTACCCCACAGCCATGGACCGTGTGAAAGATAAAGTCTATCCCACAGGCACGGAGAGTGTTAAAGATAGAGTCTATTCCCACAGCCAACCACCGTGTGAAAGATAAAGTCTATCCCACAGCCACGGGCCGTGTGAAAGATAAAGTCTATCCCACAGCCACGGACCGTGTGAAAAAGTCTATCCCACAGCCACGGACCATGTGAAAGATAAAGTCTATCCCACAGGCCCGGACTGTGTGAAAGATAAAGTATATCCCACAGGCACGGACCGTGTGAAAAAGTCTATCCCACAGGCACGGACCGTGTGAAAGATAAAGTCTATCCCACAGGCACGTACCGTGTGAAAGATATAGTCTATTCCCACAGCTACGGACCGTGTGAAAGATAAAGTCTATCCCACAGCCACGGACCATGTGAAAGATACAGTCTATCCCACAGGCACGTACCATGTGAAAGATAAAGTCTATCCCACAGACACGGACACTGTGAAAGATACAGTCTATCCCACAGTCACGGACCGTGTGAAAAAGTCTATCCCACAGCCACGGACCGTGTGAAAGATAAAGTCTAACCCACAGGAACGGACCGTGGGAAAGATAAAGTCTATCCACAGCCACGGACCATGTGAAAAATCTATCCCACAGGCATGGACCGTGTGAAAGATAAAGTCTGTCCCACAGGCATGGACCGTGTGAAAGATAAAGTCTACCCCACAGCCACGGACCCTGTGAAAGATAAAGTCTAACCCACAGCCATGGACCGTGTGAAAGATAGAGTCTATTCCCACAGCGACAGACCATGTGGAAGATAGAGTCTATCCCACAGGCACAGACCGTGTGAAAGATAAAGTCTACCCCACAGGAACGGACCGTGTGAAAGATAAAGTCTATTCCCAGAGCCAGGGACCGTGTGAAACATAAAGTCTATTCCCACAGCCACGGACCGTGTGAAAGATAAAGTCTACTACCACAGCCACGGACAGTGTGACAAATAAAGTCTACCTCACAGCCACGGACCGTGTGAAAGATAAAGTCTATCCCACAGCCATGGAACGTGTGAAAGATAGAGTCTATTCCCACAGACACGGACTGTGTGAAAGATAGAGGCTATCCCACAGCCATGGACCATGTGAAAGTTAGAGTCTATCCCACAAGCATGGACCGTGTTTGAGATAAAGTCTATTCCCTCATCCACGGATCGTGTGAAAGATAGAGTCTATCCCACAGGCACGGACCGTGTGAAAGATAGAGTCCATCCCACAGGCACGGACCGTGTGAAAGATAAACTCTATTCCCAGAGCCACGGAACATGTCAAAGATAAAGTCTACCGCACAGCCAAGGGCCGAGTGAAAGATAAAGTCTAGCCCACAGGCACAGGTCGTGTGAAGGATAAAGTCTACCCCACAGACACAGACCGTGTGAAAGATAGAGTCTATCAAACAGCCATGGACCGTGTGAAAGATAAAGTCTATCCCACAGGAACGGGCCATATGAAAGATAAAGTCTACTCCACAGTCACGGGCCGTGTGAAAGATAAACTCTATCCAACAGGCATGGGCCGCGTGAAAGATAAAGTCTACCCCATTGCCACGGGCCATTTGAAAGATAAAGTCTACCCCCCAGCCATGGACCGTGTGAAAGATAAAGTCTATCCCACAGCCACGGACCGTGTGAAAGATGAAATCTATCCCACAGCCACATACCGTGTGAAAGATAAAGTCTACCTCACAGCCACGGACCATGGGAAAGATAAAGTTTACCCCACAGCCATGGACCGTGTGAAGATAAGAGGTCTAATCCCCAGCAACGGACCATTGTGAAAGATAGTCTATCCCACAGGCACGGACCAATGTGAAGATAGAGCTATCCCAACAGGCACGGAAAACACATGTGAAATGATAAAGTCTCCCCACAGCCCGGACCATGTGAAAGATTAAAGTTCTACCCCACAGCCATGGACCGTGTGAAAGATAGAGTCTAATCCCACAGCCACGGACCATGTGAAAGATAGAGTCTAATCCCACAGCCACGGACCGTGCGAAAGATAGAGTCTATCCCAAAGGCACGGACTGTGAGAAAGATAAACTCTATTCCCAGAGCCACGGACCGTGTGAAAGATAAAGTCTATCCCACAGCCACGGACCGTGTGAAAGATAAAGTTTATCCCACAGGCACGGACCGTGTGAAAGATAGACTCTATTCCCACAGCGACAGACCATGTGCAAGATAGAGTCTATCCCACAGGCACGGACCATGTGAACGATAAAGTCTACCCCACAGGCACGGACCGTGTGAAAGATAAAGTCTATTCCCAGAGCCACGCACTGTGTGAAACATAAAGTCTATTCCCACAGCCACGGACCGTGTGAAAGATAAAGTCTACTACCACAGCCACGGACCGTGTGAAAAATAAAGTCTACCCCACAGCCACGGACCGTGTGAAAGATAAAGTCTATCCCACAGCCATGGACCCTGTGAAAGATAGAGTCTATTCCCACAGCCACGGGCAATGTGAAAGATAAAGTCTACCCCACAGCCACGGACCATGTGAAAGATAAAGTCTATCCCACAGCCACGGACCATGTGAAAGATAATGTCTACCCCACAGCCACGGACCATGTGAAAGATAAAGTCTCTTCCCAGAGCCACGGACCTTGTGAAACATAAAGTCTATTCCCACAGACATGGACCGTATGAACGATAAAGTCTACTTCCACAGCCTGGGACCGTGTGAAAGATAAAGTCTACCCCACAGACACGGAACGTGTGAAAGATAAAGTCTACACGGTCCATGGCTGTGGGAATAGACTTTATGTTTCACACGTTCCGTGGCTGTGGGAATAGCCTGCATTTTTCACACGGTCCGTGCCTGTGGGGTAGACTTTATCTTTCACACGGTCCGCGGCTGTGGGTTAGACTTTATCTTTCACACACTCCGTGGCTCTGGGATAGACTTTTTCTTTCACACGGTCCGTGGCTGTGAGATAGACTTTATCTTTCACACGGTCTGTGTCTTTGGGGTAGACTTTATCTTTCACATGGTCCATGCCTCTGGGATAGACTTTTTCACACGGTCCCTGCCTGTGGGATAGACTTCATCTTTCACACGGTCCGTGGCTGTGGGATAGACTCTATCTTTCACATGGTCCGTGCCTGTGGGATAGACTATATCTTTCACACGGTCCATGGCTGTGGGAATAGACTTTATCTTTCACACGGTGCATGCCTGTCGGATAGACTCTATCTTTCACATGGTCCGTGGCTGTGGGATAGCCTCTATCTTTCACTCGGTCCGTGGCTGTGGGAATAGACTCTATCTTTCACACAGTCCATGGCTGTGGGATAGACTTTATCTTTCACACGGTCCTTGGCTGTGGGATAGACTTTATCTTTCACAAGGTCCATGGCTGTTGGAGTAGACTTTATCTTTCAAACGGTCCATGGCTGTGGGAGTAGACTTTATGTTTCACACGGTCCGTGACTATGGGAATAGCCTGTATCTTTCACACGGTCCGTGCCTGTGGGGTAGACTTTACCTTTCACACGGTCCGTGGCTGTGGGATAGACTTTATCTTTCACACACTCCGTGGCTCTGGGATAGACTTTATCTTTCACACGGTCCGTGGCTGTGGGATAGACTTTATCTTTCACACGCTCCGTGGCTCTGGGATAGACTTTATCTTTCACATGGTCCGTGGCTGTGGGATGGACTCTATCTTTCAGACGGTCCATGGCTGTGGGGTAGACTTTGTCTTTCACATGGTCCCTGGCTGTGGGGTAGACTTTATCTTTCACAAGGTCCGTGGCTGGGGGGTAGACTTTATCTTTCACACGGTCCGTGGCTGTGTGACAGACTTTATCTTTCACACGGTCTGTGGCAGTGGGATAGATTTTATCTTTCACACGGTCTGTGGCTGTGGGGTAGACTTTATCTTTCACATGGTCCATGCCTGTGGGGTAGACTTTATCTTTCACACGGCCCGTGCCTGTGGGATAGACTTTATCTTTCACATGGTCCGTGCCTGTGGAATGGACTCTATCTTTCACACGGTCCGTGGCTGTGGAATAGCCTCTAACTTTCACATGGTCCGTGGCTGTGGGATTAGACTCTATCTTTCACACGGTCCATGGCTGTGGGGTAGACTTTATCTTTCACATGGTCCGTGGTTGTGAGGTAGAGATTATCTTTCACACGGTATATGGCTATGGGATAGATTTTATCTTTCACACGGTCCGTGGCTGTGGGGTAGACTTTACCTTTCGCTCGGTCCGTAGCTGTGGGGTAGACTTAATCTTTCACACGGTTCATGGCTGTGGGAACAGACTGTATCATTCACACTGTCCGTGCCTGTGGGATAGACTTTATCTTTCACACGGTCCATGGCTGTGGGGTAGACTTTATCTTTCACACGGCCCTTGGCTGTGGATTAAACTTTATCTTTCACACGGTCCGTGGCTGAGGGATAGACTTTTTCACACGGTCCGTGGCTGTGGGGTAGACTTTATCTTTCACATCGTCCGTGGCTGTGGGAGTAGTCTTTATCTTTCACAAGGTCCGTGGCTGTGGGAATGGACTTTATGTTTCACAAGGTCCGTGGTTCTTGGAATTGAATTTATCTTTCACATTGTCCGTGGCTGTGGGGTAGACTTTATCTTTCATACGGTCCGTGCCTGTGGGATAGACTTTATTTTTCACATGGTCCGGGGCTGTGGTATAGACTTTATCTTTCACACAGTCCGTGGCTGTGGGATAGACTTTTTCACACGGTCCTTGGCTGTGGGGTAGACTTTATCTTTCACATGGTCCGTGGCTGTGGAAGTAGTCTTTATGTTTCACACGGTCCGTGGCTGTGGGAATAGACTTTATGTTTCACAAGGTCCGTGACTCTGGGAATAGAATTCATCTTTCACATGGTCCGTGGCGGTGCGATAGACTGTATCTTTCACACGGTCTGTGGCTGTGGGATAGATTTTATCTTTCACACGGTACGTGCCTGTGGAATAGACTTTATCTTTCACACGGTCCATGCCTCTAGGACAGACTTTATCTTTCACACGGCCGTGCCTGTGGGATAGACTTTTTCACACGGCCCGTGCCTCTGGGATAGACTTTATCTTTCACACGGTCCATGCCTGTGGAATAGACTTTATCTATCACACGGTCCGTGGCTGTGGGATAGACTTTTTCACACGCTCCGTGCCTGTGGGATAGACTTTATCTTTCACACGGTCCGTTCCTGTGGAATAGACTTTATCTTTCACACGGTCCGTGACTGTGGGATAGACTTTATCTTTCACATGGTCCGTTGCTGTGGGATAGACTTTATCTTTCACACGGTCCGTGGCTGTGGGAATAGACTCTATCTTTCACACGCTCCGTGCTTGTGGGATAGACTTTATCTTTCACACGGTCTGTGGATGTGGGGTAGACTTTATCTTTCACATTGTCCGTGGCTGTGGGGTAGACTTTATCTTTCACATTGCCCGTGGCTGTGGGATAGACTTTATCTTTCACACAGTCCGTGGCTGTGGGAATAGACTCTATCTTTCACAGGGTCCATGGCTGTGGGATAGACTTTATCTTTCACACGGTCCGTGGCTGTGGGGTAGACTTTATTTTTCACACGGTCCGTGGCTGTGGTAGTTGACTTTATCTTTCACACGATCCGTGGCTGTGGGAATAGACTTTATGTTTCACACAGTGCGTGGCTCTGGGAATAGACTTTATCTTTCACACGGTCCGTGCCTGTGGGGTAGACTTTATCATTCACATGGTCCGTGCCTGTGGGATAGACTCTATCTTGCACATGGTCTGTCGCTGTGGGAATAGAGTATATCTTTCACACGGTCCGTGCCTGTGGGATAAACTTTATCTTTCACACGGTCCGTGGCTGTGGGATAGACTTTATCTTTCACACGGTCCGTGGCTCTGGGAATAGAGTTTATCTTTCTCACAGTCCATGCCTTTGGGATAGACTCTATCTTTCACACGGTCTGTGGCTGTGGGATTAGACTCTATCTTTCACATGGTCCGTGGCTGTGGGATTATACTCTATCTTTCACACGGTCCATGGCTGTGGGGTAGACTTTATCTTTCACATCGTCCGTGGCTGTGGGGTAGACTTTATCATTCACATGGTCCGTGCCTGTGGGATAGACTCTATCTTTCACATGGTCCGTGCCTGTGGGATAGACTCTATCTTTCACATGGTCCGTTGCTGTGGGATTAGACTCTATCTTTCACACGGTCCATGGCTGTGGGGTAAACTTTATCTTTCACATGGTCCGTGGCTGTGAGGTAGACTTTATCTTTCACACGATATGTGGCTGTGGGATAGATTTCATCTTTCACACGGTCCGTGGCTGTGGGATAGACTTTATCTTTCACACGGTCCGTGGCTGGGGGGTAGACTTTATCTTTCAAATGGCCCGTGGCAATGGGGTAGACTTTATCTTTCACACGGCCCATGCCTGTTGGATAGAGTTTATCTTTCACACGGCCCGTGACTGTGGAGTAGACTTTATCTTTCATATGGCCCGTTCCTGTGGGATAGACTTTATCTTTCACACGGTCCACGGCTGTTTGATAGACTCTATCTTTCACACGGTCTGTGTCTGTGGGGTAGACTTTATCCTTCACACGGCCTGTGCCTGTGGGCTAGACTTTATCTTTCACTCGGCCCTTGGCTGTGCGGTAGACTTTATCTTTGACATGTTCCGTGGCTCTGGGAATAGAGTTTATCTTTCACACGGTCCGTGGCTGTGGGATGGACTCTATCTTTCACACGGTCCGTGCCTGTGGGATAGACTCTATCTTTCACACGATCCGTGGATGAGGGAATAGACTTTATCTCAAACACGGTCCATGCTTGTGGGATAGACTCTAACTTTCACATGGTCCATGGCTGTGGGATAGCCTCTATCTTTCACACAGTCCGTGGCTGTGGGAATAGACTCTATCTTTCACACGTTCCATGGCTGTGGGATAGACTTTATCTTTCACACGGTCCGTGGCTGTGAGGTAGAATTTATTTGTCACACGGTCCGTGGCTGTGGTAGTAGACTTTATCTTTCACACGGTCCGTGGCTGTGGGAATAGACTTTATGTTTCACACGGTCCCTGGCTCTGGGAATAGACTTTATCTTTCACACGGTTCATGCCTGTGGGGTAGACTTTATCTTTCACACGGTCCGTGCCTGTGGGATAGACTCTATCTTCCACATGGTCTGTCGCTGTGGGAATAGACTCTATCTTTCACACGGTCCATGGCTGTGGGTTAGACTTTATCTTTCACACGGTCCGTGGCTGTGGGGTAGACTTTATCTTTCACACGGTCCATGCCTGTGGGACAGACTTTATCTTTCACAGGGTCCATGCCTGTGGGATAGACTTTTTCACACGGTCCGTGGCTTTCGGGTAGACTTTATCTGTCACACGGTCCGTGGCTGTGGGTAGACTTTATCTTTCACACGGTCCCTGGCTGTGGTGTAGACTTTATCTTTCACACGGCCCGTGGCTGTGCGGTAGACTTTATCTTTCACAAGGCCCGTGGATGTGGGGTAGAGTTTATCTTTCACATGGTCCGTGGGCTGTGGGGTAGACTTTATCTTGCACACGGTCCGTGCCTTTGGGGTAGACTTTATCTTTCACACGGTCCGTGGATGTGGGTAGACTTTATCTTTCACACGCTCCGTGCCTGTGGGAAAGACTTTATAATTCACATGGTCGGTGGCTGTGGAATTGACTTTTTCACACGGTCCGTGGCTGTGGGATAGACTTTATCTTTCACATGGTCCGTGCCTGTGAGATAGACTTTATTTTTCACACGGTCCGTGGCTGTGGGATACACTTTACCTTTCACACGGTCCGTGGCTGTGTGGTAGACTTTATGTTTCATAAAGTCCACGGCTGTGGGGTAGACTTTATCTTTCACACGGTCCGTGCCTGTGGGGTAGACTTGGTCCGTGCCTGTGGGATAGACTTTATCTTTCACATGGTCCATGGCTCTGGTATAGACTTTATCTTTCACACGGTAAGTGGCTGTGTGATAGACTTTTTCACACGGTCCGTGCCTGTGGGATAGACTTTATCTTTCACACGGTCCGTGGCTGTGGGGTAGAGTTTAACTTTCACATGGTCCGTGGCTGTGGGAATAGATTTTATGTTTCACACGGTCCGTGGATGTGGAGTAGACTTTATCTTTCACACGGTCCGTGGCTGTGGGATTGACTTTTTCACACGGTCCGTGGCTGTGGGATAGACTTTATCTTTCACACGGTCCGTGGTTGTGGGATAGACTTTATCTTTCACACGGTCCGTGGCTGTGGGATACATTTTACCTTTCACACGGTCCGTGGCTGTGGGATAGACTTTATCTTTCCCACGGTCCGTGGATGTGGGGTAGACTTTATCTTTCACACGGTCCGTGGCTGTGGGGTAGACTTTATCTTTCACACGGTCCGTGGCTGTGGGATAGACTTTATCTTTCACACGGTCTGTGGCTGTGGGATAGACTTTATCTTTCACACGGGCCACGGCTGGGGGGTAGACTTTATCTTTCACACGGCCTGTGGCAGTGGGGTAGACTTTATCTTTCACACGGCCCGTGCCTGTGGGGTAGACTTTATCTTTCACACGGCCCGTGGGTGTGGGGTAGACATTTCTTTCATATGGCCCGTTCCTGTAGGATAGACTTTATCTTTCACACGGTCCATGCCTATGGGATAGACTTTGTCTTTCACACGGCCCGTGGCTGCAGGGTAGACTTTTTCTTTAACACGGCCCGTGGCTGTGGGGTAGACTTTATCTTTCACATGGTCCATGCCTGTTGGGTAGACTTTATCTTTCACACGGTCCGTGCCTGTGGGATAGACTTTATCTTTCACATGGTCCGTGCCTGTGGAATGGACTCTATCTTTCACACGGTCCGTGGGCTGTGGAAATAGCTCTAACTTTCACAATGGTCGTGGCTTTGTGGATTAAGAACTCTATCTTCACAGGTCCATGGCTGTGGGATAGACTTTATCTTCACATGGTCCGTGGCTGAGGGATAGATTTTTTCACACGGTCCGTGGCTTTGGGATAGACTTTATCTTTCACATGGTCCGTGGCTGTGGGATAGCCCCTATCTTTCACACGGTCCGTGGCTGTGGGAATAGACTCTATCTTTCACATGGTCCGTGGCTGTGGGGGTAGACTTTATCTTTCACACGGTCCGTGCCTCTGGGGTACACTTTATCTTTCACACGGTCCGTGGATGTGGGGTAGACTTTATCTTTCACACTGTCCGTGGCTGTGGGATAGACTTTATCTTTCTCACGGCCCGTGTCTGTGGGATAGACTTTTTCTTTCACACAGCCCGTGGCTGTGGGGTAGATTTTATCTTTCACACGGCCCGTGCCTGTGGGATAGACTTTATCTTTCATACGGTCCGTGGCTGTGGGAATAGACTTTATGTTTCACAAGGTCCGTGGCTCTGGTAATAGACTTTATCTTTCACATGGTCCATGTCTGTGGGGTTGACTTTATCTTTCACACGGTCTGTGCCTGTGGGATAGAGTTTATTTTTCACATGGTCCGTGGCTGTGGTATAGTCTACATTTTTCACACGGTCCGTGGCTGTGGGATAGACTTTATCTTTCGCATGGTCCGTGGCTGAGGGATAGACTTTTTCACACGGTCCGTGGCTGTGGGGTAGACTTTATCTATCACACGGCCCGTGGCTGTGAGGTAGACTTTCTCTTTCACACGGCCTGTGGCTGTGGATTAGACTTTATCATTTACACGGTCCATGGCTGTGGGATAGACTTTATCTTTCACACGGTCCGTGCCTGTGGGAAAGACGTGGCTGTGGGATAGACTTTATCTTTCACACGGTCCGTGCCTGTGGGATAGACTTTATCTTTCACATGGTCCGTGGCTGTGGGATAGACTTTATCTTTCAGACGGCCCGTGGGTGTGAAGTGGACTTTATCTTTAACACGGTCCGTGGCTGTGCGGTAGACTTTCTCTTTCACACGGCCCGTGGCTGTGGATTAGACTTTATCATTTACACGGTCCATGGCTGTGGGGTAGACTTTATCTTTCACACGGTCCGTGCCTTTGGGAAAGACTCTATCTTTCACACGGTCCGTGGCTATGGGATATCCTCTATCTTTCACACGGTCAGTTGCTGTGGGATAGACTTTTTCTTTCACATGGTCCGTGGCTGTGGGAATAGACTCTATCTTTCACACAGTCCATGGCTGTGGGATATACTTTATCTTTCACACGGTCCGTGGCTGTGTGGTAGACTTTATCTTTATATATTCCGTGGCTGTGGGATTAGACTTTATCTTTCACACGGTCCGTGGCTGTGGGAATAGACTTTATGTTTCACAACGTCCGTGGCTCTGCGAATAGACTTTATCTTTCACATGGTCCGTGACTGTGGGGTAGACTTTATCTTTCACACGGTCCATGGCTGTGGGAATAGACTTTATGTTTCACACGTTCCGTGGCAGTGGGAATACACTCTATCTTTCACACGGTCCGTGCCTGTGGGATAGACTTTATCTTTCACACGGTCCGCGGCTGTGGGTTAGACTTTATCTTTCACACACTCCGTGGCTCTGGGATAGACTTTTTCTTTCACACGGTCCGTGGCTGTGAGATAGACTTTATCTTTCACACGGTCTGTGTCTTTGGGGTAGACTTTATCTTTCACATGGTCCATGCCTCTGGGATAGACTTTTTCACACGGTCCCTGCCTGTGGGATAGACTTCATCTTTCACACGGTCCGTGGCTGTGGGATAGACTCTATCTTTCACATGGTCCGTGCCTGTGGGATAGACTATATCTTTCACACGGTCCATGGCTGTGGGAATAGACTTTATCTTTCACACGGTGCATGCCTGTCGCATAGACTCTATCTTTCACATGGTCCGTGGCTGTGGGATAGCCTCTATCTTTCACTCGGTCCGTGGCTGTGGGAATAGACTCTATCTTTCACACAGTCCATGGCTGTGGGATAGACTTTATCTTTCACACGGTCCTTGGCTGTGGGATAGACTTTATCTTTCACAAGGTCCATGGCTGTTGGAGTAGACTTTATCTTTCAAACGGTCCATGGCTGTGGGAGTAGACTTTATGTTTCACACGGTCCGTGGCTATGGGAATAGCCTGTATCTTTCACACGGTCCGTGCCTGTGGGGTAGACTTTACCTTTCACACGGTCCGTGGCTGTGGGATAGACTTTATCTTTCACACGCTCCGTGGCTCTGGGATAGACTTTATCTTTCACATGGTCCGTGGCTGTGGGATGGACTCTAGCTTTCACACGGTCCATGGCTGTGGGGTAGACTTTGTCTTTCACATGGTCCCTGGCTGTGGGGTAGACTTTATCTTTCACAAGGTCCGTGGCTGGGGGGTAGACTTTATCTTTCACACGGTCCGTGGCTGTGTGACAGACTTTATCTTTCACACGGTCTGTGGCTGTGGGATAGATTTTATCTTTCACACGGTCTGTGGCTGTGGGGTAGACTTTATCTTTCACATGGTCCATGCCTGTGGGGTAGACTTTATCTTTCACACGGCCCGTGCCTGTGGGATAGACTTTATCTTTCACATGGTCCGTGCCTGTGGAATGGACTCTATCTTTCACACGGTCTGTGGCTGTGGAATAGCCTCTAACTTTCACATGGTCCGTGGCTGTGGGATTAGACTCTATCTTTCACACGGTCCATGGCTGTGGGGTAGACTTTATCTTTCACATGGTCCGTGGTTGTGAGGTAGAGGTTATCTTTCACACGGTATATGGCTATGGGATAGATTTTATCTTTCACACGGTCCGTGGCTGTGGGGTAGACTTTACCTTTCACACGGTCCATAGCTGTGGGGTAGACTTAATCTTTCACACGGTTCATGGCTGTGGGAACAGACTGTATCATTCACACTGTCCGTGCCTGTGGGATAGACTTTATCTTTCACACGGTCCATGGCTGTGGGGTAGACTTTATCTTTCACACGGCCCTTGGCTGTGGATTAAACTTTATCTTTCACACGGTCCGTGTCTGTGGGGTAGACTTTATCTTTCACATGGTCCGTGGCTGTGGAAGTAGTCTTTATCTTTCACACGGTCCGTGGCTGTGGGAATGGACTTTATGTTTCACAAGGTCCGTGGCTCTGGGAATTGAATTTATCTTTCACATTGTCCGTGGCTGTGGGGTAGACTTTATCTTTCATACGGTCCGTGCCTGTGGGATAGACTTTATTTTTCACATGGTCCGGGGCTGTGGTATAGACTTTATCTTTCACACAGTCCGTGGCTGTGGGATAGACTTTTTCACACGGTCCTTGGCTGTGGGGTAGACTTTATCTTTCACATGGTCCGTGGCTGTGGGAGTAGTCTTTATGTTTCACACGGTCCGTGACTGTGGGAATAGACTTTTTTTTTCACAAGGTCGTGACTCTGGGAATAGAATTCATCTTTCACATGGTCCGTGGCTGTGCGATAGACTGTATCTATCACACGGTCTGTGGCTGTGGGATAGACTTTATCTTTCACACGGTGAAAGATAAAGTCCCTTCCCAGAGCCACGGACCTTGTGAAACATAAAGTCTATTCCCACAGACATGGACCGTATGAACGATAAGTCTACTCCCACAGCCTGGGACCGTGTGAAAGATAAAGTCTACACCACAGACACGGAATGTGTGAAAGATAAAGTCTATCCCACAGGCACGGACCGTGTGAAAGATAAAGTCTACCCCACAGCCACGGACCGTGCGAAAGATAAAGTCTATCTCACAGGCACGGAGCGTGTGAAAGATAAAGTCTATCCCACAAGCACGGAGCGTGTGACAGATAGAGTCTATTCCCACAGCCACGGACCGTGTGAAAGATAAAGTCTATCCCACAGCAACGGACCATGTGAAAGATAAAGTCTATCCCACAGTCACGTACCGTGTGAAAGATAAAGTCTATCCCACAGGCACGGACCTTGTGAAAAAGTCTATCCCACAGCCACGGACCGTGTGAAAGGTAAAGTCTATGCCACAGGCATGGACCGTGTGAAAGATAAAGTCTATCCCACAGGCACGGGCCGTGTGAAAAAGTCTATCCCACAGGCACGGACCGTGTGAAAGATAAAGTCTGTCCTAGAGGCACGGACCGGGTGAAAGATAAAGTCTATTCCACAGTCACGTACCGTGTGAAAGATAAAGTCTATCCCACAGCCATGGACCGTGTGAAAGATACAGTCTATCAAACAGCCACGGACCATGTGAAAGATATATTCTATTCCCAGAGCCACGGACCTTGTGAAACATAAAGTCTATTCCCACAGCCACGGACCTGTGCGAAACATAAAGACTACTCCCACAGCCACGGACCATGTGAAAGATAAAGTCTACCCCACAGTCAGGGACCGTGTGAAAAAGTCTATCCCACAGGCACGGACCGTGTGAAAGATAAAGTCTATGCCACAGCAACGGACCGTGTGAAAGATAAAGTCTATCCCACAGCCACGGACCGTGTGAAAGCTAAAGTCTACACCACAGCCACGGACCGTGTGAAAGATAAAGTCTACCCACAGCCACGGACCGTGTGAAAGATGAAGTCTACTCCACAGCCACGGACCGTGTGAAAGATAAAGCCTACCCCACAGCCACGGGTGTTGTGAAAGATAAAGTCTACCCCACAGACACGGACCATGTGAAAGATAAAGTCTATCCCACAGCCACAGAGCATGTGAAAGATAAAATCTACCCCACAGCCACGGACCATGTGAAAGATAAAGTCTATCCCACAGGCACGGACCGTGTGAAAGATAAAGTCTATCCCACAACCACGGACCGTGTGAAAGATAAAGTCTATCCCACATGCACGGACCGTGTGAAAGATAAAGTCTATCCCACAGCCACGGACCTTGTGAAAAAGTCTATCCGACAGGCACGGACCGTGTGAAATATAAAGTCTATTCCACAGGCACGGACCGTATGAAAGATAAATTCTACCCCAGAGCCACGGACCATGTGAAAGATAAATTCTATTCCCAGAGCCACGGACCTTGTGAAACATAAAGTCTATTCCCAGAGCCACGGACTGTGTGAAAGATAAAGACTACTCCCACAGCCACGGACCATGTGAAAGATAAAGTCTAACCCACAGCCACAGACCATGTGAAAAAGTCTATCCCACAGGCACGGACCGTGTGAAAGATAAAGTCTATCCGACAACCACGGACCGTGTGAAAGATAAAGTCTACCCCACAGCCAGGGACCGTGTGGAAGATAAAGTCTAACCCACAGCGATGGACCGTGTGAAAGATAGAGTGTATTCCCACAGCGACAGGCCATGTGCAAGATAGAGTCTATCCCACAGCCACGGACCGTGTGAAAGATAAAGACTACCCCACAGCCACGGACCGTGTGAAAGATAGAGTCTATCCCACAGCCACGGACCGTGTGAAAGATAGAGTCTGTTCCCACATCTAACGACCGTGTGAAAGATAAAGTCTATCCCAGAGCCACGGATCATGTGAAAGATATAGTCTATCCCACAGGCAGAGACCGTGTGAATGATAACGTCTATCCCACAGGCACGGACTGTGTGAAAGATAAACTCGATTCCCAGAGCCACGGACCGTGTGAAAGATAATGTCTATCCCACAGCCACGGACCGTGTGAAAGATAAAGTCTATCCCACAGGCACGGACCATGAGAAAGATAAAGTTTACCCCACAGGCACGTACCGTGTGAAAGATAAAGTCTATTCCCAGAGCCACGGACCGTGTGAACCATAAAGTCTATTCCCACAGCCACGGACCGTGTGAAAGATAAAGTCTACTACCACAGCCACGGACCGTGTGACAAATAAAGTCTACCTCACAGCCACCGACCGTGTGAAAGATAAAGTCTATCCCACAGCCATGGACTGTGTGAAAGATAGAGCCTATTCACACAGCCACGGACAGTGTGAAAGATAGAGGCTATCCCACAGCCACGGACCATGTGAAAGATAGACTCTATCCCACAGGCATGGACCGTGTTAGAGATAAAGTCTATTCCCTCATACATGGATCGTGTGAAAGATAGAGTCTATCCCACAGGCACGGACCGTGTGAAGGATAAAGTCTACCCCACAGACACAGACCATGTGAAAGATAGAGTCTATCAAACAGCCACTGACCGTGAGAAAGATAAAGTCTACCGCACAGCCAAGGGCCGAGTGAAAGATAGAGTCTACCCCACAGGCACAGGCCGTGTGAAGGATAAAGTCTACCCACAGGCACAGGCCGTGTGAAAGATAAAGTCTATCCCACAGGCACGGACCGTGTGAAAGATACAGTCTATCCCACAGGCACAGACCGTGTGAAAAAGTCTATCCCACAGCCACGGACCGTGTGAAAGATAAAGTCTATCCCACAGGCACGGACCGTGTGAAAATGTCTATCCCACAGCCAATTACCGTGTGAAAGATAAAGTCTATCCCACAGCAATGGACTGTGTGAAAAAGTCTATCCCCCAGGCACGGACCGTGTGAAAGATAAAGTCTATCCCACAGCCGCGGACCGTGTGAAAGATAAACTCTACCCCACAGGCACGGATCGTGTGAAAGATGCAGGCTATTCCCACAGCCATGGACCATGTGAAAGATAGAGTCTATCCGACAGGCATGGACCGTGTGAAAGATAAAGTCTATTCCCAAAGCCATGGACCGTGTGAAAGATAGAGTCTATCCCACAGGCACAGACCATGTGAAAGATAAAGACTATCCTACAGGAACGTGCCATATGAAAGAAATGTCTACCCCACAGCCACGGGCCATGTGAAAGATAAAATCTACCCCACAGCCATGGAAACTGTGAAAGATAAAGTCTATCCCACAGGCACGGACCTTGTGAAAGATAAAGTCTACCCCACAGGCACGGAACGTGTGAAAGATAAAGTCTATCCCACAGTCACTGGCCGTGTGAAATATAAAGTCTACCCCGCAGCCACGGGCCGTGTGAAAGACAAATTCTATCCCATAGGCACGGACCGTGTGAAAGATAAAGTCTATCCCACAGGAATGGGCCATATGAAAGATAAAGTCTACCCCACAGCCACGGGCCGTGTGAAAGATAAAGTCTACCCCCCAGCCACGGACCGTGTGAAAGATAAAGTCTATCCCACAGCCACTGGCCGTGTGAAAGATAAAGTCTACCCCGCAGCCACAGGCCATGTGAAAGACAAAGTCTATCCCATAGGCACGGACCGTGTGAAAGATAAAGTCTACCCCACATCCACGGACCATGTGAAAGATAAAGTCCACCCCACAGCCATGGACCGAGTGAAAGATAGAGTCTAATCCCACAGCAACGGACCATTTGAAAGACAGAGTCTATCCCACAGGCACGAACCATGTGAAAGATAGAGTCTATCCCACAGGCACGGACCATGTGAATGATAAAATCTACCCCACAGCCACGGACCATGTGAAAGATAAAGTCTACCCCACAGCCATGGACCGTGTGAAAGATAGAGTCAAATCCCACAGCCACGGACCGTGTGAAAGATAGAGTCTAATCCCACAGCAACGGACCATGTGAAAGACAGAGTCTATCCCACAGGCACGGACCGTGTGAATGATAAAGTCTATCCCACAGGCACGGACTGAGAGAAAGATAAACTCTATTCCCAGAGCCACGGACCGTGTGAAAGATAAAGTCTATTCCACAGCCACGGACCGTGTGAAAGATAAAGTTTATCCCACAGGCACGGACCGTGTGAAAGATAGAGTCTATTCCCACAGCGACAGACCATGTGCAAGATAGAGTCTATCCCACAGGCACGGACCATGTGAAAGATAAAGTCTACCCCACAGGCACGGACCGTGTGAAAGATAAAGTCTATTTGCAGAGCCACGGACTGTGTGAAACATAAAGTCTATTCCCACAGCCACGGACCGTGTGAAAGATAAAGTCTACTACCACAGCCACGAACCGTGTGAAAAATAAAGTCTACCCCACAGCCACGGACCGTGAGAAAGATAAAGTCTATCCCACAGCCATGGACCCTGTGAAAGATAGAGTCTATTCCCACAGCCACGGACTGTGTGAATGATAGAGGCTACCCCACAGCCACGGGCCATGTGAAAGTTAAAGTCTACCCGACAGCCACGGACCATGTGAAAGATAAAGTCTATCCCACAGCCACGGACCATGTGAATGATAAAGTCTACCCCACAGCCACGGACCATGTGAAAGATAAAGTCTCTTCCCAGAGCCACGGACCTTGTGAAACATAAAGTCTATTCCCACAGACATGGACCGTATGAACGATAAAGTCTACTCCCACAGCCTGGGACCGTGTGAAAGATAAAGTCTACACCACAGACACGGAATGTGTGAAAGATAAAGTCTATCCCACAGGCACGGACCGTGTGAAAGATAAAGTCTACCCCACAGCCACGGACCGTGAGAAAGATAAAGTCTATCTCACAAGCACGGAGCCTGTGAAAGATAAAGTCTATCCCACAAGCACGGAGCGTGTGACAGATAGAGTCTATTCCCACAGCCACGGACCGTGTGAAAGATAAAGTCTATCCCACAGCAACGGACCATGTGAAAGATAAAGTCTATCCCACAGTCACGTACCGTGTGAAAGATAAAGTCTATCCCACAGGCACGGACCTTGTGAAAAAGTCTATCCTACAGCCACGGACCGTGTGAAAGGTAAAGTCTATTCCACAGGCATGGACCGTGTGAAAGATAAAGTCTATCCCACAGGCACGGGCCGTGTGAAAAAGTCTATCCCACAGGCACGGACCGTGTGAAAGATAAAGTCTGTCCTAGAGGCACGGACCGGGTGAAAGATAAAGTCTATTCCACAGTCACGTACCGTGTGAAAGATAAAGTCTATCCCACAGCCACGGACCGTGTGAAAGATACAGTCTATCAAACAGCCACGGACCATGTGAAAGATATATTCTATTCCCAGAGCCACGGACCTTGTGAAACATAAAGTCTATTCCCACAGCCACGGACCTGTGCGAAACATAAAGACTACTCCCACAGCCACGGACCATGTGAAAGATAAAGTCTACCCCACAGTCAGGGACCGTGTGAAAAAGTCTATCCCACAGGCACGGACCGTGTGAAAGATAAAGTCTATCCCACAGCAACGGACCGTGTGAAAGATAAAGTCTATCCCACAGCCACGGACCGTGTGAAAGCTAAAGTCTACATCACAGCCACGGACCGTGTGAAAGATAAAGTCTACCCACAGCCACGGACCGTGTGAAAGATGAAGTCTACTCCACAGCCACGGACCGTGTGAAAGATAAAGCCTACCCCACAGCCACGGGTGTTGTGAAAGATAAAGTCTACCCCACAGACACGGACCATGTGATAGATAAAGTCTATCCCACAGCCACAGATCTTGTGAAAGATAAAATCTACCCAACAGCCACGGACCATGTGAAAGATAAAGTCTATACCACAGGCACGGACCGTGTGAAAGATAAAGTCTATCCAACAACCACGGACCGTGTGAAAGACAAAGTCTATCCCACATGCACGGACCGTGTGAAAGATAAAGTCTATCCCACAGCCACGGACCTTGTGAAAAAGTCTATCCGACAGGCACGGACCGTGTGAAATATAAAGTCTATCCCACAGGCACGGACCGTATGAAAGATAAATTCTACCCCAGAGCCACGGACCATGTGAAAGATAAATTCTATTCCCAGAGCCACGGATCTTGTGAAACATAAAGGCTATTCCCAGAGCCACGGACCGTGTGAAAGATAAAGACTACTCCCACAGCCACGGACCATGTGAAAGATAAAGTCTAACCCACAGCCACAGACCATGTGAAAAAGTCTATCCCACAGGCACGGACCGTGTGAAAGATAAAGTCTATCCGACAACCACGGACCGTGTGAAAGATAAAGTCTACCCGACAGCCAGGGACCGTGTGGAAGATAAAGTCTAACCCACAGCGATGGACCGTGTGAAAGATAGAGTGTATTCCAACAGCGACAGGCCATGTGCAAGATAGAGTCTATCCCACAGCCACGGACCGTGTGAAAGATAAAGACTACCCCACAGCCACGGACCGTGTGAAAGACAGAGTCTATCCCACAGCCACGGACCGTGTGAAAGATAGAGTCTGTTCCCACATCTAACGACCGTGTGAAAGATAAAGTCTATCCCAGAGCCACGGATCATGTGAAAGATATAGTCTATCCCACAGGCAGAGACCGTGTGAATGATAACGTCTATCCCACAGGCACGGACTGTGTGAAAGATAAACTCGATTCCAGAGCCACGGACCGTGTGAAAGATAATGTCTATCCCACAGCCACGGACCGTGTGAAAGATAAAGTCTATCCCACAGGCACGGACCATGAGAAAGATAAAGTTTACCCCACAGGCACGTACCGTGTGAAAGATAAAGTCTATTCCCAGAGCCACGGACCGTGTGAACCATAAAGTCTATTCCCACAGCCACGGACCGTGTGAAAGATAAAGTCTACTACCACAGCCACGGACCGTGTGACAAATAAAGTCTACCTCACAGCCACCGACCGTGTGAAAGATAAAGTCTATCCCACAGCCATGGACTGTGTGAAAGATAGAGCCTATTCACACAGCCACGGACAGTGTGAAAGATAGAGGCTATCCCACAGCCACGGACCATGTGAAAGATAGACTCTATCCCACAGGCATGGACCGTGTTAGAGATAAAGTCTATTCCCTCATACATGGATCGTGTGAAAGATAGAGTCTATCCCACAGGCACGGACCGTGTGAAGGATAAAGTCTACCCCACAGACACAGACCATGTGAAAGATAGAGTCTATCAAACAGCCACGGACCGTGAGAAAGATAAAGTCTACCGCACAGCCAAGGGCCGAGTGAAAGATAGAGTCTACCCCACAGGCACAGGCCGTGTGAAGGATAAAGTCTACCCCACAGGCACAGACCGTGTGAAAGATAAGTGGGAAGCCTCTATCTTTCACACGGTCCGTGGCTGTGGGAATAGACTTTATCTTTCACACGGTCCGTGCCTGTGGGGTAGACAGTATCTTTCACATGGTCCGTGGATGTGGGGTAGACTTTATCTTTCACACTGTCCGTGGCTGTGGGGTAGACTTTATCTTTCACACGGCCCGTGGCTGTGGGGTAGAGTTTATTTTTCACACGGCCCGTGGCTGTGGAGTAGACTTTATCTTTCACATGGTCCGTGGCTGTGGGGTAGACTTTATCTTTCACACGGTCCGTGCCTCTCGGAAAGACTCCATCTTTCACACGGTCCGTGGCTGTGGGATAGACTTTTTCTTTCATATGGTCCGTGGCTGTGGGAATAGACTCTATCTTTCACACGGTCCGTGGCGGTGGGATAGACTTTAACTTTCACACGGTCCGTGGCTGTGGGAAAGACTTTATCTTTCACACGGCCTGTGGCTGTGGGGTAGACTTTATCTTTCATACAGTCCGTGGCTGTGGGGTAGACTTTATCTTTCACACGGTCCGTGCCTGTGGAGTAGACTTTATCTTTCACATGGTCCGTGGCTCTGGTATAGACTTTATCTTTCACACGGTAAGTGGCTGTGTGATAGACTTTTTCACACGGTCCGTGCCTGTGGGACAGACTTTATCTTTCACACGTTCCGTGGCTGTCGGATAGACTTTATCTTTCACAAGGTCCGTGCCTGTGGGATAGACTTTATCTTTCACACGGTCCATGGCTGTGGGAATAGACTCTATCTTTCACACGGTCCGTGGCTGTGGAAAGACTTTATCTTTTGCACGGTCCATGGCTGTGGGAATAGACTCTATCTTTCACACGGTCCGTGGCTGTGGGAAAGACTTTATCTTTCGCACGGCCCGTGGCTGTGTGGTAGACTTTATCTTTCATACAGTCCGTGGCTGTGGGTAGACATTATCTTTCACACGGTCCGTGCCTTTGGAATAGACTTTATCTTTCACATGGTCCGTGGCTCTGGTATAGACTTTATCTTTCACACGGTAAGTGGCTGCGTGATAGACTTTTTCACACGGTCCGTGCCTGTGGGATAGACTTTATCTTTCACATGGTCCGTGGCTGTGGGATAGACTTTTTGACACGGTCCGTGCCTGTGGGATAGACTTTATCTTTCACACGTTCCGTGGCTGTCGGATAGACTTTATCTTTCACAAGGTCGGTGCCTGTGGGACAGACTTTATCTTTCAAACGGTCCGTGGCTGTGGGATAGACTTTATCTTTCACAAGGTCCGTGCCTGTGGGGTAGACATTATCTTTCACACGGTCCGTGGATGTGGGAACAGACTGTATCATTCACACTGTCGACGGCTGTGGGGTGGACTTTATCTTTCACACGGTCCGTGCCTGCGGGATAGACTTTATCTTTCACATGGTCCGTGGCTGAGGGATAGACTTTTTCACACGGTCCGTGGCTGTGGGATAGACTTTATCTTTCACACGGTCCGTTCCTGTGGGATAGACTTTATCTTTCACACGGTCCGTGCCTGTGGGATAGACTTTATCTTTCACATCATCCGTGGCTGTGGGATAGACTCTATCTTTCACACGGTCGCTGGCTGTGGGAATAGACTCTATCTTTCACACGGTCCATGGCTGTGGGATAGCCTCTATCTTTCACACGGTCCGTGTCTGTAGGGTAGACTTTATCTTTCACACGGTCCGTGGCTGTGGGGTAGACTTTATCTTTCACACGGCCCGTGCCTGTGGGGTAGACTTAATCTTTCATCCAGCCCGTGGCTGTGGTGTAGACTTTATGTTTCACACGGTCCGTGCCTGTGAGAATAGACTTTATCTTTCACACGGTCCGTGGCTGTGGGAATAGACTTTATCTTTCACACGGCCCGTGGCTGTGGGGTAGAGTTTATCTTTCACACGGCCCGTGGCTGTGGAGTAGACTTTATCTTTCACATGGTCCGTGGCTGTGGGGTAGACTTTATCTTTCACACGGTCCGTGCCTCTCGGAAAGACTCCATCTTTCACACGGTCCGTGGCTGTGGGATAGAGTTTTTCTTTCATATGGTCCGTGGCTGTGGGAATAGACTCTATCTTTCACACGGTCCGTGGCGGTGGGATAGACTTTAACTTTCACACGGTCCGTGGCTGTGGGAAAGACTTTATCTTTCACACGGCCTGTGGCTGTGTGGTAGACTTTATCTTTCATACGGTCCGTGGCTGTGGGGTAGACTTTATCTTTCACACGGTCCGTGCCTGTGGAGTAGACTTTATCTTTCACATGGTCCGTGGCTCTGGTATAGACTTTATCTTTCACACGGTAAGTGGCTGTGTGATAGACTTTTTCACACGGTCCGTGCCTGTGGGACAGACTTTATCTTTCACACGTTCCGTGGCTGTCGGATAGACTTTATCTTTCACAAGGTCCGTGCCTGTGGGATAGACTTTATGTTTCACACGGTCCATGGCTGTGGGAATAGACTCTATCTTTCACACGGTCCGTGGCTGTGGGAAAGACTTTATCTTTCGCACGGTCCATGGCTGTGGGAATAGACTCTATCTTTCACACGGTCCGTGGCTGTGGGAAAGACTTTATCTTTCGCACGGCCCGTGGCTGTGTGGTAGACTTTATCTTTCATACAGTCCGTGGCTGTGGGGTAGACATTATCTTTCACACGGTCCGTGCCTTTGGAATAGACTTTATCTTTCACATGGTCCGTGGCTCTGGTATAGACTTTATCTTTCACACGGTAAGTGGCTGTGTGATAGACTTTTTCACACGGTCCGTGCCTGTGGGATAGACTTTATCTTTCACAAGGTCCGTGCCTGTGGGATAGATTTTTTGACACGGTCCGTGCCTGTGGGATAGACTTTATCTTTCACACGTTCCGTGGCTGTCGGATATACTTTATCTTTCACAAGGTCCGTGCCTGTGGGACAGACTTTATCTTTCAAACGGTCCGTGGCTGTGGGATAGACTTTATCTTTCACAAGGTCCGTGCCTGTGGGGCAGACATTATCTTTCACTCGGTCCGTGGATGTGGGAACAGACTGTATCATTCACACTGTCCACGGCTGTGGGGTGGACTTTATCTTTCACACGGTCCGTGCCTGCGGGATAGACTTTATCTTTCACATGGTCTGTGGCTGAGGGATAGACTTTTTCACACGGTCCGTGGCTGTGGGATAGACTTTATCTTTCACACGGTCCGTTCCTGTGGGATAGACTTTATCTTTCACACGGTCCGTGCCTGTGGTATAGACTTTATCTTTCACATGATCCGTGGCTGTGTGATAGACTCTATCTTTCACACGGTCGCTGGCTGTGGGAATAGACTCTATCTTTCACACGGTCCGTGCCTGTGGGATAGACTTTATCTTTCACACGGTCCGTGCCTGTTGGATAGACTTTATCTTTCACACGTTCGTTAGATGTTGGAACAGACTCTATCTTTCACACGGTCTGTGGCTGTGGGATAGCCTCTATCTTTCACACGGTCCGTGTCTGTGGGTTAGACTTTATCTTTCACACGGTCCGTGGCTGTGGGGTAGACTTTATCTTTCACACGGCCCGGGGCTGTGGGGTAGACTTTATCTTTCACATGGCCCGTGCCTGTGGGGTAGACTTTATCTTTCACACGGTCCGTGCCTGTGGGGTAGACATTATCTTTCACATGGTCCGTGGAAGTGGGGTAGACTTTATCTTTCACACGGCCCGTGTCTGTGGGGTAGACTTTATCTTTCACACGGCCCGTGCTGTGGGGTAGACTTTATCTTTCACACAGTCCGTGGCTGTGGGGTAGACTTTATCTTTCACACGGTCCGTGGCTGTGGGGTAAACTTTATCTTTCACACAGTCCGTGGCTGTTTGATAGACTTATCTTTCACACGGTCCGTGGCTGTTTGGGATAAGCTCTATCTTTCCCGCGGTCCATGGCCTTTGGGATACCCTCATATCTTTCACACGGCCGCGCTGGTGGGAATAGACTTTATCTTTCACCCGGTCCGTGCCTGTGGGATAGACTCTATCTTTCACATGGTCCGTGGCTGTGGGATAGCCTCTATCTATCACACGGTCCGTGGTTGTGTGAATAGGCTTTATCTTTCACACGGTCCGTGGCTGTGGGGTAGACTTTATCTTTCACAAGCTCCGTGGCTGTGGGAAAGACTTTATCTTTTACACGGTCCGGGTCTTTGTGGTAGACTTTATCTTTCACACGGTAGGTGGCTGTGGGGTAGACTTTATCTTTCACACGGTCCGTGGCTGTGCGAATAGACTTTATCTTTCACATGTTCCGTGGCGGTGGGATAGACTTTTTCACACGGTCCGTGGCTGTGGGATAGACTTTATCTTTCACACGGTCCGTGCCTGTGGGATAGACTTTATCTTTCACACGGTCCGTGCCTGTGGGATAGACTTTATCTTTCACATGATCCGTGGCTGTTGGATAGACTTTATCTTTCACACGTTCGTTAGATGTGGGAACAGACTCTATCTTTCACACGGTCCGTGGCTGTGGGATAGCCTCTATCTTTCACACGGTCCGTGGCTGTGGGTAGACTTTATCTTTCACACGGTCCGTGGCTGTGGGGTAGACTTTATCTTTCACACGGCCCGTGGCTGTGGGTAGACTTTATCTTTCACATGGCCCGTGCCTGTGGGGTAGACTTTATCTTTCACACGGTCCGTGCCTGTGGGGTAGACATTATCTTTCACACGGTCCGTGGCTGTGGGGTAGACTTTATCTTTCACACGGCCCGTGGTTGTGGGGTAGACTTTATCTTTCACACGGCCCGTGGCTGTGGAGTAGACTTTATCTTTCACACGGTCCGTGCCTGTGGGAAAGACTCCATCTTTCACACGGTCCTTGGCTGTGGGATAGACTTTTTCTTTCACATGGTCCGTGGCTGTGGGAATAGACTCTATCTTTCACACGGTCCGTGGCTGTGGGATAGACTCTATCTTTCACACGGTCCATGGCTGTGGGAATAGACTCTAACTTTCCCACGGTCCGTGGCTGTGGGAAAGACTTTATCTTTCGCACGGCCCGTGAATGTGTGGTAGACTTTATCTTTCATACAGTCCGTGGCTTTGGGGTAGACATTATCTTTCACACGGTCCGTGCCTTTGGAATAGACTTTATCTTTCACACGGTTCGTTCCTGTGGGATAGACTTTATCTTTCACACGGTCCGTGGCTGTGGGATAGACTCTATCTTTCCCTCGGTCCATGCCTGTGGGATAGCCTCTATCTTTCACACGGTCCGTGGCTGTGGGAATAGACTTTATCTTTCACACAGTCCATGCCTGTGGGATAGACTCTATCTTTCACATGGTCCGTGGCTGTGGAATAGCCTCTATCTTTCACACGGTCCGTGGCTGTGGGAATAGGCTTTATCTTTCACACGGTCCGTGGCTGTGGGGTAGACTTTATCTTTCACAAGCTCCGTGGTTGTGGGATAGACTTTATCTTTCACACGGTCCGTGTCTTTGTGGTAGACTTTATCTTTCACATGGTCCGTGGCTGTGGGAGTAGACTTTTCTTTCACACGGTCCGTGGCTGTGGGATAGACTTTATCTTTCACACGGTCCACGCTTGAGGGATAGACTTTTTCACATGATCCGTGCCTGTGGGATAGACTTTATCTTTCACACGGTCCGTGCTTGTGGGATAGACTTAATGATTCACACGGTTCGTGGCTGTGGGATAGACTTTTCCACACGGTCCGTTGCTGTGGAATAGACTTTATCTTTCACACGGTCCGTGCCTGTGGGATAGACTTTGTCCATCACACGGCCCGTGTCTACAGGGTAGACTTTATCTTTCACACGGCCCATGGCTGTGGGGTAGACTTTATCTTTCACATGGTCCGTGCTTGTGTGGTAGACTTTATCTTTCACACGGTCCGTGCCTGTGGGTTAGACTTTATCTTTCACATGGTCCGTGCCTGTGGGATGGACTCTATCTTTCACACGGTCCGTGGCTGTGGAATAGACTCTAACTTTCACATGGTCCGTGGCTGTGGGAATAGACTCTATCTTTCACACGGTCCATGGCTGTGGGGTAGACTTTAACTTTGACATGGTCCGTGGCTGTGGGGTAGACTTTATCTTTCACACGGTATGTGGCTGTGGGATAGATTTTGTCTTTCACACGGTCCATGGCTGTGGGGTAGACTTTTTCTTTCACACGGTCCTTGGCTGTGGGAACCGACTCTATCTTTCACACTGTCCGTGCCTGTGGGATAGACTTTATCTTTCACATGGTCCATGGCTGTGGGGTAGACTTTATCTTTCACACGGCCCGTGGCTGTGGGTTAGACTTTATCTTTCACACGGTCCGTGGCTGAGGGATAGATTTTTTCACACGGTCCGTGCCTGTGGGATAGACTTTATCTTTCACACGGTCCGTGGCTGTGGGATAAACTTTATCTTTCACACGGTCCGTGCCTGTGGGATAGACTTTATCTTTCACACGGTCCGTGCCTGTGGGATAGAATTTATCTTTCACATGGTCCGTGCCTGTGGGATGGACTCTATCTTTCACACGGTCCGTGGCTGTGGAATAGACACTGGTCCGTGTCTGTGGGGTAGACTGTATCTTTCACATGGTCCGTGGCTGTGGGAATAGTCTTTATCTCTCACACGTCCGTGCCTGTGACATAGACTCTATCTTTCACACTGTCCGTGGTTGTGGGATAGACTCTCCCTTGCACATGGTCTGTGGCTGCGGGGTAGACTTTATCTTTCACACGGTCCGTGGCTGCGGGGTAGACTTTATCGTTCACACGGCCCGTGGCTGTGGGGTAGACTTTAATTTCACACGGCCCGTGGCTGTGGGGTAGACTTTATCTTTCAAACGGCCCGTGGCTGTGGGGTAGCCTTTATCTTTCACACGGTCCGTGGCTGTGGGGTAGACTTTATCTTTCACACGGTCCGTGGCTGTGGGGTAGACGTTACCTTTCACACGGTCCGTGGCTGTGGGGTAGACATTATCTTTCACAAGGTCAGTGGCTGTGGGGGAGACTTTATCTTTCACACGGCCTTTGCCTGTGGCATAGACTTTATCTTTCCCACGGCCCGTGCCTGTGGCATAGACTTTATTTTCACACGGCCCGTGCCTGTGGGGTAGACATAATCTTTCACATGGCCCGTGGCTGTGGGGTAGACTTTATGTTTCACACGGTCCGTGGCTGTGGGAATAGACTTTATCTTTCACACGGTCCGTGGCTGTGGGAATACACTTTATCTTTCACACGGTCCGTGGCTGTGGGAATAGACTTTATCTTTCACACGTTCCGTGCCTGTGGGATAACCCTTTATCTTTCACAAGGCCTGGCTGTGGGGTGACTTTATCTTTCAACGGTCCTGCCTGTGGGATAGACTTTTTCACACGATCCGTGGCTGTGGGATTGACTTTATCTTTCACATGGTCCGTGCCTGTGGGATAGACTTTATATTCACACGGTCCGTGGCTGTGGGATAGACTTTATCTTTCACACGGTCCGTGCCTGTGGGATAGACTTTATCTTTCACACGGTCCGTGGCTGTGGGATAGACTCTATCTTTCCCTCGGTCCATGCCTGTGGGATACCCTCTATCTTTCACACGGTCCGTGGCTGTGGGAATAGACTTTATATTTCACACAGTCCATGCCTGTGGGATAGACTCTATCTTTCACATGGTCCGTGGCTGTGGGATAGCCTCTATCTATCACACAGTCCGTGGTTGTGTGAATAGGCTTTATCTTTCACACGGTCCGTGGCTGTGGGGTAGACTTTATCTTTCACAAGCTCCGTGGCTGTGGGAAAGAGTTTATCTTTCACACGGTCCGTGTCTTTGTGGTAGACTTTATCTTTCACACGGTAGGTGGCTGTGGGGTAGACTTTATCTTTCACACGGTCCGTGGCTGTGCGAATAGACTTTATCTTTCACATGTTCCGTGGCTGTGGGATAGACTTTTTCACACGGTCCGTGGCTGTGGGATAGACTTTATCTTTCACACGATCCGTGCCTGTGGGATAGACTTTATCTTTCACACGGTCCGTGCCTGTGGGATAGACTTTATCTTTCACATGATCCGTGGCTGTGGGATAGACTTTTCTTTCACACGTTCGTTAGATGTGGGAACAGACTCTATCTTTCACACGGTCCGTGCTTGTGGGGTAGACTTTATCTTTCAACACGGCCCGTGGCTGTGGGGTAGACTTTATCTTTCACATGGCCCGTGCCTGTGGGGTAGACTTTATCTTTCACACGGTCCGTGCCTGTGGGGTAGACATTATCTTTCACATGGTCCGTGGCTGTGGGGTAGACATTATCTTTCACACGGCCCGTGGTTGTGGGGTAGAGTTTATCTTTCACACGGCCCGTGGCTGTGGAGTAGACTTTATCTTTCACATGGTCCGTGGCTGTGGGGTAGACTTTATCTTTCACACGGTCCGTGCCTGTGGGAAAGACTCCATCTTTCACACGGTCCGTGGCTGTGGGATAGACTTTTTCTTTCACAGGGTCCGTGGCTGTGGGAATAGACTCTATCTTTCACACGGTCCGTGGCTGTGGATAGACTTTATCTTTCACACGGTCCCGTGGTGTGGATAGCTTATCTTTCACAAGGTCCGTGCCTGTTGGGGTAGAGCATTTATCTTCACATGGTCGTGGGTGGGGTAGACTTTATCTTTCAAACGGTCATGGCTGTGGGAATAAGACTCTATCTTTCAACAAGGGACGGTCCGTGCCTGTGGGATAGAATTAATCTTTTCACACGGTCCGTGCCTGTGGGGTAGACATTATCTTTCACACGGGTCGTGTGGATGTGGCGGTAACTTTATGTTCACACGGTCCGTGTGCTGTGTGATAGACTCTATCTTTCACACGGTCGTTTCCTGTGGGGTAGACTCTATCTTTCACACGGTTCATGGCTGTTGGAATAGACTTTATCTTTCACACGGTCCGTGGTGTGGGATAGACTTTATCTTTCACACGGTCCGTGCCTGTGGGATAGACTTTATCTTTCACACGGTGCATGGCTGTGGGATAGACTTTATCTTTCACACGGTCCGTGGCTGTGGGATAGCCTTTATCTTTCACACGGTCGTTGGCTGTGTGAATAGACTCTATTTTCACACGGTCCGTGGCTGTGGGGTAGACTTTATCTTTCACACGGTCCGTGGCTGTGGGATAGACTTTATCTTTCACACGGTCCGTGGCTGTGGGATAGACTTTATCTTTCACACGTCCGTGCCTGTGGAATAGACTTTATCTTTCACACGGTCCGTGGCTGTGGGTTAGACTTTATCTTTCACACGGTCCGTGCCTGTGGGATAGACTTTATCTTTCACACGGTCCGTGGCTTTTGGGTAGACTTTATCTTTCACACGTCCGTGCCTGTGGGGTGACTTTTATCTTTCACATGGCCCGTGGCTGTGGGGTAGGAGTTTATCTTTCACAAGTCCGTCGGCTGTTGAGTAGACTTTTAATCTTTCACATGGACCATGCGTGTGGGGTAGACATTATCTTCACACGGTCCGTGAATGTGGGGTAGACTTTATCTTTCACACGGTCCGTGGCTGTGGGTTAGACTTTATCTCTCACACGGTCCATGGCTGTGGGAATAGACTCTATCTTTCACGCGGTCCGTGCCTGTGGGATAGAGTTTATCTTTCACACGGTCCGTGGCTGTGGGGTATACTTTATCTTTCACACAGTCCGTGCCTGTGGCCCACAGCCACGGACCATGTGAAAGAAAAAGTCTATCCCACAGCCACAGACCGTGTGAAAGATAAAGTCTACCCACAGCCACGGACCGTGTGAAAGATAAATTCTATCCAACACCACGGACCGTGTGAAAGATAAAGTCTATTCCAACAGCAATGAACCGTGTGAAAGATAGAGTCTCTCCCACAGGAAACGACCGTGTGAAAGATAGAGTCTATCCCACAGCCACGGACCGTGTGAAAGATAAAGTCTATCCCACAGGCATGGACCGTGTGAAAGATAAAGTCTACCCCACAGGCACAGACCGTGTGAAAAAGTCTATCCCTCAGGCATGGACCGTGTGAAAGATAAAGTCTACCCCATAGGCACGGACCGTGTGAAAAAGTCTATCCCTCAGGCATGGACCGTGTGAAAGATAAAGTCTATCCCACAGGCACGGACCGTGTGAAAGATAAAGTCTACCGCACAGCCACGGACCGTGTGAACGATAAAGTCTACCCCACATCCACGGACCGCGTGAAAGATAATGTCTACCCCACAGGCACAGACCGTGTGAAAGATAAAGTCTATCCCACAGCCACGGACCATGTGAAAGATAAAGTCTATTCCCACAGCCACGGACCGTAAAGATAAGTCTATTCCCACATGCCACGGACCGTGTGAAAAGATAAAGTCTACCCCACACGCCACAGGGCGTGTGGAAAGATTAAGTCTACCCACAGCCACGGGCCGTGTTGAAAGATAAAGTCTACACCACAGCCACGGACCGTGTGAAAGATAAAGTCTACTCCACAGCCATGGACCGTGTGAAAGATAGAGTCTATCCCACAGCCACAGACCGTGTGAAAGATAGAGTCTGTTCCCACATCTAACGACCGTGTGAAAGATAAAGTCTATCCCACAGCCACGGATCATGTGAAAGATAAAGTCTATCCCACAGGCACGGACCGTGTGAAAGATAAACTCTATTCCCAGAGCCACGGACCGTGTGAAATATAAAATCTATTCCCACAGCCACAGACCATGTGAAAGATAAAGTCTACTACCACAGCCACGGACCGTGTGGAAAATAAAGTCTACCCCACAGCCAAGGAGCGTGTGAAAGATAAAGTCTATCCCACAGCCATGGACCGTATGAAAGATAGAGTCTAATCCCACAGCCACGGACCATGTGAAAGATAAAGTCTATTCCACAGCAACGGACCGTGTGAAAAAGTCTATCCCACAGCCACGGACCGTGTGAATCATAAAGTCTATCCCACAGACACGGACCGTGTGAAAGATAAAGTCTATCCCACAGGCACGGACCATGTGAAAAAGTCTATCCCTCAAACGTGGACAGTGTGAAAAATAAAGTCTATCCCACAGGCACGGACCGTGTGAAAGATAGAGTCTGTTCCCACAGTCATGGACCGTGTGAAAGATAGAGTCTAATCCCACAGCCACGGACCATGTGAAAGATAGTCTATCCCACAGCCACGGACCGTGAGAAAGATAGAGTCTATCCCACAGGCACGGACCGTGTGAATGATAAAGTCTATCCCACAGGCACGGACTGTGTGAAAGATAAACTCTATTCCCAGAGCCACGGACCATGTGAAAGATAAAGTCTATCCCACAGGCACGGACCGTGTGAAAGATAAAGTCTATCCCACAGCCTCGGACCGTGTGAAAGACAAAGTCTGTCCTGGAGGCACGGACCATGTGAAAGATAAAGTTTACCCCACAGCCACGGACCGTGTCAAAGATAAAGTCTATCCCACAGGCACGGACCATGTAAAAGATAAAGTCTATCCCACAGGCACGGACCATGCGAAAGATAAAGTCTATCCCACAGCCACGGACCGTGTGAAAGATGAAGTCTATACCACAGCCACGGACCATGTGAAAGATAAAGTCTATCCCACAGGCACAGACCGTGTGAAAGATAAAGTCTACCCCACACACATGGACCATGTGAAAGATAAACTCTATTCCCAGAGCCACGGACCTTGTGAAACATAAAGTCTATTCCCACAGCCACGGACCGTATGAAAGATAAAGTCTACTCCCACAGGAAAGGACCGTGTGAAAGATAAAGTCTACCCCACAGACATGGACCGTGTGAAAGATAAAGTCTATCCCACAGCCAGGGACCATGTGAAAGATAAAGTCTATCCCACAAGCACGGACCCTGTGAAAGATATAGTCTATTCCCACAGCCACGGACCGTGTGAAAGATAAAGTCTATCCCACAGCCACGGACCATGTGAAAGATACAGTCTATCCCACTGGCACGTACCGTGTGAAAGATAAAGTCTATCCCACCGACACGGACAGTGTGAAAGATAAAGTCTATCCCACAGTCACGGACCGTGTGAAAAAGTCTATCCCACAGCCACGGACCGTGTGAAAGATAAAGTCTAACCCACAGGAACGGACCGTGTGAAAGATAAAGTCTATCCACAGCCACGGACCGTGTGAAAAAGTCTATCCCACAGGCATGGACCGTGTGAAAGATAAAGTCTGTCCCACAGGCCTGGACCGTGTGAAAGATAAAGTCTACCCCACAGCCACGGACCGTGTGAAAGATAAAGTCTAACCCACAGCCATGGACCGTGTGAAAGATAGAGTCTATTCCCACAGCGACAGACCATGTGCAAGATAGAGTCTATCCCACAGGCATGTACCGTGTGAAAGATAAAGTCTACCCCACAGGCACGGACCGTGTGAAAGATAAAATCTCTCCCACAGGCACGGACCGTGTGAAAGATAAAGTCTATTCCACAGGCACGGACCGTGTGAAAGATAAAGTCTATCCCACAGCCACGGACCGTGTTGAAGATAAAGTCTACTCCCACAGCCACGGACCATGTGAAAGATAAAGTCTACCACAAAGACACGGACCGTGTGAAAGATAAAGTCTATCCCACAACCACGGAGCTTGTGAAAGATAAAGTCTACCCCACAGCCACGGACTGTGTGAAAGATAAAGCCTATTCCCACAGCCACGGACCGTGTGAAAGATACAGGCTATTCCACAGCCACGGACCATGTGAAAGATAGAGTCTATCCCACAGGCATGGACTGTGTGAAAGATAAAGTCTATTCCCACAGCCACGGACCGTGTGAAAGATAGAGGCTATCCCACAGGCATGGACCGAGGAAAGATAGAGTCTATCCCACAGCCACGGGCCGTGTGAAAGATAAAGTCTATCCCACAGGCACGGACACCGTGAAAGATAAAGTCTATTCCCACAGCCACGGACCGTGTGAAATATAAAGTCTATTCCCACAGCCACGGACCGTGTGAAAGATAAAGTCTATCCCACAGCCACGGCCGTGTGAAAGATAAAGTCTATCCCACAGCCACGGCCTTGTGAAAGATAAGTCTACCCCACAGCCACGGACCCTGTGAAACATGAGAGTCTATCCCCACAAGCCAAACGACCTGTGAAAGATAAAGTCTATCCACAGCCATGAACCGGTGAAGATAAAGTCTAATCCACAGCCATGCCACCGTGTGAAAGATAAGGTCTATCTCGAAGGACACGGACGCGTGTGAAAGATAAAGTCTATCCCACAGCCCACGGACGTGTGAAGTCTATCCCTCACCACGGACCCATTGAAAGATAAAGTCTACCCGAATAGACTTTATCTTTCACACGGTCCGTGCCTGTGGGATAAACTTTATCTTTCACACGGTCCGTGGCTGTGGGATAGAATTTATCTTTCACACGGTCCGTGGCTCTGGGAATAGAGTTTATCTTTCTCACAGTCCGGGCCTGTGGGGTAGACTTTATCTTTCACATGGTCCGTGGCTGTGGGGTAGACTTTATCATTCACATGGTCCGTGCCTGTGGGATAGACTCTAACTTTCACATGGTCCGTGCCTGTGGGATAGACTCTGTCTTTCAAATGGTCTGTTGCTGTGGGATTAGACTCTATCTTTCACACGGTCCATGGCTGTGGGGTGGACTTAATCTTTCACATGGTCCTTGGATGTGGGGTAGACTTTATCTTTCACACGGTATGTGGCTGTGGGGTAGATTTTATCTTTCACACGGTCCGTGGCTGTGGGATAGGCTTTATCTTTCACACGGTCCGTGGCTGGGGGGTAGACTTTATCTTTCAAATGGCCTGTGGCTGTGGGGTAGACTTTATCTTTCACACGGCCCATGCCTGTGGGATAGACTTTATCTTTCACACGGCCCGTGGCTGTGTGGTAGACTTTATCTTTCATATGGCCCGTTCCAGTGGGATAGACTTTATCTTTCACACGGTCCATGCCTATGGGATAGACTTTACCTTTCACACGGCCAGTGGCCGTAGATTAGACTTTATCTTTCACACGGTCCGTGCCTGTGGGATATACTTTATCTTTCACACGGTCCGTGGCTGTGGGATAGAATTTATCTTTCACACGGTCCGTGGCTGTGGGAATGGAGTTTATCTTTCCTCACAGTCCGTGCCTGTGGGATAAGACTTTCTTTCACTGGTCCGTGCTATGGGAAATAGAACTCTATCTCCACGGGGTCCGTGCCTATGGGATAGACTCTATCATTCACCGGGTCCGTGGCTGTGGAATAGACTCTATCTTTCACACGGTCCATGGCTGTCGGGTAGAGTTTATCTTTCACATGGTCCGTGGCTGTGGGGTAGACTTTATCTTTCACACGATATATGGCTGTGGGATAGATTTTATCTTTCACATGGTCCGTGTCTGTGGGGTAGACTTTATCTTTCACACGGTCCGTGGCTGTGGGAACAGACTCTATCTTTCACACTGTCCGTGCCTGTGGGATAGACTTTATCTTTCACACGGTCCGTGGCTGTGGGATTAGACTCTATCTTTCACATGGTCCGTGGCTGTGGGATTCGACTCTATCTTCAACACGGTCCATGGCTGTGGGGTAGACTTTATATTTCACATGGTCCGTGGCTGTGTGGTAGACTTTATCTTTCACAAGGTATGTGGCTGTGGGATAGATTTTATCTTTCACACGGTCCGTGGCTGTGGGAGAGACTTTATCTTTCACACGGTCCGTGGCTGGGGGTAGACTTTATCTTTCAAATGGCCCGTGGCAGTGGGGTAGACTTTATCTTTCACACGGCCCATGCCTGTGGGATAGAGTTTATCTTTCACACGGCCCGTGGCTGTGGGTAGACTTTATCTTACATATGGCCCGTTTCTGTGGGAAAGACTTTATCTTTCACACGGTCCGTGCCTATGGGATAGACTTTGTCTTTCACACGGCCCGTGACTGCGGGGTAGACTTTATCTTTCACACGGCCAGTGGCTGTGGATTAGACTTTATCTTTCACACGTTCCGTGCCTATGGGGTAGACTTTATCTTTCACACGGTTCGTGCCTGTGGGATAGACTCTATCATTCACCCGGTCCGTGGCTGTGGAATAGACTCTATCTTTCACATGGTCCGTGGCTGTGGGATTAGACTCTATCTTTCACAAGGTCCATGGCTGTCGGGTAGACTTTATCTTTCACATGGTCCGTGGCTGTGGGGTAGACTTTATCTTTCACACGGTATATGGCTATGGGATAGATTTTATCTTTCACATGGTCCGTGGCTGTGGGGTAGACTTTATCTTTCAAACGGTACGTGGCTGTGGGAACAGACTCTATCTTTCACACTGTCCGTGCCTGTGGGATAGACTTTATCTTTCACACGGTCCGTGGCTGTGCGGTAGACTTTGTCTTTCACACGGTCCGTGCCTGTGGGATAGACTTTATCTTTCACACGGTCCATGCCTGAGGGATAGACTTTTTCACACGGTCCGTGCCTGTGGGAAAGACTTTCTCTTTCACACGGTCCGTGCCTGTGGGATAGACTTTATCTTTCACATGGTCCGTGGCTGTGGGATAGACTTTATCTTTCACACGGTCGGTGGCTGTGGAAATAGACTTTATCTTTCACATGGTTTGTGCCTGTGGGATAGACTTTATCTTTCACATGGTCCGTGGCAGTGGGGTAGACTTTATCTTTCACACGGTCCATTCATGTGGGATAGACTTTTTCACACGGTCCCTGTCTGTGGGGTAGACTGTATCTTTCACATGGTCCGTGGCTGTGGGAATAGTCTTTATCTCTCACACGTCCGTGCCTGTGAGATAGACTCTATCTTTCACACTGTCCGTGGTTGTGGGATATACTCTCTCTTGCACATGGTCTGTGGCTGCGGGGTAGACTTTATCTTTCACACGTTCCGTGGCTGCGGGGTAGACTTTATCGTTCACACGGCCCGTGGCTGTGGTGTAGACTTTAATTTCACACGGCCCGTGGCTGTGGGGTAGACTTTATCTTTCAAACGGCCCGTGGCTGTGGGGTAGCCTTTATCTTTCACACGGTCCGTGGCTGTGGGGTAGACTTTACCTTTCACACGGTCCGTGGCTGTGGGGTAGACGTTACCTTTCACACGGTCCGTGGCTGTGGGGTAGACATTATCTTTCACAAGGTCAGTGGCTGTGGGGGAGACTTTATCTTTCACACGGCCTTTGCCTGTGGCATAGACTTTATCTTTCACACGGCCCGTGCCTGTGGCATAGACTTTATCTTTCACACGGCCCGTGCCTGTGGGGTAGACATTATCTTTCACACGGCCCGTGGCTGTGGGGTAGACTTTATGTTTCACACGGTCCGGGGCTGTGGGAATAGACTTTATCTTTCACACGGTCCGTGGCTGTGGGAATACACTTTATCTTTCACACGGTCCGTGGCTGTGGGAATAGACTTTATCTTTCACACGTTCCGTGCCTGTGGGATAGACTTTATCTTTCACAAGGTCCCTGGCTGTGGGGTAGCCTTTATCTTTCACACGGTCCCTGCCTGTGGGATAGACTTTTTCACACGGTCCGTGCCTGTGGGATATACTTTATCTTTCACACAGTCCGTGCCTGTGGGATAGACTTTATCTTTCACATGGTCCGTGGCTGTGGGATAGACTTTTTCATACGGTCCGTGGCTGTGGGATAGACTTTATATTTCACACGGCCCATGACTTTAGGATAGACTTTATCTTTCACACGGTGGTTGGCTGTGGGAATAGACTCTATCTTTAACACTGTCCGTGCCTGTGGGATAGACTTTATCTTTCACACAGTCCATGCCTGTGGGACAGACTCTATCTTTCACATGGTCTGTGGCTGTGGGATAGCCTCTATCTATCACACGGTCCGTGGTTGTGTGAATAGGCTTTATCTTTCACACGGTCCGTGGCTGTGGGGTAGACTTTATCTTTCACAAGCTCCGTGGCTGTGGGAAAGACTTTATTTTTCACACGGTCCGTGTCTTTGTGGTAGACTTTATCTTTCACACGGTAGGTGGCTGTGGGAGTAGACTTTATCTTTCACACGGTCCGTGGCTGTGCGAATAGACTTTATCTTTCACATGGTCCGTGGCTGTGGGATAGACATTTTCACACGGTCCGTGGCTGTGGGATAGACTTTATCTTTCACACGGTCCGTGCCTGTGGGATAGACTTTATCTTTCACACGGTCCGTGCCTGTGGGATAGACTTTATCTTTCACATGATCCGTGGCTGTGGGATAGACTTTATCTTTCACACGGTCGTTAGATGTGGGAACAGACTCTATCTTTCACACGGTCTGTGGCTGTGGGGTAGACTTTATCTTTCACACGTCCGTGGCTGTTTGATAGACTTTATCTTTCACACGGTCCGTGGCTGTGGGGTAGACTTTATCTTTCACACGGCCCGTGGCTGTGGAGTAGTCTTTATCTTTCACATGGTCCGTGGCTGTGGGGTAGACTTTATCTTTCACACGGTCCGTGCCTGTGGGAAAGACTCCATCTTTCACACGGTCCGTGGCTGTGGGATAGACTTTTTCTTTCACATGGTCCGTGGCTGTGGGAATAGACTCTATCTTTCACACGGTCCGTGGCTGTGGGATAGACTTTATCTTTCACACGGTCCATGGCTGTGGGAATAGACTCTAACTTTCCCACGGTCCGTGGCTGTGGGAAAGACTTTATCTTTCGCACGGCCCGTGAATGTGTGGTAGACTTTATCTTTCATACAGTCCGTGGCTTTGCGGTAGACATTATCTTTCACACGGTCCGTGCCTTTGGAATAGACTTTATCTTTCACATGGCCCGTGGCTCTGGTATAGACTTTATCTTTCACACGGTAAGTGCCTGTGTGATAGACTTTTTCACACGGTCCGTGCCTGTGGGATAGACTTTATCTTTCACATGGTCCATGGCTGTGGGATAGACTTTTTGACACGGTCCGTGCCTGTGGGATAGACTTTATCTTTCACACGTTCCGTGGCTGTCGGATAGACTTTATCTTTCACAAGGTCCGTGCCTGTGGGATAGACTTTATCTTTCAAACGGTCCGTGGCTGTGGGATAGACTTTATCTTTCACAAGGTCCGTGCCTGTGGGGTAGACATTATCTTTCACACGGTCCGTGGATGTGGGGTAGACTTTATCTTTCAAACGGTCCGTGTCTGTGGGAATAGACTCTATCTTTCACACGGTCCGTGCCTGTGGGATAGACTTTATGTTTCACACGGTCCGTGCCTGTGGGGTAGACATTATCTTTCACACGGTTCGTGGATGTGGGGTAGACTTTATCTTTCACACGGTCCGTGGCTGTGTGATAGACTCTATCTTTCACACGGTCGTTTCCTGTGGGGTAGACTCTATCTTTCACATGGGTCATGGCTGTTGGAATAGACTTTATCTTTCACACGGTCCGTGGTGTGTGATAGACTTTATCTTTCACACGGTCCGTGCCTGTGGGATAGACTTTATCTTTCACGCGGTCCGTGCCTGTGGGATAGACTTTATCTTTCACATGATCCGTGGCTGTGGATAGGACTATTTTCACACGTTCTTAGATGTGGGAATAGACTCTACCTTTCACACGGTCCGTGGCTGTGGGAAAGACTTTACCTTTCGCACGGCCCGTGGCTGTGTGGTAGACTTTATCTTTCATACAGTCCGTGGCTTTGGGGTAGACATTATCTTTCACACGGTCCGTGCCTTTGGAATAGACTTTATCTTTCACATGGTCCGTGGCTCTGGTATAGACTTTATCTTTCACACGGTAAGTGGCTGTGTGATAGACTTTTTCACACGGTCCGTGCCTGTCGGATAGACTTTATCTTTCACATCGTCCGTGGCTGTGGGATAGACTTTTTGACACGGTCCGTGCCTGTGGGATAGACTTTATATTTCACACGGTCCGTGGCTGTCGGAAAAACTTTATCTTTCACAAGTTCCGTGCCTGTGGAATAGACTTTATCTTTCAAACGGTCCGTGGCTGTGGGATAGCCTCTATCTTTCACACGGTCCATGGCTGTGGGAATAGACTCTATCTTTCACACGGTCCGTGCCTGTGGGGTAGACATTATCTTTCACACGGTCCGTGGCTGTGGGGTAGACTTCATCTTTCACACGGTCCGTGGCTGTGGGATAGACTTTATCTTTCACACTGTCCGTGGCTGTGGGGCAGACTTTATCTTTCACACGGTCCGTGGCTGTGGGAACAGACTGTATCATTCACACTGTCCACGGCTGTGGGGTGGACTTTATCTTTCACACGGTCCGTGCTTGTGGGATAGACTTTATCTTTCACATGGTCTGTGGCTGAGGGATAGACTTTTTCACACGGTCCGTGGCTGTGGGATAGACTTTATCTTTCACACGGTCCGTTCCTGTGGGATAGACTTTATCTTTCACACGGTCCGAGCCTGTGGGATCACAGCCACGGACCGTGTGAAAGATGGATTCTTTCCCACAGGCACGGACCGTGTGAAAGATAAAGTCTACCCCACAGCCACGCACCGTGTGAAAGATAAAGTCTATTCCACAGCCACAGGCCGTGTGCAAGATAACTCTACCCCACAGCCACGGGCTGTGTGAAAGATAAAGTCTACCCCACAGACACGGACCGTGTGAATGATAAAGTCTACCCCACATGCACGGACCATGTGAAAGATAATGTCTACCCCACAGGCACGGACCGTGTGAAAGATAAAGTCTACCCCACAGGCACGGGCCATGTGAAAGATAAAGTCTACCCCACAGCCACGGGCCGTGTGAAAGATAAAGTCTACCCCACAGCCACGGACCGTGGGAAAGATAAAGTCTACCCCACAGCCACGGACCGTGTTAAAGATAGAGTCTATCCCACAGCCACAGACCGTGTGAAAGATAGAGTCTGTTCCCACATCTAACGAATGTGTGAAAGATAAAGTCTATCCCACAGCCACGGATCATGTGAAAGATAAAGTCTATCCCACAGGCACGGACCGTGTGAAAGATAAAGTCTATCCCACAGGCACGGACCGTGTGAAAGATAAAGTCTATCCACAGCCACGGACCGTGTGAAAAAATCTATCCCACAGCGACGGACCATGTGAAAGATAAAGTCTATTCGTACAGCCACGGACCGTGTGAAAGATAAAGTCTACTCCCACAGCCACCTACCGTGTGAAAGATAAAGTCTACCACAAAGACACGGACCGTGTGAAAGATAGAGGCTATCCCACAGCCACGGACCTTGTGAAAGTTAAAGTCTACCCCACAGCCACGGACCGTGTGAAAGATAAAGCCTATTCACACAGCCACGGACCGTGTGATAGATAGAGGCTATCCCACAGCCACGGACCATGTGAAAGATAGAGTCTATCCCACAGGCATGGACTGTGTGAAAGATAAAGTCTATTCCCACAGCCACGGACCGTGTGAAAGATAGAGGCTATCCCACAGGCATGGACCGAGGGAAAGATAGAGTCTATCCCACAGTCACGGACCGTGTGAAAGATAAAGTCTATCCCACAGGCACGGACCGTGTGAAAGATAAAGTCTATTCTCACAGCCACGGACCGTGTGAAAGATAAAGTCTATTCCCACAGCCATGGACCGTGTGAAACATAAAGTCTACCCCACAGCCACGGGCCGTGTAAAAGATTAAGTCTACCCCACAGGCACGGGCCGTGTGAAAGATAAAGGCTATGCCACAGGCAAGGGCTGTGTGAAAGATAAAGTCTACCCCACAGCCACTGACCTTGTGAAAGATAATGTCTACCCCACAGGTACGGACCGTGTGAAAGATAAAGTCTACCCCACAGCCACGGACCGTGTGAAAGGTAAAGTCTACCCCACAGCCACGGACCGTGTGAAAGATAAAGTCTACCACACAGCCACGGTCCGTGTGAAAGATAAAGTCTACCCCACAGCCACGGGCCGTGTGAAAGATAAAGTCTACCCCACAACCACGGGCCGTGTGAAAGATAAAGTCTACCCCGCAGCCACGGGCCGTGTGAAAGATAAAGTCTACCCCGCAGCCACGGACCGTGTGAAAGATAAAGTCTACTCCGCAGCCACGGACCGTGTGAAAGATAAAGACTACTCCCACAGCCACGGACCATGTGAAAGATAAAGGCTACCCCACAGCCACGAACCGTGTGAAAAAGTCTATCCCACAGGCACGGACCGTGTGAAAGATAAAGACTACCCCACAGCCACGGACCATGTGAAAGATAAAGTCTACCCCACAGCCACAGACCGTGTGAAAAAGTCTATCCCACAGGCATGGACCGTGTGAAAGGTAAAGTCTACCCCACAGCCACGGACCGTGTGAAAGGTAAAGTCTACCCACAGCCACGGACCGTGTGAAAGCTAAAGACTACCCCACAGCCACGGGCCGTGTGAAAGATAAAGTCTATCCCACAGCCACGGACCCTGTGAAAAGTCTATCCCTCAGCCACAGACCATGTGAAAGATAAAGTCTATCCCACAGGCACGGACCGTGTGAAAGATAAAGTCTACCCCACAGCCGTGGACCGTGTAAATGATAAACTCTAATCCACAGCCACGGGCCGTGTGAAAGAGAAAGTCTACCTCACAGCCACGGGCCGTGTGAAAGATAAAGTCTACCCCACAGCCATGGACCGTGTAAATGATAAAGTCTAATCCACTGCCACGGGCCATGTGAAAGAGAAAGTCTACTTCACAGTCACGGGCCGTGTGAAAGATAAAGTCTACCCCACAGCCACGGACCATGTGAAAGATAAAGTCTATCCCACAGGCACGGGCCGAGTGAAAGATAAAGTCTACCCCACAGCCACGGGCAGTGTGAAAGATAAAGTCTTGCCCAGAGCCACGGGCCGTGTGAAAGATAAAGTCTATCCCACAGCCACGGACCGTGTGAAAGATAAAGTCTACCCCACAGCCACGGACCGTGTGAAAAATACAGTCTATCCCACAGGCACGGACCGTGTGAAAGATAGAGTCTATTCCCACAGCCAGCGACCGTGTGAAAGATAGAGTCTATCCCACAGCCACGGATCATGTGAAAGATAAAGTCTATCCCACAGGCACGGACCGTGTGAAAGATAAAGTCTATCCCACAGGAACGGACCGTGTCAAAGATAAAGTCTATCCCACAGCCACGGACCGTGTGAAAAAGTCTATCCCTCAGCCACAGACCATGTGAAAGATAAAGTCTATCCCACAGGCACGGATCGTGTGAAAGATAAAGTCCACCCCACAGCCGTGGACAGTGTGAATGATACAGTCTGTTCCCACAGCCACGGACCGTGTGAAAGATAAAGTCTGCCCACAGCCACGGACCGTGTGAAAGATAAAGTCTATCCCACAGCCACGGACCGTGTGCAAGATGAAGTCTACCCCACAGCCACGGACCGTGTGAAAGATAAAGTCTATTCCACAGGCAGCCCATCGGACCGTGTGAAGATAAAGTCATCCCACAGGCACGGGAACCGGTGTCCAAAAGTCTATCCCACAGCCACGAACGCATGTGAAAGAATAAAAGTATATCCGACAGGCACGGACAGTGTTAAAAAGTCTATCACAACAGCACTTACCGGTGTGAAAGATAAAGTCTATAACAGAAGCCAACGGACCATGTGAAAGATAAAGTCTACCCCAACAAGGCACGGACCGTGTGAAAGTAAAGTTCTACCCCAACAGCCACGGACTGTATGAAAGATAAATCTACCCCACAGCCACGGAACCGTGTGAAAGATAGAGTCTATCCCACAGCCACGGACCGTGTGAAAGATAGAGTCTGTTCCCACAGCTAACGAACGTGTGAAAGATAAAGTCTATCCCACAGCCCCGGATCATGTGAAAGATAAAGTCTATCCCACAGGCACGGACCGTGTGAAAGATAAAGTCTATCCCACAGGCACGGACCGTGTGAAAGATAAAGTCTATCCCACACCACGGACCGTGTGAAAGATAAAGTCTATTCCAACAGCCATGAACCGTGTGAAAGATAGAATCTACCCCACAGGAAACGACAGTGTGAAAGATAGAGTTTATCCCACAGCTACGGACCGTGTGAAAGATAAAGTCTATCCCACAGGCACGGACCGTGTGAAAGATAAAGTCTACCCCACAGCCACGGACCGTGTGAACGATAAAGTCTACCCACATCCACGAACCGTGTGAAAGATAATGTCTACCCCCCCGGCACGGACAGTGTGAAAGATAAAGTCTATCCCACAGGCACGGACCGTGTGAAAGATAGAGTCTATTCCCACAGCCACGGACCGTTTGAAAGATAAAGTCTACCCCACATCCACGGACCATGTGAAAGATAATGTCTACCCCACAGGCATGGACCTTGTGAAAGATAAAGTCTATCCCACAGCCACGGACTGTTTGAAAGATAAAGTTTATCCCACAGGCACGGACCTTGTGAAAGATAAAGTCTATCCTACAGCCACGGAACGTGTGAAAGATAAAGTCTATCGCACAGGCACGGACCGTGTCAAAAAGTCTATCCCACAGCCACGGACCATGTGAAAGGTAAAGTCTATCCCACAGGCACGGACCGTGTGAAAAAGTCTATCACACAGCCACGTACCGTGTGAAAGATAAAGTCTATCCCAGAGCCACGGACCATGTGAAAGATAAAGTCTACTCCACAGGCACGGACCGTGTGAAAGATAAAGTCTACCCCACAGCCACGGACTGTATGAAAGATAAAGTCTACCACACAGCCACGGGCCGTGCGAAAGATAAAGTCTTTCCACAGCCACGGACCGAGTGAAAGATAGAGTCTATTCCCACAGCCATGGACCGTGTGAAAGATAAAGTCTATCCCACAGCCACAGACCGTGTGAAAGATAGAGTCTATTCCCACAGCCACGGACCATGTGAAAGAAAAAGTGTATCCCAAGCCACGGACCGTGTGAAAGATGGAGTCTTTCCCACAGGCACGGACCGTGTGAAAGATAAAGTCTACCCCTCAGCCCCGGACCATGTGAAAGATAAAGTCTACTCCACAGCCACGGGCCGTGTGAAAGATAAACTCTACCCCACAGCCACGGGCCGTGTGAAAGATAAAGTCTACCCCACAGCCACGGACCGTGTGAAAGATAAAGTCTACCCCACATCCACGGACCATGTGAAAGATAATGTCTACCCGACAGGCACGGACCGTGTGAAAGATAAAGTCTACCCCACAGGCACGGGCCATGTGAAAGATAAAGTCTACCCCACACCCACGGGCCGTGTTGAAAGATAAAGTCTACCCCACAGCCACGGACCGTGTGAAAGATAAAGTCTACTCCACAGCCATGGACCGTGTGAAAGATAGAGTCTATCCCACAGCCACAGACCGTGTGAAAGATAGAGTCTGTTCCCACATCTAACGAACGTGTGAAAGATAAAGTCTATCCCACAGCCACGGATCATGTGAAAGATAAAGTCTATCCCACAGGCACGGACCGTGTGAAAGATAAAGTCTATCCCACAGGCACGGACCGTGTGAAAGATAAAGTCTATCCCACAGCCACGGACCGTGTGAAAAAGTCTATCCCACAGCCACGGACCATGTGAAAGATAAAGTCTATTCGCACAGCCACGGACCGTGTGAAAGATAAAGTCTACTCCCACAGCCACCTACCGTGTGAAAGATAAAGTCTACCACAAAGACCCGGACCGTGTGAAAGATAAAGTCTATCCCACAGCCACGGAGCTTGTGAAAGATAAAGTCTACCCCACAGCCACGGACCGTGTGAAAGATAAAGCCTATTCACACAGCCACGGACCGTGTGAAAGATAGAGGCTATTCCACAGCCACGGACCATGTGAAAGATAGAGTCTATCCCACAGGCATGGACTGTGTGAAAGATAAAGTCTATTTCCACAGCCACAGACCGTGTGAAAGATAGAGGCTATCCCACAGGCATGGACCGAGGGAAAGATAGAGTCTATCCCACAGCAACGGACCGTGGTGAAAGATAAAGTCTTACTCCACAAGGCACGGACGCGTGTGAAAAGATAAAGTTTATTCCCCACGAGCCACGGGACCGTGTGAAAGATAAAGTCCACCCCACAGCCGTGGACAGTGTGAATGATACAGTCTGTTCCCACAGCCACGGACCGTGTGAAAGGTAAAGTCTGCCCCACAGCCACGGACCGTGTGAAAGATAAAGTCTATCCCACAGCCACGGACCGTGTGAAAGATACTGTGGGATAGACTTTATCTTTCACACGGTCCGTGGCTGTGCGGTAGACTTTATCTTTCACACGGTCCGTGCCTGTGGGATAGACTTTATCTTTCACACGTTCCATGCCTGAGGGATAGACTTTTTCACACGGTCCGTGCCTGTGGGGTAGACTTTATCTTTCACACAGTCCATACCTGAGGGATAGACTTTTTCACACGGTCTGTGCCTGTGGGGTAGACTTTATCTTTCACACGGTCCGTGCCTGTGGATAGACTTTATCTTTCACACGGTCCGTGGCTGTGGGATAGACTCTATCTTTCACACGGTCGTTTCCTGTGGGAGAGACTCTATCTTTCACACGGTTCATGGTGTTGGAATAGACTTTATCTTTCACACGGTCCGTGGTGTGGGATAGACTTTATCTTTCACACGGTCCGTGGCTGTGGGTAGACTTTATCTTTCACACGGTCCGTGGCTGTGGAATAGACTTTTTCTTTCACATGATCCGTGGCTGTGGGAATAGACTCTATCTTTCACACGGTCCATGGCTGTGGGATAGACTTTATCTTTCACACGGTCCGTGGCTGTGTGGTAGACTTTATCTTTCATACATTCCGTGGCTGTGGGAAGTAGAGTACTTTATCTTTCACACGGTCCCGTGCTGTGGGAATAGACTTTATGTTTCACAAGGTCCGTGGCTCTGCGAATAGACTTTATTTTTCACATGGTCCGTGGCTGTGAGGTAGACTTTATATTTCACACGATCCGTGGCTGTGTGGTAGACTTTATCTTTCACATGGTCTGTTGTTCTGGTATAGACTTTATCTTTCACATGGTAATTGGCTGTGGGATAGAATTTTTCACACGGTCCGTGCCTGTGGGATAGACTTTATATTTCACACGGACCGTGGCTGTGGGATAGACTTTTTCACACGGTCTGTGCCTGTGGGATAGACTTTATCTTTCACACGGTCCGTGCCTGTGGGATAGACTTTATCTTTCACACGGTCCGTGGCTGTGGGAATAGACTTTATCTTTCACGAGGTCTGTGCCTGTGGGATAGACTTTATCTTTCACATGGTCCGTGGCTGTGGGGTAGTCTTTATCTTTCACACGGTCCGTGCCTGTGGGATAGACTTTTTCACACGGTCCGTGGCTGTGGGGTAGACTTTATCTTTCACAGGGTCCGTGGCTGTGGGAGTAGTCTTTATCTTTCACACGGTCCGTGGCTGTGGGAATAGACTTTATGTTTCACAAGGTCCATGGCTCTGGGAATTGAATTTATCTTTCACATTGTCCGTGGCTGTGTGGTAGACTTTATCTTTCATACGGTCCTTGCCTGTCGGATAGAGTTTAACTTTCACATGGTCCGGGGCTGTGGTATAGACTTTATCTTTCACACGGTCTGTGGCTGTGGGATAGTATTTATCTTTCACACGGTCCGTGCCTGTGGGATAGACTTTTTCACACGGTCCTTGGCTGTGGATTAGACTTTCTCTTTCACACGGTCCGTGCCTGTGGGATAGACTTTATCTTTCACATGGTCCGGGTCTGTGGGATAGACTTTATCTTCCACACGGTCCGTGGCTGTGGAAATAGACTTTATCTTTCACATGGTTTGTGCCTGTGGGATAGAATTTATCTTTCACATGGTCCGTGGCAGTGGGGTAGACTTTATCTTTCACACGGTCCTTTCCTGTGGGATAGACTTTTTCACACGGTCCGTTGCTGTGGGGTAGACTGTATCTTTCACATGGTCCGTGGCTGTGGGAGTAATCTTTATCTCTCACACGGTCCGTGACTGTGGGAATAGACTTTATCTTTCAAAAGGTCAATGCCTGTGGGATAGAGTGTATCTTTCACACGGTCCGTGCCTGTGGGATAGACTTTATCTTTCACACGGTCCGTGGCTGTGGGATAGACTCTATCTTTCACACGGTCCATGGCTGTGGGGTAGACTTTATCTTTCACACGGTCCGTGGCAGGGGGGTAAACTTTATCTTTCACATGGCCCGTGGCTGTGGGGTAGACTTTATCTTTCACATGGCCCGTGCCTGGATGTGGGTAGACTTTATCTTTCACACGGTCCGTGGCTGTGGGGTAGACTTTATCTTTCACACGTCCCGTTGCTGTGGGGTAGAGTTTATCTTTCACACGGCCCGTGGCTGTGGGGTAGACTTTATCTTTCACATGGTCCGGGGCTGTGGTATAGACTTTATCTTTCACACGGTCTGTGGCTGTGGGATAGTCTTTATCTTTCACACGGTCCGTGCCTGTGGAATAGACTTTTTCACACGGTCCTTGGCTGTGGGGTAGACTTTATCTTTCACATGGTCCGTGGCTGTGGGAGTAGTCTTTATGTTTCACACGGTCCGTGGCTGTGGGAATAGACTTTATGTTTCACAAGGTCCGTGGATCTGGGAATAGAATTTATCTTTCACATGGTCCGTGGCTGTGCGATAGACTGTATCTTTCACACGGTCCGTGGCTGTGGGATAGACTTTATCTTTTACATGGTCCGTGGCTGTGGGGTAGACTTTATCTTTCACACGGTATATGGCTGTGGGATAGATTTTATCTTTCACATGGTCCGTGGCTGTGGGGTAGACTTTATCTTTCACACGGTCCGTGACTGTGGGAACAGAGTCTATCTTTCACACTGTCCGTGCCTGTGGGATAGACTTTATCTTTCACACGGTCCGTGGCTGTGCGGTAGACTTTATCTTTCACACGGTCCGTGCCTGTGGGATAGACTTTATCTTTCACACGGTCCATGCCTGAGGGATAGACTTTTTCACACGGTTCGTGCCTGGGGGGTAGACTTTATCTTTCACACGGTCCATGCCTGAGGGATAGACTTTTTCACACGGTCTGTGCCTGTGGGGTAGACTTTATCTTTCACACGGTCCGTGCCTGTGGGATAGACTTTATCTTTCACACGGTCCGTGGCTGTGGGATAGACTCTATCTTTCACACGGTCGTTTCCTGTGGGAGAGACTCTATCTTTCACACGGTTCATGGCTGTTGGAATAGACTTTATCTTTCACCTGGTCCGTGGTGTGGGATAGACTTTATCTTTCACACTGTCCGTGGCTGTGGGTAGACTTATCTTTCACACGGTCCGTGGCTGTGGGATAGACTTTTTCTTTCACATGGTCCGTGGCTGTGGGAATAGACTCTATCTTTCACACGGTCCATGGCTGTGGGATAGACTTTATCTTTCAAACGGTCCGTGGCTGTGTGGTAGACTTTATCTTTCATACATTCCGTGGCTGTGGGAGTAGACTTTATCTTTCACACGGTCAGTGGCTGTGGGAATAGACTTTATGTTTCACAAGGTCCGTGGCTGTGGGGTAGACTTTATCTTTCACATGGCCCGTGCCTGTGGGGTAGACTTTATCTTTCACACGGTCCGAGCCTGTGGGGTAGACATTATCTTTCACACGGTCCGTGGCTGTGGGATAGAGTGCATCTTTCACACGGCCCGTGGCTGTGGAAATAGACTTTATCTTTCACATGGTCTGTGGCTGTGGTATAGACTCTATCTTTCACATGGTCCGTGGCTGTGGGATAGACTTTATCTTTCACACGGTCCGTGGCTGTGGAAATAGACTTTATCTTTCACATGGTTTGTGCCTGTGGGATAGACTTTATCTTTCACATGGTCCGTGGCAGTGGGGTAGACTTTATCTTTCACACGGTCCATTCCTGTGGGATAGACTTTTTCACACGGTCCGTGGCTGTGGGGTAGACTTTATCTTTCACATTGTCCGTGGCTGTGGGAATAGACCTTATGTTTCACAAGGTCCGTGGCTCTGGGAATAGAATTTATCTTTCACATGGTCCGTGGATGTGGGGTAGACTTTATCTTTCATACGGTCCGTGCCTGTGGGATAGACTTTATCTTTCACATGGTCCGTGGCTGTGGTATAGGCTTTATCTTTCTCACGGTCCGTGGCTGTGGGATAGACTTTATCTTTCACACTGTTCGTGCCTGTGGGATAGACTTTATGTTTCACACTGTCCGTGGCTGTGCGATAGACTTTTTCACATGGTCCGTGCCTGTGGGATAGACTTTATCTTTCACACGGTCCGTGGTTGTGGGATAGACTTTATCTTTCACACCGTCCGTCCCTGTGGGATAGGTTTTATCTTTCGCATGATCCGTGCCTGTGGGATAGACTTTATCTTTCACATGGTCCGTGGCTGTGGGATAGACTTTATCTTTCACAAGGTACATGCCTGTGGGATAGACTTTATCTTTCACAAGATCCGTGCCTCTAAGACAGACTTTATCTTTCACACGGTCCGTGGTTGTGGGATAGACTTTATCTTTCACACGGTCCGTGGATGTGGGGTAGACTTTATCTTTCACACGGTCCGTGGCTGTGGGATAGACGTTATCTTTCACACGGTCCGTGTCTGTGGGGTAGACTTTATCTTTCACACGGTCCCAGGCTGTGGGAGTAGACTTTATTGTTCATACGGTCCATGTATGTGGGAATAGACTTTATGTTTCTCAAGGTCCGTGGCTCTGGGAAGAGACTTTATCTTTCACATGGTCCGTGGCTGTGGGGTAGACTTTATCTTTCACATGGTCCGTGGCTGTGGGATAGACTTTATCTTTCACATGGTCCGTGGCTGTGGGGTAGACTTTATCTTTCACATGGTCCGTGGCTGTGGGATAGCCTCTATCTTTCACACAGTCCGTGGCTGTTGGAATAGACTCTATCTTTCATACGGTCCATGGCTGTGGGATAGACTTTATCTTTCACACGGTCCTTGGCTGTGGGGTAGACTTTATTTTCCACTCGGTCCGTGGCTGTGGTAGTAGACTTTATCTTTCACATGGTCTGTGGCTGTGGGAATAGATTTTATATTTCACATGGTCCGTGGTTCTGGGAATAGAGTTTATCTTTCACACGGTCCGTGCCTGTGGGATAGACTTTATCTTTCACATGATCCGTGGCTGTGGGATAGACTTTATCTTTCACACGGTCCGTGGCTGTGGGATAGACTTTATCTTTCACACGGTCCGTGGCTGTGGGGTAGACTTTATCTTTCACAAGGTCCGTGGCTGTGGGATAGACTTTATCTTTCACACGCCCCGTGGCTGTGGGGTAGACTTTATCTTTCACATGGCCCGTGCCTGTGGGGTAGACTTTATCTTTCACACGATCCGTGCCTTTGCGGTAGACATTATCTTTCACACCGTCCGTGGATGTGGGGTAGACTTTATCTTTCACACGGCCCGTGGCTGTGGGGTAGAGTTTATCTTTCACACGGTCCGTGGCTGTGGGGTAGACTTTATCTTTCACATGGTCCGTGGCTGTGGGAGTAGTCTTTATCTTTCACACGGTCCGTGGCTGTGGGAATAGCCTTTATGTTTCACAAGGTCCGTGGCTCTGGGAATTGAATTTATCTTTCACATTGTCCGTGGCTGTGGGGTAGACTTTATCTTTCACACGGTCCGTGCCTGTGGGATAGACTTTATCTTTCACACGGTCCGTGGCTGTGGGAATACACTCTATCTTTCACACGCTCCGTGCTTCTGGGGTAGACTTTATCTTTCACACGGCCCGTGCCTGTGGCATAGACTTTATATTTCACACGGCCCGTGCCTTTGGCATAGACTTTATCTTTCACACGGCCCGTGCCTGTGGGGTAGACTTAATCTTTCACACTGCCCGTGGCTGTGGGGTAGACTTTATCTTTCCCACGGTCTGTGGCTGTGGGAATAGACTTTATCTTTCACAGGGTCCTATGGCTGTTGATAGACTTTATCTTTTCACCACGGTCCGTGGCTGTGCGGGTTAGACTTTTATTTTTTCACACGGGTCCATTGGCTGTTGGTAGTAGACATTATCTTCACAGTGTCCTATGGCTGTGGGATAGACTTTATCTTCACATGGTCGTGGCTGTGGGGGTAGACTTTTATCTTTCACACGGGCCCGTGGCTGTGGGTTAGACTTTATCTTGTCCACACGGTCCGTGGCTGTGGGGTTTAGACTTTATTCTTTCACCACGGTCCGTGGCTGTGGGATAGACTTTTTCTTTCACATGGTCCGTGGCTGTGGGAATAGACTCTATCTTTCACACGGTCCATGGCTGTGGGATAGACTTTATCTTTCACACGATCCGTGGCTGTGTGGTAGACTTTATCTTTCATACATTCCGTGGCTGTGGGAGCAGACTTTATCTTTCACACGGTCCATGGCTGTGGGAATAGACTTTATGTTTCACAAGGTCCGTGGCTCTGCGAATAGACTTTATTTTTCACATGGTCCGTGGCTGTGAGGTAGACTTAATCTTTCACACGGTCCGTGCCTGTGGGATAGACTTTATCTTTCACATGGTCTGTGGCTCTGGTATAGACTTTATCTTTCACATGGTAATTGGCTGTGGGATAGAATTTTTCACACGGTCCGTGGCTGTGGGATAGACTTTTTCACACGGTCTGTGCCTGTGGGATAGACTTTAGCTTTCACACGGTCCGTGCCTGTGGGATAGACTTTATCTTTCACAGGGTCCGTGGCTGTGGGAATAGACTTATCTTTCACGAGGGTCTGTTGCCTGTTGGGATAGACTTTGATTCTTTCACATGTCCGTGGGCTGTTGGGAAGTCTTTATCTTTCACACGGTCCGTGCCTGTGGGATAGACTTTTTCACACGGTCCGTGGCTGTGGGGTAGACTTTATCTTTCACAGGGTCCGTGGCTGTGGGAGTAGTCTTTATCTTTCACACGGTCCGTAGCTGTGGGAATAGACTTTATGATTCACAAGGTCCGTGGCTCTGGGAATTGAATTTATCTTTCACATTGTCCGTGGCTGTGGGGTAGACTTTATCTTTCATACGGTCCTTGCCTGTCGGATAGAGTTTAACTTTCACATGGTCCGGGGCTGTGGTATAGACTTTATCTTTCACACGGTCTGTGGCTGTGGGATAGTATTTATCTTTCACACGGTCCGTGCCTGTGGGATAGACTTTTTCACACGGTCCTTGGCTGTGGATTAGACTTTCTCTTTCACACGGTCCGTGCCTGTGGGATAGACTTTATCTTTCACATGGTCCGGGTCTGTGGGATAGACTTTATCTTCCACACGGTCCGTGGCTGTGGAAATAGACTTTATCTTTCACATGGTTTGTGCCTGTGGGATAGAATTTATCTTTCACATGGTCCGTGGCAGTGGGATAGACTTTATCTTTCACACGGTCCATTCCTGTGGGATAGACTTTTTCACACGGTCCGTTGCTGTGGGGTAGACTTTATCTTTCACACGGTCCGTGGCTGTGGGAGTAAACTTTATCTCTCACACGGTCCGTGACTGTGGGAATAGACTTTATCTTTCAAAAGGTCAATGCCTGTGGGATAGACTGTATCTTTCACACGGTCCGTGCCTGTGGGATAGACTTTATCTTTCACACGGTCCGTGGCTGTGGGATAGACTCTATCTTTCACACGGTCCATGGCTGTGGGGTAGACTTTATCTTTCACACGGTCCGTGGCTGGGGGGTAAACTTTATCTTTCACACGGCCCGTGGCTGTGGGGTAGACTTTATCGTTCACATGGCCCGTGCCTGTGGGGTAGACTTTATCTTTCACATGGTCCGTGGCTGTGGGGTAGACATTATCTTTCACACGGTCTGTGGATGTGGGTAGACTTTATCTTTCACACGGTCCGTGGCTGTGGGGTAGACTTTATCTTTCACACGTCCCGTTGCTGTGGGGTAGAGTTTATCTTTCACACGGCCCGTGGCTGTGGGGTAGACTTTATCTTTCACATGGTCCGGGGCTGTGGGATAGACTTTATCTTTCACACGGTCTGTGGCTGTGGGATAGTCTTTATCTTTCACACGGTCCGTGCCTGTGGGATAGACTTTTTCACACGGTCCTTGGCTGTGGGGTAGACTTTATCTTTCACATGGTCCGTGGCTGTGGGAGTAGTCTTTATGTTTCACACGGTCCGTGGCTGTGGGAATAGACTTTATGTTTCACAAGGTCCGTGGCTCTGGGAATAGAATTTATCTTTCACATGGTCCGTGGCTGTGCGATAGACTGTATCTTTCACACGGTCCGTTGCTGTGGGATAGACTTTATCTTTTACATGGTCCGTGGCTGTGGGGTAGACTTTATCTTTCACACGGTATATGGCTGTGGGATAGATTTTATCTTTCACATGGTCCGTGGCTGTGGGGTAGACTTTATCTTTCACACGGTCCGTGGCTGTGGGAACAGAGTCTATCTTTCACACTGTCCGTGCCTGTGGGATAGACTTTATCTTTCACACGATCCGTGGCTGTGCGGTAGACTTTATCTTTCACACGGTCCGTGCCTGTGGGATAGACTTTATCTTTCACACGGTCCATGCCTGAGGGATAGACTTTTTCACACGGTTCGTGCCTGGGGGGTAGACTTTATCTTTCACACGGTCCATGCCTGAGGGATAGACTTTTTCACACGGTCTGTGCCTGTGGGGTCTTTCACACGGTCCGTTGCTGTGGGATAGACTTTATCTTTCACACGGTCGTTAGATGTGGGAACAGACTTTATCTTTCACACGGTCCGTGGCTGTGGGATAGACTTTATCTTTCACACGGTACGTGCCTATGGAATAGACTTTATCTTTCACACGGTCCGTGCCTGTGGGATAGACTTTATCTTTCACACGGTCCGTGCCTGTGGGATAGACTTTTTCACACGGCCCGTGCCTGTGGGGTAGACTTAATCTTTCACACGGTCCATGGCTGTGGGAATAGACTTTATGTTTCACAAGGTCCGTGGCTCTGCGAATAGACTTTATTTTTCACATGGTCCGTGGCTGTGGGGTAGACTTAATCTTTCACACAGTCCGTGCCTGTGGGATAGACTTTATCTTTCACATGGTCTGTGGCTCTGGTATAGACTTTATCTTTCACATGGTAATTGGCTGTGGGATAGAATTTTTCACACGGTCCGTGCATGTGGGATAGACTTTATCTTTCACACGGTCCGTGGCTGTGGGAATAGACTTTATCTTTCACGAGGTCTGTGCCTGTGGGATAGACTTTATCTTTCACATGGTCCGTGGCTGTGGGGTAGTCTTTATCTTTCACACGGTCCGTGCCTGTGTGATAGACTTTTTCACACGGTCCGTGGCTGTGGGGTAGACTTTATCTTTCACAGGGTCCGTGGCTGTGGGAGTAGTCTTTATCTTTCACACGGTCCGTGGCTGTGGGAATAGACTTTATGTTTCACAAGGTCCGTGGCTCTGGGAATTGAATTTATCTTTCACATTTTCCGTGGCTGTGGGGTAGACTTTATCTTTCATACGGTCCTTGCCTGTCGGATAGAGTTTAACTTTCACATGGTCCGGGGCTGTGGTATAGACTTTATCTTTCACACGGTCTGTGGCTGTGGGATAGTCTTTATCTTTCACACGGTCCGTGCCTGTGGGATAGACTTTTTCACACGGTCCTTGGCTGTGGATTAGACTTTCTCTTTCACACGGTCCGTGCCTGTGGGATAGACTTTATCTTTCACATGGTCCGGGTCTGTGGGATAGACTTTATCTTCCACACGGTCCGTGGCTGTGGAAATAGACTTTATCTTTCACATGGTTTGTGCCTGTGGGATAGAATTTATCTTTCACATGGTCCGTGGCAGTGGGGTAGACTTTATCTTTCACACGGTCCTTTCCTGTGGGATAGACTTTTTCACACGGTCCGTTGCTGTGGGGTAGACTGTATCTTTCACATGGTCCGTGGCTGTGGGAGTAGTCTTTATCTCTCACACGGTCCGTGACTGTGGGAATAGACTTTATCTTTCACAAGGTCAATGCCTGTGGGATAGAGTGTATCTTTCACACGGTCCGTGCCTGTGGGATAGACTTTATCTTTCACACGGTCCGTGGCTGTGGGATAGACTCTATCTTTCACACGGTCCGTGGCTGTGGGGTAGACTTTATCTTTCACACGGTCCGTGGCTGGGGGGTAAACTTTATCTTTCACACGGCCCGTGGCTGTGGGGTAGACTTTATCTTTCACATGGCCCGTGCCTGTGGGGTAGACTTTATCTTTCACATGGTCCGTGACTGTGGGGTAGACTTTATCTTTCACACGTCCCGTTGCTGTGGGGTAGAGTTTATCTTTCACACGGCCCGTGGCTGTGGGGTAGACTTTATCTTTCACATGGTCCGGGGCTGTGGTATAGACTTTATCTTTCACACGGTCTGTGGCTGTGGGATAGTCTTTATCTTTCACACGGTCCGTGCCTGTGGGATAGACTTTTTCACACGGTCCTTGGCTGTGGGGTAGACTTTATCTTTCACATGGTCCGTGGCTGTGGGAGTAGTCTTTATGTTTCACACGGTCCGTGGCTGTGGGAATAGACTTTATGTTCCACAAGGTCCGTGGCTCTGAGAATAGAATTTATCTTTCACATGGTGCCATGGCTGTGAGATAGACTGTATCTTTCACACGGTCCACGTGGCTGTGGGAATAGACTTTATGTTTCACGAAGGTCGTGGCTCTGGGAATAGAATTTATCTTTCACATGGTCCGTGGCTGTGCGATAGACTGTATCTTTCACACGGTCCGTGGCTGTGGGATAGACTTTATCTTTTACATGGTCCGTGGCTGTGGGGTAGACTTTATCTTTCACACGGTATATGGCTGTGGGATAGATTTTATCTTTCACATGGTCCGTGGCTGTGGGGTAGACTTTATCTTTCACACGGTCCGTGGCTGTGGGAACAGAGTCTATCTTTCACACTGTCCGTGCCTGTGGGATAGACTTTATCTTTCACACGGTCCGTGCCTGTGCGGTAGACTTTATCTTTCACACGGTCCGTGCCTGTGGGATAGACTTTATCTTTCACACGGTCCATGCCTGAGGGATAGACTTTTTCACACGGTCCGTGCCTGGGGGGTAGACTTTATCTTTCACACGGTCCATGCCTGAGGGATAGACTTTTTCACACGGTCTGTGCCTGTGGGGTAGACTTTATCTTTCACACGGTCCGTGCCTGTGGGATAGACTTTATCTTTCACACGGTCCGTGGCTGTGGGATAGACTCTATCTTTCACACGGTCGTTTCCTGTGGGAGAGACTCTATCTTTCACACGGTTCATGGCTGTTGGAATAGACTTTATCTTTCACCTGGTCCGTGGTGTGGGATAGACTTTATCTTTCACACTGTCCGTGGCTGTGGGTAGACTTATCTTTCACACGGTCCGTGGCTGTGGGATAGACTTTTTCTTTCACATGGTCCGTGGCTGTGGGAATAGACTCTATCTTTCACACGGTCCATGGCTGTGGGATAGACTTTATCTTTCACACGGTCCGTGGCTGTGTGGTAGACTTTATCTTTCATACATTCCGTGGCTGTGGGAGTAGACTTTATCTTTCACACGGTCAGTGGCTGTGGGAATAGACTTTATGTTTCACAAGGTCCGTGGCTGTGGGGTAGACTTTATCTTTCACATGGCCCGTGCCTGTGGGGTAGACTTTATCTTTCACACGGTCCGAGCCTGTGGGGTAGACATTATCTTTCACACGGTCCGTGGCTGTGGGATAGAGTGTATCTTTCACACGGCCCGTGGCTGTGGAAATAGACTTTATCTTTCACATGGTCTGTGGCTGTGGTATAGACTCTATCTTTCACATGGTCCGTGGCTGTGGGATAGACTTTATCTTTCACACGGTCCGTGGCTGTGGAAATAGACTTTATCTTTCACATGGTTTGTGCCTGTGGGATAGACTTTATCTTTCACATGGTCTGTGGCAGTGGGGTACACTTTATCTTTCACACGGTCCATTCCTGTGGGATAGACTTTTTCACACGGTCCGTGGCTGTGGGGTAGACTTTATCTTTCACATTGTCCGTGGCTGTGGGAATAGACCTTATGTTTCACAAGGTCCGTGGCTCTGGGAATAGAATTTATCTTTCACATGGTCCGTGGATGTGGGGTAGACTTTATCTTTCATACGGTCCGTGCCTGTGGGATAGACTTTATCTTTCACATGGTCCGTGGCTGTGGTATAGGCTTTATCTTTCTCACGGTCCGTGGCTGTGGGATAGACTTTATCTTTCACACTGTTCGTGCCTGTGGGATAGACTTTATGTTTCACACTGTCCGTGCCTGTGCGATAGACTTTTTCACATGGTCCGTGCCTGTGGGATAGACTTTATCTTTCACACGGTCCGTGGTTGTGGGATAGACTTTATCTTTCACACCGTCCGTGCCTGTGGGATAGGTTTTATCTTTCGCATGATCCGTGCCTGTGGGATAGACTTTATCTTTCACATGGTCCGTGGCTGTGGGATAGACTTTATCTTTCACAAGGTACATGCCTGTGGGATAGACTTTATCTTTCACAAGGTCCGTGCCTCTAAGACAGACTTTATCTTTCACACGGTCCGTGGTTGTGGGATAGACTTTATCTTTCACACGGTCGGTGGATGTGGGGTAGACTTTTATCTTTCACACGGTCCGTGGCTGTGGGATAGACGTTATCTTTCACACGGTCCGTGTCTGTGGGGTAGACTTTATCTTTCACACGGTCCCAGGCTGTGGGAGTAGACTTTATTGTTCATACAGTCCATGTATGTGGGAATAGACTTTATGTTTCTCAAGGTCCGTGGCTCTGGGAAGAGACTTTATCTTTCACATGGTCCGTGGCTGTGGGGTAGACTTTATCTTTCACATGGTCCGTGGCTGTGGGATAGACTTTATCTTTCACATGGTCCGTGGCTGTGGGGTAGACATTATCTTTCACATGGTCCGTGGCTGTGGGATAGCCTCTATCTTTCACACAGTCCGTGGCTGTTGGAATAGACTCTATCTTTCATACGGTCCATGGCTGTGGGATAGACTTTATCTTTCACACGGTCCTTGGCTGTGGGGTAGACTTTATTTTCCACTCGGTCCGTGGCTGTGGTAGTAGACTTTATCTTTCACATGGTCTGTGGCTGTGGGAATAGATTTTATATTTCACATGGTCCGTGGTTCTGGGAATAGAGTTTATCTTTCACACGGTCCGTGCCTGTGGGATAGACTTTATCTTTCACATGATCCGTGGCTGTGGGATAGACTTTATCTTTCACACGGTCCGTGGCTATGGGATAGACTCTATCGTTCACACGGTCCGTGGCTGTGGGGTAGACTTTATCTTTCACATGGTCCGTGGCTGTGGGGTAGACTTTATCTTTCACACGCCCCGTGGCTGTGGGGTAGACTTTATCTTTCACATGGCCCGTGCCTGTGGGGTAGACTTTATCTTTCACACGATCCGTGCCTGTGCGGTAGACATTATCTTTCACACCGTCCGTGGATGTGGGGTAGACTTTATCTTTCACACGCCCCGTGGCTGTGGGGTAGAGTTTATCTTTCACACGGTCCGTGGCTGTGGGGTAGACTTTATCTTTCACATGGTCCGTGGCTGTGGGAGTAGTCTTTATCTTTCACACGGTCCGTGGCTGTGGGAATAGCCTTTATGTTTCACAAGGTCCGTGGCTCTGGGAATTGAATTTATCTTTCACATTGTCCGTGGCTGTGGGGTAGTCTTTATCTTTCACATGGTCCGTTGCTGTGGGATAGACTTTATCTTTCACACGGTCCGTGGCTGTGGGAATACACTCTATCTTTCACACGCTCCGTGCTTCTGGGGTAGACTTTATCTTTCACATGGTCCGTGCCTGTGGGATAGAATTTATCTTTCACACGTTCCGTGTCTGTGGGGTAGACTTTATCTTTCACATGGTCCATGGCTGTGGGGTAGACTTTATCTTTCACATGGCCCATGGCTGTGGGATAGCCTCTATCATTCACACAGTCCGTGGCTGTGGGCATAGACTCTATCTTTCACAGGGTCCATGGCTGTGGGATAGACTTTATCTTTCACATGGTCCGTGGCTGTGGGGTAGACTTTATCTTTCACACGGTCCATGGCTGTGGTAGTAGACATTATCTTTCACAGTGTCCATGGCTCTGGGATAGACTTTATCTTTCACATGGTCCATGGCTGTGGGTAGACTTTATCTTTCACACGGCCCGTGGCTGTGGGGTAGACTTTATCTTTCACACGGTCCGTGGCTGTGGGGTAGACTTTACTTTCACACGGTCCGTGGCTGTGGGGTAGACTTTACCTTTCACACGGTCCGTGGCTGTGGGGTAGACATTATCTTTCACAAGGTCCGTGGCTGTGGGGAATAGACTTTATCTTTCACACGGCCCGTGCCTGTGGCATAGACTTTATATTTCACACGGCCCGTGCCTTTGGCATAGACTTTATCTTTCACACGGCCCGTGCCTGTGGGGTAGACTTAATCTTTCACACTGCCCGTGGCTGTGGGGTAGACTTTATCTTTCACACGGTCTGTGGCTGTGGGAATAGACTTTATCTTTCACACAGTCCGTGGCTGTGGGAATAGACTTTATGTTTCACACGGTCCGTGGCGGTGGGAATAGACTTTATCTTTCACACGGTCCGTGCCTGTGGGATAGACTTTATCTTTCACATGGTCCGTGGCTCTGGTATAGACTTTATCTTTCACACGGTAAGTGGCTGTGTGATAGACTTTTTCACACGGTCCGTACCTGTGGGATAGACTTTATCTTTCACATGGTCCGTGGCGGTGGGATAGACTTTTTGACACGGTCCGTGCCTGTGGCATTGACTTTATCTTTCACACGGTCCGTGGCTGTCAGATAGACTTTATCTTTCACAAGGTCCGTGGCTGTGGGGTAGAGTTTATCTTTCACACGGTCCGTGGCTGTGGGGTAGACTTTATCTTTCACATGGTCCGTGGTTGTTGGAGTAGTCTTTATCTTTCACACGGTCCGTGGCTGTGGGAATAGACTTTATGTTTCACAAGGTCCGTGGCTCTGGGAATTGAATTTATCTTTCACATTGTCCGTGGCTGTGGGGTAGACTTTATCTTTCATACGGTCCGTGCCTGTGGGATAGACTTTATCTTTCACATGGTTCGGGGCTGTGGTATAGACTTTATCTTTCACATGGTCCGTGGCTGTGGGATAGACTTTTTCTTTCACACCTTCCGTGCCTGTGGGATAGACTTTATTTTTCACAGGGTCCTAGGCTGTGGGAGTAGACTTTATCGTTCATACGGTCCATGTCTGTGGGAATAGACTTTATGTTTCACAAGGTCCGTGGCTCTGGGAAGAGACTTTATCTTTCACATGGTCCGTGGCTGTGGGATAGACTTTATCTTTCACATGGTCCATGGCTGTGGGGTAGACTTTATCTTTCACATGGCCCATGGCTGTGGGATAGCCTCTATCATTTACACAGTCCGTGGCTGTGGGAATAGACTCTATCTTTCACAGGGTCCATGGCTGTGGGATAGACTTTATCCTTCACATGGTCTGTGGGTGTGGTGTAGACTTTATCTTTCACACGGCCCGTGCCTGTGGCATAGACTTTATCTTTCACACGGCCCATGCCTTTGGCATAGACTTTATCTTTCACACGGCCCGTGCCTGTGGGGTAGACTTAATCTTTCACACGGCCCGTGGCTGTGGGGTAGACTTTATCTTTCACACGGTCCGTGGCTGTGGGAATAGACTTTATCTTTCACACGGTCTGTGGCTGTGGGAATAGACTTTATGTTTCACACGGTCCGTGGCTGTGGGAATAGAATTTATCTTTCACACGGTCCGTGCCTGTGGGATAGACTTTATCTTTCACATGGTCCGTGGCTCTGGTATAGACTTTATCTTTCACACGGTAAGTGGCTGTGTGATAGACTTTTTCACACGGTCCGTGCCTGTGGGATAGACTTTATCTTTCACATGGTCCGTGGCTGTGGGATAGACTTTTTGACACGGTCCGTGCCTGTGGCATAGACTTTATCTTTCACACCTTCCGTGGCTGTCAGATAGACTTTATCTTTCACAAGGTCCGTGCCTGTGAGATAGACTTTATCTTTCACACGGTCCGTGGCTGTGAGAATAGACTCTATCTTTCACACAGTCCGTGCCTGTGGTATAGCCTTTATCTTTCACACGGTCCGTGCCTGTGGGGTAGACATTATCTTTCACGCGGTCCGTGGATGTGGGGTAGACTTTATCGTTCACACGGTCCGTGGCTATGGGGTAGACTTTATCTTTCACACAGTCCGTGCCTGTGGGATAGACTTTATCTTTCACATGGTCCATGGTTGTGGGATAGACTCTATCTTTCACTCGGTCGTTTCCTGTGGGAGAGACTCTATCTTTCACACGGTTCATGGCTGTTGGAATAGACTTTATCTTTCACACGGTCCGTGGTGTGGGATAGACTTTATCTTTCACACGGTCCGTGGCTGTGGGTAGACTTTATCTTTCACACGGTCCGTGGCTGTGGAATAGACTTTTTCTTTCACATGGTCCGTGGCTGTGGGAATAGACTCTATCTTTCACACGGTCCATGGCTGTGGGATAGACTTTATCTTTCACACGGTCCGTGGCTGTGTGGTAGACTTTATCTTTCATACATTCCGTGGCTGTGGGAGTAGAGTTTATCTTTCACACGGTCCGTGGCTGTGGGAATAGACTTTATGTTTCACAAGGTCCGTGGCTCTGGGAATAGACTTTATCTTTCACACGGTACGTGCCTGTGGGTGACTTATCTTACACGGTCCCGCTGCCTGTGGGATAGACTTTATCTTCACATGGTCTGTTGGTCCTGGTATAGACTTTTTATCTTTCACACGGTAAAATTGGCTGTGGATAGACTTTTTCACACCGGTCCGTGGCCTGTGGGATAGACCTTTTTCACACCGTCCGTGGCTGGTTGGATGACTTGTTCACACGGTCTGTGCCCTGTGGGATACGACTTATCTTTCACACGTCCGGTGCCCTGTTGGGATAGACCTTTATATTTCCACACGGTCCGTGGCTGTTGGGAATAGACTTTATCTTTCACGAGGCTGTGCCTGTGGGATAGACTTTATCTTCACATGGTCCGTGGCTGTGGGTAAGTCTTTTATTTTCACACGGTCTGTGCCTGTGGAATAGACTTTTTTCACAACGGTCCGTGGCTGTGGGGTAGACTTTATTTATCTATCACATGGTCCGTTGCTGTGGGAGTAGTCTTTATCTTTCACACGGTCCGTGGCTGTAGGAATAGACTTTATGTTTCACAAGGTCCGTGGCTCTGGGAATTGAATTTATCTTTCATATTGTCTGTGGCTGTGGGGTAGACTTTATCTTTCATACGGTCCGTGCCTGTGGGATAGACTTTATCTTTCACATGGTCCGGGGCTGTGGTATAGACTTTATCTTTCACACGATCTGTGGCTGTGGGATAGTCTTTATCTTTCACACGGTCCGTGCCTGTGGGATAGACTTTTTCACACGGTCCTTGGCAGTGGGGTATACTTTATCTTTCACATGGTCCGTGGATGTGGGAGTAGTCTTTATGTTTCACACGGTCCGTGGCTGTGGGAATAGACTTTATGTTTCACAAGGTCCGTGGCTCTGGGAATAGAATTTATCTTTCACATGGTCCGTGGCTGTGCGATAGACTGTATCTTTCACACTGTCCGTGGCTGTGGGATAGACTTTATCTTTCACACGGTACGTGCCTGTGGAATAGACTTTATCTTTCACACTGTCCGTGCCTCTGGGACAGACTTTATATTTCACACGTTCCGTGCCTGTGGGATAGACTTTTTCACACGGTCCGTGCCTGTGGGATAAACTTTATCTTTCACACGGTCCGTGGCTGTGTGATAGACATTATCTTTCACACGGTCCGTGGCTCTGGGAATAGAGTTTATCTTTCTCACAGTCCGTGCCTGTGGGATAGACTTTATCATTCACACGGTCCGTGCCTGTGGGATAGACTCTATCTTTCACATGGTCAATTGCTGTGGGATTAGACTCTATCTTTCACACGGTCCATGGCTGTGGGTTAGACTTTATCTTTCAAATGGCCCGTGGCAGTGGGGTAGACTTTATCTTTCACACGGCCCATGCCTGTGTGATAGAGTTTATCTTTCACACGGCCCGTGGCTGTGGGGTAGACTTTATCTTTCATATGGCCCGTTCCTGTGGGATAGACTTTATCTTTCACACGGTCAGTGCCTATGGGATAGACTTTGTCTTTCACACGGCCCGTGGCTGCGGGGTAGACTTTATCTTTCACACGGCCAGTGGCTGTGGATTAGACTTTATCTTTCACACCTTCCGTGCCTATGGGGTAGACTTTATCTTTCACTCGGTCTGTGCCTGTGGGATAGACTTTATCTTTCACGTGGTCCGTGCCTGTGGGATAGACTCTATCATTCACCCGGTCCGTGGCTGTGGAATAGACTTATCTTTCACATGGTCCGTGGCTGTGGGATTAGACTCTATCTTTCACACGGTCCATGGCTTTCGGTACACTTTATCTTTCACATGGTCCGTGGCTGTGGGGTAGACTTTATCTTTCACACGGTATATGGCTGTGGGATAGATTTTATCTTTCACATGGTCCGTGGCTGTGGGGTAGACTTTATCTTTAACACGGTCCGTGGCTGTGCGTTAGACTTTATCTTTCACACGGTCGGTGCCTGTGGGATAGACTTTATCTTTCACACGGTCCATGCCTGAGGGATAGACTTTTTCACACAGTCCGTGCCTGTGGGAAAGACTTTCTCTTTCACATGGTCCGTGCCTGTGGGATAGACTTTATCTTTCACATGGTCCGTGGCTGTGGGATAGACTTTATCTTTCACACGGTCCGTGGCTGTGAAAATAGACTTTATCTATCACATGGTTTGTGCCTGTGGGATAGACTTTATCTTTCACATGGTCCGTGGCAGTGTGGTAGACTTTATCTTTCACACGGTCCATTCCTGTGGGATAGACTTTTTCACATGGTCAGTGGCTGTGGGAGTAGTCTTTATCTCTCACACGGTCCGTGACTGTGGGAATAGACTTTATCTTTCACAAGGTCCGTGCCTGGGGGATAGAGTGTATCTTTCACACGGTCCGTGCCTGTGGGATAGACTTTATCTTTCACACGGTCCGTGGATGTGGGATAGACTCTATCTTTCACACGGTCCGTGGCTGTGGGGTAGACATTATCTTTCACACGGTCCGTGGCTGTGAGGTAGACTTTATCTTTCACTCGGCCCGTGGCTGTGGGGTAGAGTTTATCTTTCACACGGCCCGTGGCTGTGCGGTAGACTTTATCTTTCACATGGTCCGGGGCTGTGGTATAGACTTTATCTTTCACACGGTCCGTGGCTGTGGGAAAGACTTTATCTTTCACACGGCCCGTGGCTGTGGGAATAGACTTTATGTTTTACATGGTCCGTGGCTGTGGGAATAGACTTTATCTTTCACATAGTCGTGCCTGTGGGATAGACTCTATCTATCACAAGGTCCGTGGCTCTGCGGAATAGGAATTTATCTTTTCCACATTTGGTTCCAGCTGTGCGATAGACTGTTATCTTTCACATGATCCGTGGCTGTGGATAGACTTTATCTTTCACACGGTCCGTTCCTGTGTGTTAGACTTTAACTTTCACACGGTACGTGCCTGTGGGATAGACTGTATCTTTCACATGGTCCGTGGCTGTGGGGTAGACTTTATCTTTCACACGGTCCGTGGCTGTGGGAACAGAGTCTATCTTTCACACTGTCCGTGCCTGTGGGATAGACTTTATCTTTCACACGGTCCGTGGCTGTGCGGTAGACTTTATCTTTCACACGGTCCGTGCCTGTGGGATAGACTTTATCTTTCACACGGTCCATGCCTGAGGGATAGACTTTTTCACACGGTCCGTGCCTGTGGGGTAGACTTTATCTTTCACACAGTCCATGCCTGAAGGATAGACTTTTTCACACGGTCTGTGCTTGTGGGGTAGACTTTATCTTTCACACGGTCTGTGCCTGTGGGATAGACTTTATCTTTCACACGGTCCGTGGCTTTGGGATAGACTCTATCTTTCACACGGTCGTTTCCTGTGGGAGAGACTCTATCTTTCACACGGTTCATGGCTGTTGGAATAGACTTTATCTTTCACACGGTCCGTGGCTGTGTGGTAGACTTTATCTTTCATACATTCCGTGGCTGTGGGAGTAGACTTTATCTTTCACACGGTCCGTGGCTGTGGGAATAGACTTTATGTTTCACAAGGTCCGTGGCTCTGCGAATAGACTTTATTTTTCACATGGTCCGTGGCTGTGGGGTAGACTTTATCTTTCACACGGTCCGTGCCTGTGGGATAGACTTTATCTTTCACATGGTCTGTGGCTCTGGTATAGACTTTATCTTTCACACGGTAATTGGCTGTGGGATAGAATTTTTCACACGGTCCGTGCCTGTGGGATAGACTTTATCTTTCACACGGTCTGTGGCTGTGCGATAGACTTTTTCACACGGTCTGTGCCTGTGGGATAGACTTTTTCTTTCACACGGTCCGTGCCTGTGGGATAGACTTTATCTTTCACACGGTCCGTGGCTGTGGGAATAGACTTTATCTTTCACGAGGTCTGTGCCTGTGGGATAGACTTTATCTTTCACATGGTCCCTGGCTGTGGGGTAGTCTTTATCTTTCACACGGTCCGTGCCTGTGGGATAGACTTTTTCACACGGTCCGTGGCTGTGGGGTAGACTTTATCTTTCACAGGGTCCGTGGCTGTGGGAGTAGTCTTTATCTCTCACACGGTCCGTGGCTGTGGGAATAGACTTTATGTTTCACAAGGTCAATGCCTGTGGGATAGAGTGTATCTTTCACACGGTCCGTGCCTGTGGGATAGACTTTATCTTTCACACGGTCCGTGGCTGTGGGGTAGACTCTATCTTTCACACGGTCCGTGGCTGTGGGGTAGACTTTATCTTTCACACGGTCCGTGGCTGTGGGGTAGACTTTATCTTTCACACGGCCCGTGGCTGTGGGAATAGACTTTATGTTTCACAAGGTCCGTCCTCTGCGAATAGACCTTATTTTACACATGGTCCGTGGCTGTGGGGTAGACTTTATCTTTCACACGGTCCGTGCCTGTGGGGTAGACTTTATCTTTCACATGGTCTGTGGGTCTGGTATAGACTTTATCTTTCACACGGTAATTGGCTGTGGGATAGACTTTTTCACACGGTTCGTGCCTGTGGGATAGACTTTATCTTTCACACGGTCCGTGGCTGTGGGATAGACTTGTTCACACGGTCTGTGCCTGTGGGATAGACTTTATCTTTCACACGGTCCGTGCCTGTGGGATAGACTTTATCTTTCACACGGTCCGTGGCTGTGGGAATAGACTTTATCTTTCACGAGGTCTGTGCCTGTGGGATAGACTTTATCTTTCACATGGTCCGTGGCTGTGGGGTAGTCTTTATCTTTCACACGGTCCGTGCCTGTGGGATAGAATTTTTCACACGGTCCGTGGCTGTAGGGTAGACTTTATCTCTCACATGGTCTGTGGCTGTGGGAGTAGTCTTTATCTTTCACACGGTCCGTGGCTGTGGTATAGACTTTATCGTTCATACGGTCCATGTCTGTGGAAATAGACTTTATGTTTCACAAGTTCCGTGGCTCTGGGAATTGAATTTATCTTTCACATTGTCCATGGCTGTGGGGGAGACTTTATCTTTTATACGGTCCGTGCCTGTGGGATAGACTTTATCTTTCACATGGTCCGGGGCTGTGGTGTAGACTTTATCTTTCACACGGTCCGTGGCTGTGGGATAGTCTTTATCTTTAACATGGTCCGTGCCTGTGGGATAGACTTTTTCACACGGTCCTTGGCTGTGGGGTAGACTTTATCTTTCACATTGTCCGTGGCTGTGGGAGTAGTCTTTATGTTTCACACGGTCCGTGGCTGTGGGAATAGACTTTATGTTTCACAAGGTCCGTGGCTCTGGGAATAGAATTTATCTTTCACATGGTCCATGGCTGTGCGATAGACTGTATCTTTCACACGGTCCGTGGCTGTGGGATAGACTTTATCTTTCACACGGTACGTGCCTGTGGAATAGACTTTATCTTTCACACTGTCCGTGCCTCTAGGACAGACTTTATCTTTCACACGGTCCGTGCCTGTGGGATAGAGTTTTTCACACGGTCCGTGCCTGTGGGATAAACTTTATCTTTCACACGGTCCGTGGCTGTGTGATAGACATTATCTTTCACACGGTCCGTGGCTCTGGGAATAGAGTTTATCTTTCTCACAGTCCGTGCCTGTGGGATAGACTTTATCATTCACACGGTCCGTGCCTGTGGGATAGACTCTATCTTTCACATGGTCAATTACTGTGGGATTAGACTCTATCTTTCACACGGTCCATGGCTGTGGGGTAGACTTTATCTTTCAAATGGCCCGTGGCAGTGGGGTAGACTTTATCTTTCACACGGCCCATGCCTGTGTGATAGAGTTTATCTTTCACACGGCCCGTGGCTGTGGGGTAGACTTTATCTTTCATATGGCCCGTTCCTGTGGATAGATTTTATCTTTCACACGGTCCGTGCCTATTGGATAGACTTTGTCTTTCACAAGGCCCGTGGCTGCGGGGTAGACTTTATCTTTCACACGGCCAGTGGCTGTGGATTAGACTTTATCTTTCACACGTTCCGTGCCTATGGGGTAGACTTTATCTTTCACACGGTTCGTGCCTGTGGGATAGACTTTATCTTTCACATGGTCCGTGCCTGTGGGATAGACTCTATCATTCACCCGGTCCGTGGCTGTGGGATAGACTCTATCTTTCACATGGTCCGTGGCTGTGGGATTAGACTCTATCTTTCACACGGTCCATGGCTCTCGGGTAGTTTTTATCTTTCACATGGTCCGTGGTGTGGGATAGACTTTATCTTTCACACGGTCCGTGGCTGTGGGAATAGACTTTATGTTTCACAAGGTCCGTGGCTCTGGGAATTGAATTTATCTTTCACATTGTCCGTGGCTGTGGGGTAGACTTTATCTTTCATACGGTCCGTGGCTATGGGGTAGACTTTATCTTTCACACGGTCCATGCCTGAGGGATAGACTTTTTCACACAGTCCGTGCCTGTGGGAAAGACTTTCTCTTTCACATGGTCCGTGCCTGTGGGATAGACTTTATCTTTCACATGGTCCGTGGCTGTGGGATAGATTTATCTTTCACACGGTCCGTGGCTGTGAAAATAGACTTTATCTATCACATGGTTTGTGCCTGTGGGATAGACTTTATCTTTCACATGGTCCGTGGCAGTGCGGTAGACTTTATCTTTCACACGGTCCATTCCTGTGGAATAGACTTTTTCACATGGTCCGTGGCTGTGGGAGTAGTCTTTATCTCTCACACGGTCCGTGACTGTGGGAATAGACTTTATCTTTCACAATGTCCGTGCCTGTGGGATAGAGTGTATCTTTCACATGGTCCGTGCCTGTGGGATAGACTTTATCTTTCACACGGTCCGTGGCTGTGGGATAGACTCTATCTTTCACACGGTCCGTGGCTGTGGGGTAGACATTATCTTTCACACGGTCCGTGGCTGTGAGGTAGACTTTATCTTTCACTCGGCCCGTGGCTGTGGGGTAGAGTTTATCTTTCACACGGCCCGTGGCTGTGCGGTAGACTTTATCTTTCACATGGTCCGGGGCTGTGGTATAGACTTTATCTTTCACACGGTCCGTGGCTGTGGGATAGACTTTATCTTTCACATGGTCCGTGCCTGTGGGATAGACTTTTTCACACGGTCCTTGGCTGTGGGATAGACTTTATCTTTCACATGGTCTGTGGCTGTGGGAGTAGTCTTTATGTTTCACACGGTCCGTGGCTGTGGGAATAGACTTTATGTTTCACAAGGTCCGTGGCTCTGGGAATAGAATTTATCTTTCACATGGTCCGTAGCTGTGCGATAGACTGTATCTTTCACACGGTCCGTGGCTGTGGGATAGACTTTATCTTTCACATGGTCCGTGGCTGTGGGGTAGACTTTATCTTTCACACGGTATATGGCTGTGGGATAGATTTTATCTTTCACATGGTCCGTGGCTGTGGGGTAGACTTTATCTTTCACACGGTCCGTGGCTGTGGGAATAGAGTCTATCTTTCACACTCTCCGTCCCTGTGGGATAGACTTTATCTTTCACACGGTCCGTGGCTGTGCGGTAGACTTTATCTTTCACACGGTCCGTGCCTGTGGGATAGACTTTATCTTTCACACGGTCCATGCCTGAGGGATAGACTTTTTCACACGGTCCGTGCCTGTGGGGTAGACTTTATCTTTCACACAGTCCATGCCTGAAGGATAGACTTTTTCACACGGTCTGTGCTTGTGGGGTAGACTTTATCTTTCACACGGTCCGTGCCTGTGGGATAGACTTTATCTTTCACACGGTCCGTGGCTTTGGGATAGACTCTATCTTTCACACGGTCGTTTCCTGTGGGAGAGACTCTATCTTTCACACGGTTCATGGCTGTTGGAATAGACTTTATCTTTCACACGGTCCGTGGCTGTGTGGTAGACTTTATCTTTCATACATTCCGTGGCTGTGGGAGTAGACTTTATCTTTCACATGGTCCGTGGCTGTGGGAATAGACTTTATGTTTCACAAGGTCCGTGGCTCTGCGAATAGACTTTATTTTTCACATGGTCCGTGGCTGTGGGGTAGACTTTATCTTTCACAAGGTCCGTGCCTGTGGGATAGACTTTATCTTTCACATGGTCTGTGGCTCTGGTATAGACTTTATCTTTCACACGGTAATTGGCTGTGGGATAGAATTTTTCACACGGTCCGTGCCTGTGGGATAGACTTTATCTTTCACACGGTCCGTGGCTGTGCGATAGACTTTTTCACACGGTCTGTGCCTGTGGGGTAGACTTTTTCTTTCACACGGTCCGTGCCTGTGGCGATAGATTTATCTTTCACACGGTCGTGGCTGTGGGAATAGACATTTTTATCTTTTCACGAGGGTCTGTGCCTGTGGATAGACTTTATCTTTCAACATGGTCCCTGGCTGTGGGTTAGTCTTTATCTTTCACACGGTCCGTTGCCTGTGGGATAGACTTTTTCACACGGTCCGTGGCTGTGGGGAGACTTTATCTTTCACAGGGTCCGTGGCTTGTGGGAGTGTCTTATCTCTCACACGGTCCTGTGGCTGTGGGAATAGACCTTTATGTTTCACAGGTCATGCCTGTGGGAGTTAGAGTTGTAATCTTTCAACGGGTTCCGTTGCCTGTGGGATAGACTTTTATCTTTCACACGGTCCGTGGCTGTGGGATAGCCTCTATCTTTCACACGGTCCGTGTCTGTGGGGTAGACTTTATCTTTCACACGGTCCGTGGCTGTGGGGTATACTTTATCTTTCACACGGCCCGGGGCTGTGGGGTAGACTTTATCTTTCACATGGCCCGTGCCTGTGGGGTAGACTTTATCTTTCACATGGTCCGTGGCTGTGGAGTAGACATTATCTTTCACACGGTCTGTGGATGTGGGTAGACTTTATCTTTCATACGGTCCGTGGCTGTGGCGTAGACTTTATCTTTCACACGGCCCGTGGCTGTGGGGTAGACTCTATCTTTCACACGGTCCGTGGCTGTGGGGTAGAGTTTATCTTTCACATGGTCCGTGACTGTGGGAGTAGTCTTTATGTTTCACACGGTCCGTGGCGGTGGGAATAGACTTTATGTTTCACAAGGTCCGTGGCTCTGGGAATAGAATTTATCTTTCACATGGTCCGGGGCTGTGCGATAGACTGTATCTTTCACACGGTCTGTGGCTGTGGAATAGACTTTATCTTTCACATGGTCCGTGGCTGTGGGGTAGACTTTATCTTTCACACGGTATGTGGCTGTGGGATAGATTTATCTTTCACACGGTCCGTGGCTGTGGGATAGACTTTATCTTTCACACGGTCCGTGGCTGTGGGATAGACTTTATCTTTCACACGGTCCGTGCTTGTGGGGTAGACTTTATCTTTCACACGGTCCGTGGCTGTGCGGTAGACTTTATCTTTCACACGGTCCGTGCCTGTGGGATAGACTTTATCTTTCACACGTTCCATGCCTGAGGGATAGACTTTTTCACACGGTCCGTGCCTGTGGGGTAGACTTTATCTTTCACACGGTCCATACCTGAGGGATAGACTTTTTCACACGGTCTGTGCCTGTGGGGTAGACTTTATCTTTCACACGGTCCGTGCCTGTGGATAGACTTTATCTTTCACACGGTCCGTGGCTGTGGGATAGACTCTATCTTTCACACGGTCGTTTCCTGTGGGAGAGACTCTATCTTTCACACGGTTCATGGTGTTGGAATAGACTTTATCTTTCACACGGTCCGTGGTGTGGGATAGACTTTATCTTTCACACGGTCCGTGGCTGTGGGTAGACTTTATCTTTCACACGGTCCGTGGCTGTGGAATAGACTTTTTCTTTCACATGATCCGTGGCTGTGGGAATAGACTCTATCTTTCACACGGTCCATGGCTGTGGGATAGACTTTATCTTTCACACGGTCCGTGGCTGTGTGGTAGACTTTATCTTTCAACATTCCGTGGCTGTTGGGAGTGACTTTAATCTTTCACACGTGTCCGTGCTGTGGGAATAGACTTTATTGTTCACAAGGTCGTGGCTCTGCGAATGACTTTATTCACATTGGTCGTTTGGGCCTGTGGGGGTTATAGACTTTATCTTTCACATGGTCCGTGCCTGTGGGATAGACTTTATCTTTCACATGGTCTGTGGCTCTGGTATAGACTTTATCTTTCACACGGTAATTGGCTGTGGGATAGACTTTTTCACACGGTCCGTGCCTGTGGGATAGACTTTATCTTTCACACGGTGCGTGGCTGTGGGATAGACTTTTTCACACGGTCCGTGCCTGTGGGATAGACTTTATCTTTCACACGGTCCGTGGCTGTGGGAATAGACTTTATCTTTCACGTGGTCTGTGCCTGTGGGATAGACTTTATATTTCACATGGTCCGTGACTGTGGGGTAGTCTTTATCTTTCACAGGTCCGTGCCTGTGGGATAGACTTTTTCACACGGTCCGTGGCTGTGGGGTAGACTTTATCTTTCACATGGTCCGTGGCTGTGGGAGTAGTTCTTTATCTTTCACACGGTCCGTGCTGGGTATAGGACTTTCGTTCATACGGTCTATGTCTGTGGGAAAATAGACTTTATGGTTTACCAAGGTCCGTGGCTCTGGGGAATTGATTTTATCTTTCAATTGTCCATGGCTGTGGGAGACTTTTATCTTTCATACGGTCCGTGCCTGTGGATAGACTTTATCTTTCACATGGTCGGGGGCTGTGGTGTAGACTTTATCTTTCACACGGTCCGTGGCTGTGGGATAGTCTTTATCTTTAACATGGTCCGTGCCTGTGGGATAGACTTTTTCACACGGTCCTTGGCTGTGGGGTAGACTTTATCTTTCACATGGTCCGTGGCTGTGGGAATAGTCTTTATGTTTCACACGGTCCGTGGCTTTGGGAATAACTTTATGTTTCACAAGGTCCGTGGCTCTGGGAATAGAATTTGTCTTTCACATGGTCAGTGGCTGTGCGATAGACTGTATCTTTCACACGGTCCGTGGCTGTGGGATAGACTTTATCTTTCACACGGTACGTGCCTGTGGAATAGACTTTATCTTTCACACGGTCCGTGCCTCTAGGACAGACTTTATCGTTCACACGGTCCGTGCCTGTGGGATAGACTTTTTCACACGGCCCGTGCCTGTGGGATAGACTTTATCTTTCACACGGTCCATGCCTGTGGAATAGACTTTAACTTTCACACGGTCCGTGGCTGTGAGATAGACTTTTTCACATGGTCCGTGCCTGTGGGATAGACTTGATCTTTCACACGGTCCGTGCCTGTGGGATAGACTTTATCTTTCACATGGTCCGTGACTGTGGGATAGACTTTCTCTTTCACATGGTCCGTTGCTGTGGGATAGACTTTATCTTTCACACAGTCCGTGGCTGTGGGAATAGACTCTATCTTTCACACGCTCCGTCCTTGTGGGATAGACTTTATCTTTGACATGGTCAGTGCCTGTGGGATAGACTTTATCTTTCACACGGTCCGTGGCTGTGGGGTAGACTTTATCTTTCACACGGTCCGTGCCTGTTGGATAGACTTTATCTTTCACACGTTCCGTGTCTGTGGGGTAGACTTTATCTTTCACACTATCCCAGGCTGTGGGAGTAGACTTTATCGTTCATACGGTCCATGTCTGTGGGAATAGATTTTATGTTTCACAAGGTCCGTGGTTCTCGGAAGAGACTTTATCTTTCACATGGTCCGTGGCTGTGGGGTAGACTTTATCTTTCACATGGCCCGTGGCTGTGGGATAGACTTTATCTTTCACATGGTCCGTGGCTGTGGGGTAGACTTTATCTTTCACATGGCCCGTGGCTGTGGGATAGCCTCAATCATTCACACAGTCCGTGGCTGTGGGAATAGACTCTATCTTTCACAGGGTCCATGGCTGTGGGATATACTTTATCTTTCACACGGTCCGTGGCTGTGGGGTAGACTTTATTTTTCACACGGTCCGTGGCTGTGGTAGTAGACTTTATCTTTCACTTGGTCCGTGGCTGTGGGAATAGACTTTATGTTTCACAGAGTCCTTGGCTCTGCGAATAGACTTTATCTTTCACACGGTCCGTGCCTGTGGGGTAGACTTTATCTTTCACATGGTCCGTGCCTGTGGGATAGACTCTATCTTGCACATGGTCTGTCACTGTCTGAATAGACTCTATCTTTCACACGGTCCGTGCCTGTGGGATAAACTTTATCTTTCAGACGGTCCGTGGCTGTGTGATAGACTTTATCTTTCACACGGCCCGTGGCTCTGGGAATAGAGTTTATCTTTCTCACAGTCCGTGCCTGTGGGATAGACTTTATCATTCACACGGTCCGTGCCTGTGGGATAGACTCTATCTTTCAAACGGTCCGTGGCTGTGGGATTAGACTCTATCTTTCACATGGTCCGTGGCTGTGGGATTAGACTCTATCTTTCACACGGTCCATGGCTGTGGGGTAGACTTTATCTTTCACATGGTCCGTGGCTGTGGGGTAGACTTTATCATTCACATGGTCCGTGCCTGGGGGATAGACTCTATCTTTCACATGGTCCGTGCCTGTGGGATAGACTCTATCTTTCACACGGTCCTTGGCTGTGGGGTAAACTTTATCTTTCACATGGTCCGTGGCTGTGTGGTAGACTTTATCTTTCACACGGTATGTGGCTGTGGGATAGATTTTATCTTTCACACGGTCCGTGGCTGTGGGATAGACTTTATCTTCACACGGTCCGTGGCTGGGGGGTAGACTTTATCTTTCAAATGGCCCGTGGCAGTGGGGTAGACTTTATCTTTCACACGGCCCATGCCTGTGGGATAGAGTTTATCTTTCACACGGCCCGTGGCTCTGGGGTAGACTTTATCTTTCATATGGCCCGTTCCTGTGGGATAGACTTTATCTTTCACACGGTCCGTGCCTATGGGATAGACTTTGTCTTTCACACGGCCCGTGGCTGCGGGGTAGACTTTTTTTTTCACACGGCCAGTGGCTGTGGGATAGACTTTATCTTTCACAAGGTACGTGCCTGTGGGATAGACTTTATCTTTCACAAGGTCCGTGCCTCTAGGACAGACTTTATCTTTCACACGGTCCGTGGTTGTGGGATAGACATTATCGTTCATATGGTCCATGTCTGTGGGAATAGAATTTATGTTTCACAAGGTCCGTGGCTCTCGGAAGAGACTTTATCTTTCACATGGTCCGTGGCTGTGGGGTAGACTTATCTTTCACATGGTCCGTGGCTGTGGGATAGAATTTATCTTCACATGGTCCGTGGCTGTGGGGTAGACTTTATCTTTCACATGGCCCGTGGCTGTGGGATAGCCTCAATCATTCACACAGTCCGTGGCTGTGGGAATAGACTCTATCTTTCACAGGGTCCATGGCTGTGGGATAGACTTTATCTTTCACACGGTCCGTGGCTGTGGAATAGACTTTATCTTTCACACGGTCCGTGGCTGTGGGTAGACTTTTTATCTTTCACACGGTCCGTGGCTGTGGGTAGACTTTATCTTTCACACGCCCGATGGCTGTGGGGTAGACTTTATCTTTCACATGGCCGTGCCTGTGGGGTAGACTTTATCTTTCACACGATCCGTGCCTGTGCGGTAGACATTATCTTTCACACCGTCCGTGGATGTGGGTAGACTTTATCTTTCACACGCCCCGTGGCTGTGGGGTAGAGTTTATCTTTCACACGGTCCGTGGCTGTGGGGTAGACTTTATCTTTCACATGGTCCGTGGCTGTGGGAGTAGTCTTTATCTTTCACACGGTCCGTGGCTGTGGAATAGCCTTTATGTTTCACAAGGTCCGTGGCTCTGGGAATTGATTTATCTTTCACATTGTCCGTGGCTGTGGGGTAGTCTTTATCTTTCACATGGTCCGTGGCTGTGGGATTAGACTTTATCTTTCACAAGGTACATGCCTGTGGGATTAGACTTTATCTTTCACAAGATCCGTGCCTCTAAGACAGACTTTATCTTTCACACGTCCGTGGTTGTGGGATAGACTTTATCTTTCACACGGTCCGTGGCTGTGGGATAGACTTTATCTTTCACACGGTCCGTGGCTGTGGGATAGACGTTATCTTTCACACGGTCCGTGTCTGTGGGGTAGACTTTATCTTTCACACGGTCCCAAGCTGTGGGAGTAGACTTTATTGTTCATACAGTCCATGTATTTGGGAATAGACTTTATGTTTCTCAAGGTCCGTGGCTCTGGGAAGAGACTTTATCTTTCACATGGTCCGTGGCTGTGGGGTAGACTTTATCTTTCACATGGTCCGTGGCTGTGGGATAGACTTTATCTTTCACATGGTCCGTGGCTGTGGGGTAGACTTTATCTTTCACATGGTCCGTGGCTGTGGGATAACCTCTATCTTTCACACAGTCCGTGGCTGTTGGAATAGACTCTATCTTTCATACGGTCCATGGCTGTGGGATAGACTTTATCTTTCACACGGTCCTTGGCTGTGGGGTAGACTTTATTTTCCACACGGTCCGTGGCTGTGGTAGTAGACTTTATCTTTCACATGGTCTGTGGCTGTGGGAATAGATTTTATATTTCACACGGTCCGTGGCTCTGGGAATAGAGTTTATCTTTCACACGGTCCGTGCCTGTGGGATAGACTTTATCTTTCACACGGTCCGTGGCTGTGTGGTAGACTTTATCTTTCACACGGTCGTTAGATGTGGGAACAGACTCTATCTTTCACTCGGTCCGTGGCTGTGGGATAGACTCTATCGTTCACACGGTCCGTGGCTGTGGGGTAGACTTTATCTTTCACACGGTCCGTGGCTGTGGGGTAGACTTTATCTTTCACACGCCCCGTGGCTGTGGGGTAGACTTTATCTTTCACATGGCCCGTGCCTGTGGGGTAGACTTTATCTTTCACACGATCCGTGCCTGTGCGGTAGACATTATCTTTCACACCGTCCGTGGATGTGGGGTAGACTTTATCTTTCACACGGCCCGTGGCTGTGGGGTAGAGTTTATCTTTCACACGGTCCGTGGCTGTGGGGTAGACTTTATCTTTCACATGGTCCGTGGCTTTGGGAGTAGTCTTTATCTTTCACACGGTCCGTGGCTGTGGGAATAGCCTTTATGTTTCACAAGGTCCGTGGCTCTGGGAATTGAATTTATCTTTCACATTGTCCGTGGCTGTGGGGTAGTCTTTATCTTTCACATGGTCCGTTGCTGTGGGATAGACTTTATCTTTCACACGGTCCGTGGCTGTGGGAATACACTCTATCTTTCACACGCTCCGTGCTTCTGGGGTAGACTTTATCTTTCACATGGTCCGTGCCTGTGGGATAGACTTTATCTTTCACACGTTCCGTGTCTGTGGGGTAGACTTTATCTTTCACATGGTCCATGGCTGTGGGGTAGACTTTATCTTTCACATGGCCCATGGCTGTGGGATAGCCTCTATCATTCACACAGTCCGTGGCTGTGGGAATAGACTCTATCTTTCACAGGGTCCATGGCTGTGGGATAGACTTTATCTTTCACACGGTCCGTGGCTGTGGGGTAGACTTTATTTTTCACACGGTCCATGGCTGTGGTAGTAGACATTATCTTTCACAGTGTCCATGGCTGTGGGATAGACTTTATCTTTCACATGGTCCGTGGCTGTGGGGTAGACTTTATCTTTCACACGGCCCGTGGCTGTGGGGTAGACTTTATCTTTCACACGGTCCGTGGCTGTGGGGTAGACTTTATCTTTCACACGGTCCGTGGCTGTGGGGTAGACTTTACCTTTCACACGGTCCGTGGCTGTGGGGTAAACATTATCTTTCACAAGGTCCGTGGCTGTGGGGTAGACTTTATCTTTCACACGGACCGTGCCTGTGGCATAGACTTTATATTTCACACGGCCCATGCCTTTGGCATAGACTTTATCTTTCACACGGCCCGTGCCTGTGGGGTAGACTTAATCTTTCACACTGCCCGTGGCTGTGGGGTAGACTTTATCTTTCACACGGTCTGTGGCTGTGGGAATAGACTTTATCTTTCACATGACTTATCTTTCACACGGTACGTGCCTGGAACTGTGGAATAGACTTTATCTTTCACACGGTCCGTGCCTGTGGGGATAGACTTTATCTTTCACACGGTCCGTGCCTGTGGGATAGAACTTTTTTCACCACGCCCGTTGCCTGTCGGGTAGACTAACTTTCACACGGCCCGTGCTTGTGGGGTTAGACTTATCTTTCACCACGGTCCGTGGCTTGGGATAAGACTTTATCTTTTCACACGGTTCCGTGGCTGTGGGAATAGAGTTTTATGTCACGGACTGTGTGAAAGATAAAGTCTATTCCCACAGCCACAGACCGTGTGAAAGATAAAGTCTACCCCACAGCCACGGGCAGTGTGAAAGATTAAGTCTACCCCACAGGCACGGGCCGTGTGAAAGATAAAGTCTATGCCAAAGGCACGGGCCGTGTGAAATATAAAGTCTATGCCACAGGCACGGGCCGTGTGAAAGATAAAGTCTACCCCACAGCCACGGACCTTGTGAAAGATAATGTCTACCCCACAGCCACGGACCGTGTGAAAGGTAAAGTCTACCCCACAGCCACGGACCGTGTGAAAGATAAAGTCTACCCCACAGCCACGGACCGTGTGAAAGATAAAGTCTACCCCACAGCCACGGGCCGTGTGAAAGATAAAGTCTACCCCACAGCCACGGACCATGTGAAAGATAAAGTCTATCCCACAGCCATGGACACTGTGAAAGATAATGTCTACTACCACAGCCATGGACCGTGTGAAAAATAAAGTCTACCCCACAGCCACGGACCGTGTGAAAGATAAAGTCTATCCCACAGCCATGGACCCTGTGAAAGATAGAGTCTATTCCCACAGCCACGGACTGTGTGAATGATAGAGGCTATCCCACAGCCATGGGCCATGTGAAAGATAAAGTCTACCCCACAGCCATGGACCATGTGAAAGATAAAGTCTACCCCACAGACACGGAACGTGTGAAAGATAAAGTCTATCCCACAGGCACGGACCATGTGAAAGATAAAGTCTACCCCAGAAGCACGGAGCGTGTGAAAGATAGAGTGTATTCCCACAGCCACGGACCGTGTGAAAGATAAAGTCTATCCCACAGCAACGGACCATGTGAAAGATAAAGACTACCCCACAGCCACGGACAATGTGAAAGATAAATTCAATTCCCAGAGCCACGGACCTTGTGAAACATAAAGGCTATTCCCACAGCCACGGACCGTGTGAAAGATAAAGACTACTCCCACAGCCACGGACCATGTGAAAGATAAAGTCTACCCCACAGCCACGGACCGTGTGAAAGATAAACTCTACCCCACAGCCACGGGCCGTGTGAAAGATAAAGTCTACCCCACATCCACGGACGGTGTGAAAGATAATGTCTACCGCACAGGCACGGATCGTGTGAAAGATAAAGTCTACCCCACAGGCACGGGCCATGTGAAAGATAAAGTCTACCCCACAGCCACGGGGCGTGTGAAAGATAAAGTCTACCCCACAGCCACGGACCGTGTGAAAGATAAAGTCTACCCCACAGCCACGGACCGTGTGAACGATAGAGTCTATCCCACAGCCACGGACCGAGTGAAAGATAGAGTCTGTTCCCACATCTAACGACCGTGTGAAAGATAAAGTCTACCACACAGCCACGGACCGTGTGAAAGATAAAGTCTATCCCACAGGCACGGACCGTGTGAAAGATAAACTCTATTCCCAGAGCCACGGACCGTGTGAAATATAAAATCTATTCCCACAGCCACAGACCATGTGAAAGATAAAGTCTACTACCACAGCCACGGACCGTGTGGAAAATAAAGTCTACCCCACAGCCAAGGACCGTGTGAAAGATAAAGTCTATCCCACAGCCATGGACCGTATGAAAGATAGAGTCTATTCCAACAGCCACGGACTGTGTGAAAGATAGAGGTTATCCCACAGCCACGGACCATGTGAAAAATAAAGTCTACCCCACAGCCACGGACCATGTGAAAGATAAAGTCTATCCCACAGCCACGGACCATGTGAAAGATAAAGTCTACCCCACAGCCACGGACCATGTGAAAGATAAAGTCTCTTCCCAGAGCCACGGACCTTGAGAAACATAAAGTCTATTCCCAAATACATGGACTGTATGAACAATAAAGTCTACTCCCACAGCTTGGGACCGTGTGAAAGATAAAGTCTACCCCACAGACACGGACCGTGTGAAAGATAACGTCTATCCCACAGCCACGGACCGTGTGAAAGATAAAGTCTATCCCACAGCCACGGACCGTGTGAAAGATAAAGTCTATCCCACAACCACGGACGTGTGAAAGATAAAGTCTATCCCACAGCCACGGACCGTGAGAAAGATAAAGTCTATACCACAAGGCATGTACCTTGTGAAAGATAAAGTCTATCCCACAGCCACCGGACCATGTTGAAAGATAAGACTACCTCACAGCCACGGAACAAGTGAAAATAAATTCAATTCCGCAAGCCACGGACCTTGTGAAACATAAAGGCTATCCCACATCGCCACGGACCGTGTGAATAAGATAAGAGCTACTCCCACAGCCAGACGGACCATGTGAAGATAAAGTCCTACCCCCCCACGCCACCGGACCGTGTGAAAGATAAAGTCTACCCCACAGCCATGGACCGTGTGAAAGATAAAGTCTACCCACATCCACGGACTGTGTGAAAGATAATGTCTACCCCACAGGCACGGACCGTGTGAAAGATAAAGTCTACCCCACAGGCACGGGCCATGTGAAAGATAAAGTCTACCCCACAGCCACGGGGCGTGTGAAAGATAAAGTCTACCCCACAGCCACGGACCGTGTGAAAGATAAAGTCTACCCCACAGCCACGGACCGTGTGAACGATAGAGTCTATCCCACAGCCACGGACCATGTGAAAGATAAAGTCTATCCCACAGCCATGGACCCTGTGAAAGATAGAGTCTATTCCCACAGCCACGGACTGTGTGAATGATTGAGGCTATCCCACAGCCACGGGCCATGTGAAAGATAAAGTCTACCCCACAGCCACGGATCATGTGAAAGATAAATTCTATCCCACAGCCACGGACCATGTGAAAGATAAGTCTACCCCACAGCCACGGACCATGTGAAAGATAAAGTCTCTTCCGAGAGCCACGGACCTTGTGAAACATAAAGTCTATTCCCACAGACATGGACCGTATGAACGATAAAGTCTATCCCACAACCACGGACCGTGTGAAAGATAAAGTCTGTCCTAGAGGCACGGACCTTGTGAAAGATAAAGTCTATCCCACAGGCACGTACCTTGTGAAAGATAAAGTCTATCCCACAGCCACTGGCCGTGTGAAAAAAAAAGTCTACCCCGCAGCCACGGGCCGTGTGAAAGACAAAGTCTATCCCATAGGCACGGACCGTGTGAAAGATAAAGTCTATCCCACAGGAACGGGCCATATGAAAGATAAAGTCTACCCCACAGCCACGGGCCGTGTGAAAGATAAACTCTATCCCACAGGCATGGGCCGTGTGAAAGATAAAGTCTACCCCACTGCCACGGGCCATTTGAAAGGTAAAGTCTACCCCCCAGCCACGGACCGTGTGAAAGATAAAGTCTATCCCACAGCCACGGACCGTGTGAAAGATAAAATCTATCCCACAGCCACATACCGTGTGAAAGATAAAGTCTACCACACAGCCACAGACCATGTGAAAGATAAAGTTTACCCCACAGGCACGGACCATGTGAAAAAGTCTATCTCACAGCCACGGACCGTGTGAAAGTTAAAGTCTATTCCACAGGCATGGACCGTGTGAAAGATAAAGTCTATCCCACAGGCACGGGCCGTGTGAAAAAGTCTATCCCACAGGCACGGACCGTGTGAACGATAAAGTCTGTCCTAGAGGCACGGACCGTGTGAAAGATAAAGTCTATTCCACAGGCACGTACCGTGTGAAAGATAAAGTCTGTCCCACAGCCACGGACCGTGTGAAAGATACAGTCTATCGCACAGCCACTGACCATGTGAAAGACAAATTCTATTCCCAGAGCCACGGACCTTGTGAAACATAAAGTTATTCCCAAAGCCACGGACCGTGTGAAACATAAAGACTACTCCCACAGCCACGGACCATGTGAAAGATAAAGTCTACCCCACAGCCAAGGACCGTGTGAAAAAGTCTATCCCACAGGCACAGACCGTGTGAAAGATAAAGTCTATCCCACAGCCCCGGACCGTGTGAAAGATAAAGTCTATACCACAGCCCCGGACCATGTGAAAGATAAAGTCTATCCCACAGGCACGGACCGTATGAAAGATAAAGTCTCCCCCACAGCCATGGACAATGTGAAAGATAAATTCAATTCCCAGAGCCACGGACCTTGTGAAACATAAAGTCTATTTCCACAGACATAGACCGTATGAACGATAAAGTCTATACCACAGCCACGGACCGTGTGAAAGATAAAGACTACTCCCACAGCCACAGACCATGTGAAAGATAAAGTCTACCCTACAGCCACGGACCGTGTGAAAAAGTCTATCCCACAGGCACGGACCGTGTGAAAGATAAAGAGTACCCCACAGCAACGGACCATGTGAAAGATAAAGTCTATCCCACAGGCACAGACCTCGTGAAAGATAAAGTCTATTCCCACAGCCACGGACCGTGTGAAAGATAAAGTCTATCCCACAGGCACGGACCGTGTGAAAGATAAAGTCTATCCCACAGTCTCAAACCGTGTGAAAAAGTCTATCCCACAGGCACGGACCATGTGAAAGATAAAGTCTATCCCACAGGCACGGACCATGTGAAAAAGTCTATCCCACAGCCAATTACCGTGTGAAAGATAAAGTCTATACCAGAGCCACAGACCATGTGAAAGATAAAGTCATTCCCACAGGCACGGACCGTGTGAAAGATAAAGTCTACCCCACAGCCACGGACCATGTGAAAGATAAAGTCTATTCGCAGAGCCACGGACCTTGTGAAACATAAAGTCTATTCCCACAGCCACGGACCGTGTGAAAGATAAAGTCTATACCACAGCCCCAGACCATGTGAAAGATAAAGTCTATCCCACAGGCATGGACCGTATGAAAGATAAAGTCTCCCCCACAGCCATGGACAAGGTGAAAGATAAATTCAATTCCCAGAGCCACGGACCTTGTGAAACATAAAGTCTATTTCCACAGACATGGACCGTATGAACGATAAAGTCTATACCACAGCCACGGACCGTGTGAAAGATAAAGACTACGCCCACAAGCTCACGGACCATGGGAAAGAAGAAGTCACCCCACAAGGCCACGGACCGTGTGAAAGATAAAGTCTATCAAACAGCCACGGACGTGTGAAAGATAAAGTCTACCCCACAGCCACGGACCGTGTGAAAAATAAAGTCTATCCCACAGGCACGGACCGTGTGAAAGATAGCGTCTATTCCCACAGCCACGGACCGTTTGAAAGATAAATCTACCCCACATCCACGGACCCAGTGAAAGATAATGTCTACCCCACAGGCACGGACCTTGTGATAAAGTCTATCACAACACCACTTACCATGTGAAGATAAAGGTCTATACCAAAGCCACGGACCAGTGTGAAAGATAAAGTCTACCCCACAGGCACGGACCGTGTGACAAGATAATTCTTACCCCAGCAGCCACGGAACTGTATGAAAGAAAGTCTACCACACAGCCACGGCCGTGCGAAAGATAAAGTCTTTCCCGCAGCCACGGACCGTGTGAAAGATAGAGTCTATTCCCACAGCCACGGACCGTGTGAAAGATAAAGTCTATCCCACAGCCACGGACCGTGTCAAAGATAGAGTCTATTCCCACAGCCATGGATCATGTGAAAGAAAAAGTCTATCCCACAGCCATGGACCGTGTGAAAGATAGAGTCTTTCCCACAGGCACGGACCGTGTGAAATATAAAGTCTACCCCACAGCCACGGACCATGTGAAAGATAAAGTCTACCCCACAGCCACGGTCCGTGTGAAAGATAAACTCTACCCCACAGCCACGGGCCGTGTGAAAGATAAAGTCTATCCCACAGGCACGGACCATGTGAAAGATACACCATCCCACAGACACGGACCGGTGGAAAGATTAAAGTCTAATCCCACAACCAACTGGAGCTTGTTGAAAGATAAGTCTGCCCCACAGCAACGGACGCGTGTGAAAGATAGAGTCCTATTCCACAGCCAACGACCGGTGAAAGATAAGTCTATCCCACAGCACGACCAAATGTGAAAGATAAAGTCTATCCCACAGCCACGGACCGTGTGAAAAAGTCTATCCCTCAGCCACAGACCATGTGAAAGATAAAGTCTATCCCACAGGCACGTACCGTGTGAAAGATAAAGTCTATACCACAGCCCCGGACGATGTGAAAGATAAAGTCTATCCCACAGGCACGGACCGTATGAAAGATAAAGTCTACCCCACAGCCACGTACAATGTGAAAGATAAATTCAATTCCCAGAGCCACGGACTTTGTGAAACATAAAGTCTATTCCCACAGCCACGGACCGTGTGAAAGATAAAGAGCACTCCCACAGCCACGGACCATGTGAAAGATAAAGTCTACCCCACAGCCACGGACCGTGTGAAAAAGTCTATCCCAGAGGCACGGACCGTGTGAAATATAAAGACTACCCCACAGCCACGGACCGTGTGAAAGATAAAGTCTATCCGACAGGCACTGACCGTGTGAAAGATAAAGTCTATCCCAAAGCAATGGACCGTGTGAAAGATAAAGTCTATCCCACAGCTAGGGACCGTGTGAAACATAAAGTCTATCCCACAAGCACGGACCGTGTGAAAGATAAAGTCTATCACACAGGCACGGACCGTGTGAAAAAATCTATCCCTCAGCCACGGACCGTGTGAAAGATAATGTCTAATCCAAAGCCACGGGCCGTGTGAAAGATAAAGTCTACCCCACATCCATGGACCATGTGAAAGATAAAGTCTATCCCACAGGCACGGACAGTGTGAAAGATAGAGTCCGTTCCCACAGCCACGGACCGTGTGAAAGATAAAGTCTACCCCACAGCCATGGACCGTGTGAAAGATAAAATCTATCCCACAGCCACATACCGTGTGAAAGATAAAGTGTACCCCACAGCCACGGGCCGTGTGAAAGATAAAGTCTACCCCACAGCCATGGACCGTGTGAAAGATAGAGTCTATTCCCACAGCCACGGACCATGTGAAAGTTAGAGTCCATCCCACAGCCACGGACCGTGTGAAAGATAGAGTCCATCCCACAGGCACGGACCATGTGAAAGATAAAGTCTATCCCACAGGCACGGACCGTGTGAAAGATAAAGTCTACCCCACAGGCACGGACCATGTGAAAGATAAAGTCTACCCCACAGCCACGGGCCGTGTGAAAGATAAAGTCTACTCTGTAGCCACGGGCCGTGTGAAAGATAAAGTCTATCCCACATGCACGGACCATGTGAAAGACAAAGTCTATCCCATAGGCACGGACCGTGTGAAAGATAAAGTCTATCCTACAGGAACGGGCCATATGAAAGAAATGTCTACCCCACAGCCACGGGCCGTGTGATAGATAAATTCTACCCCACAGGCACGGGCCGTGTGAAAGATAAAGTCTACCCCACTGCCACAGGCCGTGTGAAAGATAAAGTCTACCCCCCAGCCATGGACCGTGTGAAAGATAAAGTCTATCCCACAGCCAGGGACCGTGTGAAAGATAAAGTCTACTCCCCAGCCACGGACCGTGTGAAAGTTGAAGTCTACCCCACAGCCACGGACCGTGTGAAAAAGTCTATCCCACAGCCACGGACCGTGTGAAAGATAAAGTCTAACCCACAGGAACGGACCGTGTGAAAGATAAAGTCTATCCACAGCCACGGACCGTGTGAAAAAGTCTATCCCACAGGCATGGACCGTGTGATAGATAGAGTCTGTCCCACAGGCCTGGACCGTGTGAAAGATAAAGTCTACCCCACAGCCACGGACCGTGTAAAAGATAAAGTCTAACCCACAGCCATGGACCGTGTGAAAGATAGAGTCTATTCCCACAGCGACAGACCATGTGCAAGATAGAGTCTATCCCACAGGCACGGATCGTGTGAAAGATAAAGTCTACCCCACAGGCACGGACCGTGTGAAAGATAAAATCTCTCCCACAGGCACGGACCGTGTGAAAGATAAAGTCATTCCAGAGCAACGGACCGTGTGAAAAAGTCTATCCCACAGCCACGGACCGTGTGAATCATAAAGTCTATCCCCAGGCACGGACCGTGTGAAAGATAAAGTGTATCCCACAGGCACGGATCATGTGAAAAAGTCTATCACTCAAGCGTGGACCGTGTGAAAGATAAAGTCTATCCCACAGGCATGGACCATGTGAAAGACAAAGTCTGTCCTGGAGGCACGGACCATGTGAAAGATAAAGTTTACCCCACAGCCACGGACCTTGTCAAAGATAAAGTCTATCCCACAGGCGCGGACCATGTGAAAGATAAAATCTATCCCACAGGCACGGACCATGCGAAAGATAAAGTCTATCCCACAGCCATGGACCGTGTGAAAGATGAAGTCTCTACCACAGCCACGGACCATGTGAAAGAAAAAGTCTATCTCACAGGCACAGACCGTGTGAAAGATAAAGTCTACCCCACACACATGGACCATGTGAAAGATAAAGTCTATTCCCAGAGCCACGGACCTTGTGAAACATAAAGTCTATTCCCACAGCCACGGACCGTATGAAAGATAAAGTCTACTCCCACAGGCAAGGACCGTGTGAAAGATAAAGTCTACCCCACAGACATGGACAGTGTGAAAGATACAGTCTATCCCACAGTCACGTACCGTGTGAAAGATAAAGTCTATCCCACAGACACGGACAGTGTGAAAGATAAAGTCTATCCCACAGTCACGGACCGTGTGAAAAAGTCTCCCCCACAGCCACGGACCGTGTGAAAGATAGAGTCTACCCCACAGCCACGGGCCGTGTGAAAGATAAACTCTACCCCACAGCCACGGACCGTGTGAAAGATAAAGTCTCCCCCACAGCCACGGACCGTGTGAAAGATAGAGTCTATCCCACAGCCACGGACCGTGTGAAAGATAAAGTCTATCCCGCAGGCACGGACCGTGTGAAAGATACACTCTATCCCACAGGCACGGACCGTGTGAAAGATAAAGTCTATCCCACAGCCACGGACCGTGTGAAAAAGTCTATCCCACAGCCACGCACCATGTGAAAGATAAAGTCTATTCCCACAGCTACGGACCGTGTGAAAGATAAAGTCTACTCCCACAGCCACGGACCATGTGAAAGATAAAGTCTACCACAAAGACACGGACCGTGTGAAAGATAAAGTCTATCCCACAACCACGGAGCTTGTGAAAGATAAAGTCTACCCCACAGCCACGGACCGTGTGAAAGATAAAGCCTATTCCCACAGCCATGGACCGTGTGAAAGATACAGGTTATTCCACAGCCACGGACCATGTGAAAGATAGAGTCTATCCCACAGGCATGGACTGTGTGAAAGATAAAGTCTATTCCCACAGCCACGGACCGTGTGAAAGATAGAGGCTATCCCACAGGCATGGACCGAGGAAAGATAGAGTCTATCCCACAGCCACGGGCCGTGTGAAAGATAAAGTCTATCCCACAGGCACGGACACCGTGAAAGATAAAGTCTATTCCCACAGCCACGGACCGTGTGAAATATAAAGTCTATTCCCACAGCCACGGACCGTGTGAAAGATAAAGTCTATCCCACAGCCACGGACCGTGTGAAAGATAAAGTCTACCCCACAGCCACGGACCGTGTGAAAGACAGAGTCTATTTCCACAGCCAACGACCGTGTGAAAGATAAAGTCTATCCCACAGCCACGGACCGTGTGAAAGATAAAGTCTATCCCACAGCCATGCACCGTGTGAAAGATAAAGTCTATCCCACAGGCACGGACCGTGTGAAAGATAAAGTCTATCCCACAGCCACGGACTGTGTGAAAAAGTCTATCCCTCAGCCACGGACCATGTGAAAGATAAAGTCTATCCCACAGGCACGTACCGTGTGAAAGATAAAGTCTATACCACAGCCCCGGACCATGTGAAAGATAAAGTCTATCCCACAGGCACGGACCGTATGAAAGATAAAGTCTACCCCACAACCACGGACAATGTGAAAGATAAATTCAATTCCCAGAGCCACGGATCTTGTGAAACATAAAGTCTATTCCCACAGCCACGGACCGTGTGAAAGATAAAGAGTACTCCCACAGCCACGGACCATGTGAAAGATAAAGTCTACCCCCCAGCCACGAACCGTGTGAAAGATAAAGTCTATCCCACAGCCTCGGACCGTGTGAAAAATAAAATCTATCCCACAGCCACATACCGTGTGAAAGATAAAGTCTACCACACAGCCACGGACCATGTGAAAGATAAAGTTTACCCCACAGCCATGGACCGTGTGAAAGATAGAGTCTAATCCCACAGCAACGGACCATGTGATAGATAGAGTCTATCCCACAGCCACGGACCATGTGAAAGATAAAGTTTATCCCACAGGCACGGACCGTGTGAAAGATAGAGTCTATTCAGACAGCGACAGACCATGTGCAAGATAGAGTCTATCCCACAGCCACGGACCGTGTGAAAGATAAACTCTACACCACAGAAACGGGCCGTGTGTGGAAAGATAAAGTCTACCCCCACCATCCACGGAACGTGTGAAAGATAATGTCACCCCACAGGCACGGACCGTGTGAAAGATAAAGTCTAACCCACAGGCACGGCCGTGTGAAAGATAAAGTCTACCCACAAGCCACCGGCCGTGTGAAAGATTTTAAGTCTACCCCACAGCCACAGACCGTGTTGAAAAAGATAAAGTCTACCCCACCAGCCACGGACCGTGTGAACGATTTTAGAGGTCTATCCCACAGCCCGGACGATGGAAAGATAGAGTCTGTTCCCACATCTAACGACCGTCGTGAAAGATAAAGTCTACCCACACACCACGGACCGTGTGGAAAGATAAAGTCTATCACAGCCATGGACCGTGTGAAAGATAGAGTATTCCCACAGGCACGGGACCATGTGGAAAGAAAAAGTCTATCCCACAGCCACGGACCGTTGAAGATAAAGTCTCCCCCACAGTCACCGGACCGTGTGAAAAGATAGCAGCCACGGACCGTGTGAAAGATAAAGTCTATCCCACAGCCACGGATCGTGTGAAAGATAAAGTCTATCCCACAGCCACGGACAGTGTGAAAAAGTCAATCCCACAGCAACGGACCGTGTGAAACATAAAGTCTACTCCACATCCACGGACTGTGTGAAACATAAAATCTATTCCCACAGCCACGGACAGTATGAAAGATAAAGTCTACCCCACAGCCACGGACCGTGTGAAAAATAAAGTTTATCCCACAGGCACGGACCGTGTGAAAAAGTCTATCACACAGCCACTTACCGTGTGAAATATAAAGTCTATACCAGAGCCACGGACCATGTGAAAGATAAAGTCTACCCCACAGGCATGGACCGTGTGAAAGTAAAGTCTACTCCACAGACACGGACTGTATGAAAGATAAAGTCTACCAAACAGCCACGGTCCGTGTGAAAGGTAAAGTGTATCCCACAGCCACGGACCGTGTGAAAGATAAAGTCTATCCCACAGGCCTGGACCGTGTGAAAGATAAAGTCTATCCCACAGCTACGGACTGTGTGAAAAAGTCAATCCCACCGCCACGGACCATGTGAATGATAAAGTCTATCCCACAGGCACGGACCGTGTGAAAGATAAAGTCTATCTCACAGGCACGGACCGTGGGAAAAAGTCTATCCTACAGGCATGGACCATGTGAAAGATAAAGTCTACCCCAACGCCACGGACCGTGTGAAAGATAAAGTCTATCACACGGCCACGGACCGTGTGAAAGATAGAGTCTATCCCACAGCCACGGACTGTGTGAAAGATACAGACTATCACACAGCCACGGACCATGTGAAAGATAAATTCTATTCCCAGAGCCACGGACTTTGTGAAACATAAAGTCTATTCCCACAGCCACGGACCGTGTGAAACATAAAGACTACTCCCACAGCCACGGACCATGTGAAAGATAAAGTCTACCCCACAACCGAGGACGGTGTGAAAAAGTCTATCCCACAGGCACGGACCGTGTGAAAGATAAAGTCTATCCCACAGGACCCGTGTGAAAGATAAAGTCTATCCCACAGCCACGGAGCGTGTGAAAGATAAAGTCTACTCCCACAGCCACGGACCGTGTGAAAGATAAAGTCTACCACAAAGACACAGACCGTGTGAAAGATAAAGTCTGCCCCACAGCCACGAAGCTTATGAAAGATAAAGTCTACCCCACAGCCACGGATCGTGTGAAAGATAAAGCCTATTCCCACAGCCACGGACCGTGTGAAAGATAGAGGCTATCCCACAGCCACGGACCATGGGAAAGATAAAGTCTATCCCACAGGCATGGACTGTGTGAAAGATAAAGGCTATTCCCACAGCCACGCACCGTGTGAAAGATAGAGGCTATCCCACAGGCATGGACCGAGGGAAAGATAGAGTCTATCCCACAGCCAGGGACCATATGAAAGATAACGTCTATCCCACAGGCACGGACCGTGTGAAAGATAAAGTCTATTCCCACAGCCACTGACCGTGTGAAACATAAAATATATTCCCACAGCCACGGACCGTGTGAAAGATAAAGTCTATTCCCAAGGCACGGACCGTGTGAAAGATAAAGTCTACCCCACAGCTACGGGCCGTGTGAAAGATTAAGTCTACCCCACAGGCACGGGCCTTGTGAAAGATAAAGTCTATGCCACAGGCACGGGCCGTGTGAAAGATAAAGTCTATGCCACAGGCACGGGCCGTGTGAAAGATAAAGTCTACCCCACAGCCAATGACCTTGTGAAAGATAATGTCTTCCCCACAGCCACGGACCGTGTGAAAGGTAAAGTCTACCCCACAGTCACGGACCAAGTGAAAGATAAAGTCTACCCCACAGCCACGGACCATGTGAAAGATAAAGTCTCTTCCCAGAGCCACGGACCTTGTGAAGCATAAAGTCTATTCCCACAGACATGGACCGTATGAACGATAAAGTCTACTCCCACAGCCTGGGACCCTGTGAAAAATAAAGTCTACCCCACAGACACGGAACGTGTGAAAGATAAAGTCTATCCCACAGGCACGGACCGTGTGAAAGATAAAGTCTACCCCACATCCACGGACCGAGTGAAAGATAAAGTCTATCCCACAGGCACGGACCGTGTGAAAGATAAAGTCTATCCCACAAGCACGGAGCGTGTGAAAGATAGAGTCTATTCACACAGCCACGGACCGTATGAAAGATATAGTCCATCCCACAGCAACGGACCATGTGAAAGATAACGTCTATCCCACAGTCACGGACCGTGTGAAAGATAAAGTCTATCCCAGAGGAACGGACGGTGTGAAAGATAAAGTCTATCCCACAGGCACGGACCGTGTGAAAAAGTGTATCCCAGAGCCACGGACCGTGTGAAAGATAAAGTCTATTCCACAGGCATGGACCGTGTGAAAGATAAAGTCTATCCCACAGGCACGGGCCGTGTGAAAAAGTCTATCCCACAGGCACGGACCGTGTGAAAGATAAAGTCTGTCCTAGAGGCACGGACCGTGTGAAAGATAAAGTCTATTCCACAGGCACGTACCGTGTGAAAGATAAAGTCTATCCCACAGCCACGGACCGTGTGAATTATAAAGTCTATCCCACAGGCACGGACCGTGTGAAAGATAAAGTCTATCCCACAGGCACGGACCGTGGGAAAAAGTCTATCCTACAGGCATGGACCATGTGAAAGATAAAGTCTACCCCAAAGCCACGGACCGTGTGAAAGATAAAGTCTATCACACAGCCACGGACCGTGTGAAAGATACAGTCTATCGCACAGTCACGGACCATGTGAAAGATAAATTCTATTCCCAGAGACATGGACCTTGTGAAACATAAAGTCTATTCCCACAGCCACGGACCGTGTGAAACATAAAGACTACTCCCACAGCCACGGACCATCTGAAAGATAAAGTCTATCCCACAGCCACGGACCATGTGAAAGATAAAGTCTATCCCACAGGCACGGACCGTGTGAAAAAGTCTATCACACAGCCACTTACCGTGTGAAAGGTAAAGTCTATACCAGAGCCACGGACCATGTGAAAGATAAAGTCTACCCCACAGGCACGGACCGTGTGAAAGATAAAGTCTACCCCACAGCCACGGACTGTATGAAAGATAAAGTCTACCACACAGCCACGGGCCGTGCGAAAGATAAAGTCTTTCCCACAGCCACGGACCGTGTGAAAGATAGAGTCTATTCCCACAGCCATGGACCGTGTGAAAGATAAAGTCTATCCCACACCCACGGACCGTGTTAAAGATAGAGTCTATTCCCACAGCCACGGACCATGTGAAAGAAAAAGTCTATCCCACAGCCACGGACCGTGTGAAAGATAGAGTCTTTCCCACAGGCACGGACCGTGTGAAAGATAAAGTCTACCCCATAGCCACGGACCATGTGAAAGATAAAGTCTACTCCACAGCCACGAGCCGTGTGAAAGATAAAGTCTACCCCATAGCCACGGACCGTGTGAAAGATAAACTCTACCCCACAGCCACGGGCCGTGTGAAAGATAAAGTCTACCCCACAGCCCCGGACCGTGTGAAAGATAAGTCTATCCCACATCCATGGACCGTGTGAAAGATAATGTCTACCCCACAGGCACGGACCGTGTGAAAGATAAAGTCTACCCCACAGGCACGGGCCATGTGAAAGATACAGTCTACCCCACAGCCACGGGCCGTGTGAAAGATAAAGTCTACCCCACAGCCACGGACCGTGTGAAAGATAAAGTCTACCCCACAGCCACGGACCGTGTGAAAGAGAGAGTCAATCCCATAGGCACGGACCGTTTGAAAGATAAAGTCTATCCCACAGCCACGGACCGTGTGAAAAAGTCTATCCCACAGCCACGGACCACGTGAAAGATAAAGTCTATTCCCACAGCCACGGACCGTGTGAAAGATAAAGTCTACTCCCACAGCCACGGACCGTGTGAAAGATAAAGTCTACCACAAAGACACGGACCGTGTGAAAGATAAAGTCTATCCCACAGCCACGGAGCTTGTGAAAGATATAGTGTACCCCACAGCCACGGACCATGTGAAAGATAAAGCCTATTCCCACAGCCACGGACCGTGTGAAAGATAGAGGCTATCCCACAGGCACGGACCATGTGAAAGATAGAGTCTATCCCACAGGCATGGACTGTGTGAAAGATGAAGTCTATTCCCACAACCACGGACCGTGTGAAAGATAGAGGCTATCCCACAGGCATGGACCGAGGGCAAGATAGAGTCTATCCCACAGCCACGGACCGTGTGAAAGATAAAGTTTATCCCACAGGCACGGACCGTGTGAAAGATAAAGTCTATTCCCACAGCCACGGACCGTGTGAAAGATAAAGTCTATTCCCACAGCCACGGACCGTGTGAAAGATAAAGTCTACCCCACAGCCACGGGCCGTGTGAAAAATTAAGTCTACCCCAAGGCACGGGCCGTGTGAAAGATGTAGACTTTATCCTTCACATGTTCCCGTGGCTGTGGGTAGACTTTTATCTTTCACACGGTCCGTGCTGTGGGAACAGAGTCTATCTTTCACACTGTCCGTGCCTGTGGGAATTAGACTTTACCTTTCACACGGTCCGTGCTGTGGCGGTAGCTTCATAGCCTTTCAAACGGCCGTGGCTGGTGGGGTAGACTTTATCTTTCAACATGGCCCGTGCTGTGGGGTAGACCTTTTATCTTTCACACGGTCCGTGCCTGTGGGGTAGACCAATTATCTTTCATCACAGTCCGTGGATTGGGTAGACTTTAATCTTTTCACACGGTCCGTGCCTGTGGGATAGACTTTTTCACACGGTCCGTGGCTGTGAGATAGAGTTTATCTTTCACACGGCCCGTGGCTGTGGGGTAGACTTTATCTTTCACATGGTCCGTTGCTGTGGGATGGACTTTATCTTTCACACGGTCCGTGGCTGTGTGAATAGACTCTATCTTTCACACGCTCCGTGCTTGTGGGATAGACTTTATCTTTCACACGGCCCGTGGCTGTGGAGTAGACTTTATCTTTCACATGGTCCGTGGCTATGGGGTAGACTTTATCTTTCACACAGTCCGTGCCTGTGGGAAAGACTCTATCTTTCACACGGTCCGTGGCTGTGGGATAGACTTTTTCTTTCACATGGTCCGTGGCTGCGGGAATAGACTCTATCTTTAACACGGTCCGTGGGTGTGGGATAGACTTTATCTTTCACACGGTCCATGGCTGTGGGAATAGACTCTATCTTTCACACGGTCCGTGGCTGTGGGAAAGACTTTATCTTTCGCACGGCCCATGGCTGTGTGGTAGACTTTATCTTTCATACAGTCCGTGGCTGTGGGGTAGACTTTATCTTTCACACGGTCCGTGCCTGTGGGGTAGACTTTATCTTTCACATGGTCCGTGGCTCTGGTATAGACTTTACCTTTCACACGGTAAGTGACTGTGTGATAGACTTTTTCACACGGTCCGTGCCTGTGGGATAGACTTTATCTTTCACATGGTCCGTGGCTGTGGGATAGACTTTATCTTTCAGAAGATCCGTGGCTGTGGGAGTAGTCTTTATGTTTCACACGGTCCGTGGCTGTGGGAATAGACTTTATGTTTCACAAGGTCCGTGTCTCTGGGAATAGAATTTATCTTTCACATGGTCCGTGACTGTGCGATAGACTGTATCTTTCACACGGTCCGTGGCTGTGTGATAGACTTTATCTTTCACACGGTCCGTGGCTTTGGGGTAGACTTTATCTTTCACATGGTACGTGCCTGTGGAATAGACTTTATCTTTCACACGGTCCGTGCCTCTAGGACAGACTTTATCTTTCACACGGTCCGTTCCTCTAGGACAGACTTTATCTTTCACACGGTCCGTGCCTGTGGGATAGACTTTTTCACACGGCCCGTGCCTGTGGGATAGACTTTATCTTTCACACGGTCCATGCCTGTGGAATAGACTTTAACTTTCACACGGTCCGTGGCTGTGGGATACACTTTTTCACACGGTCCGTGCCTGTGGGATAGACTTTATCTTTCACACGGTCCGTTCCTCTGGGATAGACTTTATCTTTCACACGGTCCGTGACTGTGGGATAGACGTTATCTTTCACATGGTCCGTTGCTGTGGGATGGACTTTATCTTTCACACGGTCCGTGGCTGTGTGAATAGACTCTATCTTTCATACGCTCCGTGCTTGTGGGATAGACTTTATCTTTCACACGGTCCGTGCCTGTGGGATAGACTTTATCTTTCACTCGGTCCGTGGATGTGGGGTAGACTTTATCTTCCACACGGTCCGTGCCTGTGGGATAGACTTTATCTTTCACACGTTCCCTGTCTGTGGGGTAGACATTATATTTCACAGGGTCCCAGGCTGTGGGAGTAGACTTTATCGTTCATATGGTCCATGTCTGTGGGAATAGACTTTATGCTTCACAAGGTCCGTGGCTCTGGGAAGAGACTTATCTTTCACATGGTCCGTGGCTGTGGGGTAGACTTTATCTTTCACATGGTCCGTGACTGTGGGATAGACTTTATCTTTCACATGGTCCGTGGCTGTGGGGTAGACTTTATCTTTCACATGGCCCGTGGCTGTGGGATAGCCTCCATCATTCACACAGTCTGTCGCTGTGGGAATAGACTCTATCTTTCACAGTGTCCATGGCTGTGGGATAGACTTTATCTTTCACACGGTCCGTGGCTGTGGTGTAGACTTTATTTTTCACACGGTTCGTGGCTGTGGTAGTAGACTTTATCTTTCACAGTGTCCATGGCTGTGGGATACACTTTATCTTTCACATGGCCCGTGGCTGTGGGGTAGACTTTATCTTTCACACGGCCTGTGGCTGTGGGGTAGACTTTATCTTTCACACGGTCTGTGGCTGTGGGGTAGACTTTACCTTTCACACGGTCCGTGGCTGTGGGGTAGACTTTACCTTTCACACGGTCCGTGGCTGTGGGGAAGACATTATCTTTCACAAGGTCATTGGCTGTGGGGTAGACTTTATCTTTCACACGGCCCGTGCCTGTGGCATAGACTTTATCTTTCACACGGCCCGTGCCTGTGGCATAGACTTTATCTTTCACAAGGCCCGTGCCTGTGGGGTAGACTTAATCTTTCACACGGCCCGTAGCTGTGGGGTAGACTTTATCTTTCACACGGTCCGTGCCTTGGGAATAGACTTTATCTTTCACATGGTCCGTGGCTGTGGGAATATATTTTATGTTTCACACGGTCAGTGGCTGTGGGAATAGACTTTATCTTTCACACGGTCCGTGCCTGTGGGATAGACGTTATCTTTCATACGGTCCCTGGCTGTGGGATAGACTCTATCTTTCCCTCGGTCCATGCCTGTGGGAATAGGCTTTATCTTTCACAAGATCCGTGGCTGTGGGAATAGAATTTATCTTTCACATGGTCCGTGGCTGTGTGATAGTCTGTATCTTTCACACAGTCCGTGGCTGTGGGATAGACTCTATCTTTCACACGGTCCGTGGCCGTGTGATAGACGTAATCTTTCACACGGTCCGTGGCTTTGGGGTAGACTTTATCTTTCACATGGTCCATGCCTGTAGGATAGACTTTTTCCCACGGTCCGTGCCTGTGGGATAGACTTTATCTTTCACACGGTCCGTGCCTGTGGGATAGACTTTATCATTCACATGGTCCGTGGCTGTGGGATTGACTTTTTCACACAGTCCGTGGCTGTGGGGTAGACTTTACTTTCACACGGTCCATGCCTGTGGGATAGACTTTATCTTTCACATGGTCCGTGGCTCTGGTATAGACTTTATCTTTCACACGGTAAGTGGCTGTGTGATAGACTTTTTCACACGGTCCGTGCCTGTGGGATAAACTTTATCTTTCACACGGTCCGTGTCTGTGGGGTAGACTTTATCTTTCATACGGTCCGTGGCTGTGGGAATAGATTTTATGTTTCACACAGTCCGTGGATGTGGAGTAGACTTTATGTTACACACGGTCCGTTGCTGTGGGATTGACTTTTTCACACGGTCCGTGGCTGTGGGATAGACTTTATCTTTCACACGATCCGTGGCTGTGGGATAGACTTTATCTTTCACACGGTCCGTGGCTGTGGGATACACTTTACATTTCACACGGTCCATGGCTGTGGGATAGACTTTATCTTTCACACGGTCCGTGGCTGTGGGGTAGACTTTATCTTTCACAAGCTCCGTGGCTCTGGGATAGACTTTATCTTTCACACTGTCCGTGGCTGTGGGATAGACTTTATCTTTCACACAGTCTGTGCTTGTGGGATAGACTTTATCTTTCACACGGTCCGTGGCTGTGGGGTAGACTTTATCTTTCACACGGTCCGTGGCTGTGGTGTAGACTTTATCTTTCACACGGTCCGTGGCTGTGGGAATAGACTTTATTTTTCACACGGTCCCTGGCTGTGGGATTGAATTTTTCACACGGTCCGTGGCTGTGGGATAGACTTTATCTTTCACACGGTCCGTGGCTGTGGGATAGACTTTATCTTTCACACGGTTTGTGGCTGTGGGATACACTTTACCTTTCACACGGTCCGTGGCTGTGGGATAGACTTTATCTTTCACACGGTCCGTGGCTGTGGGGTAGACTTTATCTTTCACACGGTCCGTGGCTGTGGGGTAGACTTTATCTTTCACACAGTTTTTGCTTGTGGGATAGACTTTATCTTTCACACGGTCCGTGGCTGTGGGGTAGACTAGACTATATCTTTCACACGGTGCGTGGCTGTGGGTAGACTTTATCTTTCACAAGGTCCGTGGATTTGTGTAGACTTTATCTTTCACACGGCTCGTGGCTGTGGGGTAGACTTTATCTTTCACACGGCCCGTAGCTGTGAAGTGGACTTTATCTTTAACACGGTCGGTGGCTGTGCGGTAGACTTTATCTTTCACACGGTCCGTGGCTATGGGGTAGACTTTATCTTTCACACGGTCCGCGGCTGTGGCAATAGACTTTATTTTTCACACGGTCCGTGGCTGTGGGAATACACTTAATGTTTCACACGGTCCGTGCCTGTCGGAATAAACTTTATCTTTCACACGGTCCGTGCCTATGGGATAGACTTTATCTTTCACACGGTCCGTGGCTGTAGGATAGACACTATCTTTCACATGGCATGTGCCTGTGGGATAGACTCTAACTTTCACACGGTCCGTGGCTGTGGGATAGCCTCTGTCTTTCACACGGTCCGTGGCTGTGGGAATAGACTTTATCTTTCACACGGTAAGTGGCTGTGTGATAGACTTTTTCACACGGTCCGTGCCTGTGGGAGAAACTTTATCTTTCACACGGTCCGTGGCTGTGGGGTAGACTTTAACTTTCATACGGTCCGTGGCTGTGGGGTAGACTTTATCTTTCATACGGTCCGTTGCTGTGGGAATAGATTTTATGTTTCACACGGTCCGTGGATGTGGAGTAGACTTTATGTTTCACACGGTCCGTGGCTGTGGGATTGAATTTTTCACACCGTCCGTGGCTGTGGGATAGACTTTATCTTTCACACGGTCCGTGGCTGTGGGATAGACTTTATCTTTCACACGGTCTGTGGCTGTGGAATACACTTTACCTTTCACACGGTCCATGGCTGTGGGATAGACTTTATCTTTCACACGGTCCGTGGCTGTGGGGTAGACTTTATCTTTCACACGGTCCGTGGCTGTGGGGTAGACTTTATCTTTCACACGGTCCGTGGAGGTGGGATAGACTTTATCTTTCACACACTCTGTGGCTCTGGGATAGACTTTATCTTTCACAAGGTCCGTGGCTGTGGGATAGACTTTATCTTTCACACACTCCGTGCTTGTGGGATAGACTTTATCTTTCACATGGTCCGTGACTGTGGGGTAGACTTTATCTTTCACATGGTCCGTGGCTGTGGGGTAGACTTTATCTTTCAAACGGTGCGTGGATGTGGGTAGACTTTATCTTTCACAAGGTCCGTGGATTTGTGTAGACTTTATCTTTCACACGGCTCGTGGCTGTGGGGTAGACTTTATCTTTCACATGGTCCGTGGCTGTGGGAGTAGTCTTTATCTTTCACACGGTCCGTGGCTGTGGGAATAGACTTTATGTTTCACAAGGTCCGTGGCTCTGGGAATTGAATTTATCTTTCACATTGTCCGTGGCTGTGGGGTAGACTTTATCTTTCATACGGTCCGTCCCTGTGGGATAGACTTTATCTTTCACATGGTCCGGGGCTGTGGTATAGACTTTATCTTTCACACGGTCTGTGGCTGTGGGATAGTCTTTATCTTTCACACGGTCCGTGCCAGTGGGATAGACTTTTTCACACGGTCCTTGACTGTGGGGTAGACTTTATCTTTCACATGGTCCGTGGCTGTGGGAGTAGTCCTTATGTTTCACACGGTCCGTGGCTGTGGGAATAGACTTTATGTTTCACAAGGTCCGTGGCTCTGGGAATAGAATTTATCTTTCACATGGTCCGTGGCTGTGCGATAGACTGTATCTTTCACACTGTTCGTGGCTGTGGGATAGACTTTATCTTTCACACGTTACGTGCCTGTGGAATAGACTTTATCTTTCACACTGTCCGTGCCTCTAGGACAGACTTTATCTTTCACACGGTCCGTGCCTGTGGGATAGACTTTTTCACACGGTCCGTGCCTGTGGGATAAACTTTATCTTTCACACGGTCCGTGGCTGTGTGATAGACATTATCTTTCACACGGTCCGTGGCTCTGGGAATAGAGTTTATCTTTCTCACAGTCCGTGCCTGTGGGATGGACTTTATCATTCACACGGTCCGTGCCTGTGGGATAGACTCTATCTTTCACATGGTCAATTGCTGTGGGATTAGACTCTATCTTTCACACGATCCATGGCTGTGGGTTAGACTTTATCTTTCAAATGGCCCGTGGCAGTGGGGTAGACTTTATCTTTCACACGGCCCATGCCTGTGTGATAGAGTTTATCTTTCACACGGCCCGTAGCTGTGGGGTAGACTTTATTTTTCATATGGCCCGTTCCTGTGGGATAGACTTTATCTTTCACACGGTCAGTGCCTATGGGATAGACTTTGTCTTTCACACGGCCCGTGGCTGCGGGGTAGACTTTATCTTTCACACGGCCAGTGGCTGTGGATTAGACTTTATCTTTCACACCTTCCGTGCCTATGGGGTAGACTTTATCTTTCACTCGGTCTGTGCCTGTGGGATAGACTTTATCTTTCACGTGGTCCGTGCCTGTGGGATAGACTCTATCATTCACCCGGTCCGTGGCTGTGGAATAGACTTATCTTTCACATGGTCCGTGGCTGTGGGATTAGACTCTATCTTTCACACGGTCCATGGCTTTCGGGTACACTTTATCTTTCACATGGTCCGTGGCTGTGGGGTAGACTTTATCTTTCACACGGTATATGGCTGTGGGATAGATTTTATCTTTCACATGGTCCGTGGCTGTGGGGTAGACTTTATCTTTCACACGGTCCGTGGCTGTGCGAACAGACTCTATCTTTCACACTGTCCGTGCCTGTGGGTAGACTTTATCTTTCACACGGTCCATGGCTGTGCGGTAGACTTTACCTTTCACACGGTCGGTGCCTGTGGGATAGACTTTATCTTTCACACGGTCCATGCCTGAGGGATAGACTTTTTCACACAGCCGTGCCTGTGGGAAAGACTTTCTCTTTCACATGGTCCGTGCCTGTGGGATAGACTTATCTTTCACATGGTCCGTGGCTGTGGGATAGACTTTATCTTTCACACGGTCCGTGGCTGTGAAAATAGTCTTTATCTATCACATGGTTTGTGCCTGTGGGATAGACTTTATCTTTCACATGGTCCGTGGCAGTGCGGTAGACTTTATCTTTCACACGGTCCATTCCTGTGGGATAGACTATTTCACATGGTCCGTGGCTGTGGGAGTAGTCTTTATCTCTCACACGGTCCGTGACTGTGGGAATAGACTTTATCTTTCACAAGGTCCGTGCCTGTGGGATAGAGTGTATCTTTCACACGGTCCGTGCCTGTGGGGTAGACTTTATCTTTCACATGGTCCATGGCTGTGGGGTAGACTTTATCTTTCACATGGCCCATGGCTGTGGGATAGCCTCTATCATTCACACAGTCCGTGGCTGTGGGAATAGACTCTATCTTTCACAGGGTCCATGGCTGTGGGATAGACTTTATCTTTCACACGGTCCGTGGCTGTGGGGTAGACTTTATTTTTCACACGGTCCATGGCTGTGGTAGTAGACATTATCTTTCACAGTGTCCATGGCTGTGGGATAGACTATCTTCACCATGGTCCTGGCTGTGGGGTTAGGACTTTATCTTTCACACGGCCGTGGCTGGGGGTAGACTTTATCTTCACCACCGCGTCCGTGCTGCGGGGTAGGACTTTACCTTCACACGGTCCGTGCTGGGGATAGAACTTTTTACCTTTCACAGGTCCGTGGCTGTGGGGTAGACATTATCTTTCACAAGGTCCGTGGCTGTGGGAATAGACTTTATCTTTCACACGGCCCGTGCCTGTGGCATAGACTTTATATTTCACACGGCCCGTGCCTTTGGCATAGACTTTATCTTTCACACGGCCCGTGCCTGTGGGGTAGACTTAATCTTTCACACTGCCCGTGGCTGTGGGGTAGACTTTATCTTTCACACGGTCTGTGGCTGTGGGAATAGACTTTATCTTTCACACAGTCCGTGGCTGTGGGAATAGACTTTATGTTTCACACGGTCCGTGGCGGTGGGAATAGACTTTATCTTTCACACGGTCCGTGCCTGTGGGATAGACTTTATCTTTCACATGGTCCGTGGCTCTGGTATAGACTTTATCTTTCACACGGTAAGTGGCTGTGTGATAGACTTTTTCACACGGTCCGTACCTGTGGGATAGACTTTATCTTTCACATGGTCCGTGGCGGTGGGATAGACTTTTTGACACGGTCCGTGCCTGTGGCATTGACTTTATCTTTCACACGGTCCGTGGCTGTCAGATAGACTTTATCTTTCACAAGGTCCGTGGCTGTGGGGTAGAGTTATCTTTCACACGGTCCGTGGCTGTGGGGTAGACTTTATCTTTCACATGGTCCGTGGTTGTTGGAGTAGTCTTTATCTTTCACACGGTCCGTGGCTGTGGGAATAGACTTTATGTTTCACAAGGTCCGTGGCTCTGGGAATTGAATTGATCTTTCACATTGTCCGTGGCTGTGGGGTAGACTTTATCTTTCATACGGTCCGTGCCTGTGGGATAGACTTTATCTTTCACATGGTTCGGGGCTGTGGTATAGACTTTATCTTTCAACCTGGTCCGTGGCTGTGGGAATAGACTTTATGTTTCACAAGGTCCGTGGCTCTGGGAATAGAATTTATCTTTCACATGGTCCGTGGCTGTGCGATAGACTTTATCTTTCACACGGTACGTGCCTGTGGAATAGACTTTATCTTTCACACTGTCCGTGCCTCTAGGACAGACTTTATCTTTCACACGTTCCGTGCCTGTGGGATAGACTTTTTCACACGGTCCGTGCCTGTGGGATAAACTTTATCTTTCACACGGTCCGTGGCTGTGTGATAGACATTATCTTTCACACGGTCCGTGGCTCTGGGAATAGAGTTTATCTTTCTCACAGTCCGTGCCTGTGGGATAGACTTTATCATTCACACGGTCCGTGCCTGTGGGATAGACTCTATCTTTCACATGGTCAATTGCTGTGGGATTAGACTCTATCTTTCACACGATCCATGGCTGTGGGTTAGACTTTATCTTTCAAATGGCCCGTGGCAGTGGGGTAGACTTTATCTTTCACACGGCCCATGCCTGTGTGATAGAGTTTATCTTTCACACGGCCCGTGGCTGTGGGGTAGACTTTATCTTTCATATGGCCCGTTCCTGTGGGATAGACTTTATCTTTCACACGGTCAGTGCCTATGGGATAGACTGTGTCTTTCACACGGCCCGTGGCTGCGGGGTAGACTTTATCTTTCACACGGCCAGTGGCTGTGGATTAGACTTTGTCTTTCACACCTTCCTTGCCTATGGGGTAGACTTTATCTTTCACTCGGTCTGTGCCTGTGGGATAGACTTTATCTTTCACGTGGTCCGTGCCTGTGGGATAGACTCTATCATTCACCCGGTCCGTGGCTGTGGAATAGACTTATCTTTCACATGGTCCGTGGCTGTGGGATTAGACTCTATCTTTCACACGGTCCATGGCTTTCGGTACACTTTATCTTTCACATGGTCCGTGGCTGTGGGGTAGACTTTATCTTTCACACGGTATATGGCTGTGGGATAGATTTTATCTTTCACATGGTCCGTGGCTGTGGGGTAGACTTTATCTTTCACACGGTCCGTGGCTGTGCGGTAGACTTTACCTTTCACACGGTCGGTGCCTGTGGGATAGACTTTATCTTTCACACGGTCCATGCCTGAGGGATAGACTTTTTCACACAGTCCGTGCCTGTGGGAAAGACTTTCTCTTTCACATGGTCCGTGCCTGTGGGATAGACTTTATCTTTCACACGGTCCGTGGCTGTGAAAATAGACTTATCTATCACATGGTTTGTGCCTGTGGGATAGACTTTATCTTTCACATGGTCCGTGGCAGTGCGGTAGACTTTATCTTTCACACGGTCCATTCCTGTGGAATAGACTTTTTCACATGGTCCGTGGCTGTGGGAGTAGTCTTTATCTCTCACACGGTCCGTGACTGTGGGAATAGACTTTATCTTTCACAAGGTCCGTGCCTGTGGGATAGAGTGTATCTTTCACACGGTCCGTGCCTGTGGGATAGACTTTATCTTTCACACGGTCCGTGGCTGTGGGATAGACTCTATCTTTCACACGGTCCTGTGTGGTAAGACATTATCTTATCCACACGGTCCGTGCTGTGAGGGTAGACTTATCTTTACTCGGGCCGGTGGCTGTGGGTAGAGTATCTTTCACAACTGCCCGTGCTGTCGGTTAGACTTTATCTTTCACAATGGTCCGGGGACTTGTATAACTTATCTTTTCACACGGTCTGTGCTGTGGATACTTTTTCAACGTCCTGGCTGTGGGGTTAACTTTATCTTCCACACTTCCGACCCCATGGCTGTCGGGATAGTCTTTACTGTGTCACCGGTCCGTGGCTCGTGGGAATAACTTTATTTCACAAGGTCCGTGGCTCTGCGGAATAATTATCTTTCACATGGTCCGTAGCTGTGCATAACTGTATCTTCACACGCGTCCGTGCTGTGGATAACTTTATCTTTCAATGGCCGTGGCTGTTGGGTTAGACTTTATCTTTCACACGGATATATGCTGTGGATAATTTATCTTTCACATGGTGGGCTGATGGGTAACTTTTCTTTTCACACGTCCGTGGCGTGAATAGAGCTCTATCTTCACACTGTCCTGCCTGTGGATAGACTTTATCTTTCACACGTCCGTGCTGGCGGTAGACTTGTATCTTTCAACGTCCGTGCCTGTTGGAGACTTTATCTTTCACACGAGATAAAGTCTATCCCACAGCCACGGACCGTGTGAAAGATAAAGTCTATCCCACAACCACGGACGTGTGAAAGATAAAGTCTATCCCACAGCCACGGACCGTGAGAAAGATAAAGTCTATACCACAGCCACGGACCATGTGAAAGATAAAGTCTATCCCACAGGCACGGACCGTATGAAAGATAAAGTCTACCCCACAGCAACGGACCATGTGAAAGATAAATTCTATTCCCAGGGCCACGGACCGTGTGAGAGATAAAGACTACTCCCACAGCCACGGACCGTGTGAGAGATAAAGACTACTCCCACAGCCACGGACCATGTGAAAAAGTCTATCCCACAGGAATGGACCGTGTGAAAGATAAAGTCTACCGCACTGCCACGGACCATGTGAAAGATAAAGTCTATCCCACAGGCACAAACAATGTGATAGATAAAGTCTATTTTCACAGCCACGGACCGTGTGAAAGATAAAGTCTATCCCACAGCCACGGACCATGTGAAAGATAAAGTCTACCCCACAGCCAAGGACCGTGTGAAAAAGTCTATCCCACAGCCACAGACCGTGTGAAAGATAAAGTCTATACCACAGCCCCGGACCATGTGAAAGATAAAGTCTACCGCACAGCCACGGGCCGTGTGAAAGATAAACTCTACCCCACAGCCACGGGCCGAGTGAAAGATAAAGTCTACCTCACAGCCACGGACCGTGTGAAAGATAATGTCTACCCCACAGCCACGGACCGTGTGAAAGATAAAGTCTATCCCACAGGCACGGACCGTGTGAAAGATACACTCTATCCCCCAGGCACGGACCTTGTGAAAGATAAAGTCTATTCCCACAGTCACGGACCGTGTGAGAGATAAAGACTACTCCCACAGCCACGGACCATGTGAAAAAGTCTATCCCACAGGAATGGACCGTGTGAAAGTTAAAGTCTACCGCACTGCCACGGACCATGTGAAAGATAAAGTCTATCCCACAGGCACAAACCATGTGATAGATAAAGTCTATTTTCACAGCCACGGACCGTGTGAAAGATAAAGTCTATCCCACAGCCACGGACCATGTGAAAGATAAAGTCTATCCCACAGGCACGGACCATGTGAAAGAGAAAGTCTTTCCCACAGGCACGGCTGTGTGAAAAAGTCTATCCCTCAGGCATGGACCGTGTGAAAGATAAAGTCTATCCCACAGGCACCGACCGTGTGAAAGGTAAAGTCTACCGCACAGCCATGGACCGTGTGAAAGATAAAGTCTACCCACAGGCACGGACAGTGTGAAAGATAGAGTCTGTTCGCACAGCCACGGACCGTGTGAAAGATAAAGTCTACCCCACAGCCACGGACCATGTGAAAGATAAAATCTATCCCACAGCCATATACCGTGTGAAAGATAAAGTCTACCCCACAGCCACGGACCATGTGAAAGATAAAGTGTACCCGAAAGCCATGGACCGTGTGAAAGATAGAGTCTAATCCCACAGCCACGGACCATGTGAAAGATAAGTCTATTCCACAGCCACGGACCGGGTGAATGATAGAGTCTATCCCACAGGCACGGACCACGTGAAAGATAAAGTCTATCCCACAGGCACAGACCGAGTGAAAGATAAAGTCTACCCCATAGGCACGGAAGGTGTGAAAGATAAAGTCTAATCCACAGCCACTGGCCGTGTGAAAGATAAAGTCTACCCCGCAGCCACGGGCCGTGTGAAAGACAAAGTCTATCCCATAGGCACGGACCGTGTGAAAGATAAAGTCTATCCCACAGGAACGGGCCATATGAAAGATAAAGTCTACCACACAGCCACGGGCAGTGTGAAAGAAAAAGTCTATCCCACAGGCATGGGCCGTGTGAAAGATAAAGTCTACCCCACTGCCACGGGCCATTTGAAAGATAAAGTCTACCCCACAGCCATGGACCGTGTGAAAGATAGAGTCTAATCCCACAGCAATTGACCATGTGAAAGATAGAGTCTATCCCACAGGCACGGACCGTGTGAATGATAAAGTCTATCCCACAGGCACGGACTGTGAGAAAGATAAACTCTATTCCCAGAGCCACGGACCGTGTGAAAGATAATGTCTATCACACAGCCACGGACCGTGTGAAAGATAAAGTTTATCCCACAGGCACGGACCGTGTGAAAAAGTCTATCCCACAGGCACGGACCGTGTGAAAGATAAAGTCTGTCCTAGAGGCACGGACAGTGTGAAAGATAAAGTCTATTCCACAGGCACGTACCGTGTGAAAGATAAAGTCTATCCCACAGCCACGGACAGTGTGAAAGATACAGTCTATCGCACAGCCACGGACCATGTGAAAGATAAATTCTATTCCCAGAGCCACGGACCTTGTGAAAACCATAAAAGTCATTCCCAACAGCACGGAACGGTGAAACCATAAAGACTACTGCCAAATCCACGGACCATGTGAAAGATAAAGTCTACCCCCACAGCCAGGACGTGTGAAAAAGTCTAATCCCAATCAGGCAGCGGACCGTGGTGAAAGATAAAAGTCTATCCCACAGCCACGGACCATGTGAAAGATAAAGTCTATACCACAGCCCCGAACCATGTGAAAGATAAAGTCTATCCCACAGGCACGGACCGTATGAAAGATAAAGTCTACCCCACAGCCACGGACAATGTGAAAGATAAATTCAATTCCCAGAGCCACGGACCTTGTGAAACATAAAGTCTATTCCCACAGCCACGGACCGTGTGAAAGATAAATACTACTCCCACAGCCACGGACCATGTGAAAGATAAAGTTACCCCACAGCCACGGCCATGTGAAAAAGTCTATCCGCACAGGCAAAGGACCGTGTGAAAAGATAAAGCTACCCCAACAGCCATCGGACCATGTGAAAGATAAGGTCTATCCCACAGCCACGGATCATGTGAAAGATAAAGTCTATCCCACAGGCACGGACCGTGTGAAAGATAAAGTCTATCCCACAGGCACGGACCGTGTGAAAGATAAAGTCTATCCCACAGGCACAGACCGTGTGAACAAGTCTATCCCACAGCCACGGACCGTGTGAAAGATAAAGTCTATCCCACAGGCACGGACCGTGTGAAAAAGTCTATCCCACAGCCAATTACCGTGTGAAAGATAAAGTCTATACCAGAGCCACAGACCATGTGAAAGATAAAGTCATTCCCACAGGCACGGACCGTGTGAAAGATAAAGTCTACCCCACAGCCACGGACCATGTGAAAAATAAAGTCTATTCGCAGAGGACGGACCTTGTGAAACATAAAGTCTATTCCCACAGCCACGGACCGTGTGAAAGATAAAGTCCTACTCCCACAGCCACGGAATGTATGAAAGATAAAGTCTACCACACAGCCACGGACCGTGTGAAAGTAAAAGTCTATCCCACAGCCACGGACCGTGTGAAAGATAGAGTCTATTCCCACAGCCACGGACCCATGTGAAAGATAAAGTCTATCCCACAGCCACGGATCATGTGAAAGATAAAGTCTATCCCACAGGCACGGACCGTGTGAAAGATAAAGTATATCCCACACCACGGACCGTGTGAAAGATAAAGTCTATTCCAACAGCCATGAACCGTGTGAAAGATAGAGTCTCTCCCACAGGAAACGACCGAGTGAAAGATAGAGTCTATCCCACAACCATGGACCGTGTGAAAGATAAAGTCTATCCCACAGGCACGGACTGTGTGAAAGATAAAGTCTACCCCATAGCCACGGACCGTGTGAACGATAAAGTCTACCCCACATCCACGGACCGCGTGAAAGATAATGTCTACCCCACAGGCACGGACCGTGTGAAAGATAAAGGCTATACCACAGGCACGGACTGTGTGAAAGATAGAGTCTATTCTCACAGCCACGGACCGTGTGAAAGATAAAGTCTATCTCACAGGCACGGACCTTGTGAAAGATAAAGTCTATCTGACAGCCACGGAAGGTGTGAAAGATAAAGTCTATGCCACAGGCACGGACCGTGTCAAAAAGTCTATCCCACAGCCACGGACCATGTGAAAGATAAAGTCTATTCCACAGGCACGGACCGTGTGAAAAAGTCTATCACACAGCCATTTACCGTGTGAAAGATAAAGTCTATACCAGAGCCACGGACCATGTGAAAGATAAAGTCTATCCCACAGGCACGGACCGTGTGAAAGATAAATTCTATTCCCACAGCCACGGACCGTGTGAAACATAAAGTCTATTCCCACAGCCACAGACCGTGTGAAAGATAAAGTCTATTCCCACAGCCACGGACCGTGTGAAAGATAAAGTCTACCCCACAGCCACGGGCCGTGTGAAAGATTAAGTCTACCCCACAGGCACGGGCCGTGTGAAAGATAAAGTCTATGCCAAAGGCATGGGCCGTGTGAAAGATAAAGTCTATGCCACAGGCACGGGCCGTGTGAAAGATAAAGTCTACACCACACCCACAGACCATGTGAAGGATAAAGTCTATCCCACAGCCATGGACCCTGTGAAAGATAGAGTCTATTCCCACAGCCACGGACTGTGTAAATGATAGAGGCTATCCCACAGCCATGGGCCATGTGAAAGATAAAGTCTACCCCACAGCCATGGACCATGTGAAAGATAAAGTCTATCCCACAGCCACGGACCATGTGAAAGATAAAGTCTCTTCCCAGAGCCACGGACCTTGTGAAACATAAAGTCTATTCCCACAGACATGGACCGTATGAACGATAAAGTCTACTCCCACAGCCTAGGACCCTGTGAAAAATAAAGTCTATCCCACAGGCACGGAAGGTGTGAAAGAAAAAGTCTATCCCACAGCCACGGACCATGTGAAAGATAAAGTCTATACCACAGCCCCGAACCATGTGAAAGATAAAGTCTATCCCACAGGCACGGACCGTATGAAAGATAAAGTCTACCCCACAGCCACGGACAATGTGAAAGATAAATTCAATTCCCAGAGCCACGGACCTTGTGAAACATAAAGTCTATTCCCACAGCCACGGACCGTGTGAAAGATAAAGACTACTCCAACAACCACGGACCATGTGAAAGATAAAGTCTACCCCACAGCCACGGACCGTGTGAAAGATAACTCTACCCCACAGCCACGGACCTTGTGAAAGATAAAGTCTATCTGACAGCCACGGACCGTGTGAAAGATAAAGTCAATGCCACAGGCACGGACCGTGTCAAAAAGTCTATCCCACCGCCACGCACCATGTGAAAGATAAAGTCTATCCCACAGGTACGGACCGTGTGAAAAAGTCTATCACACAGCCACTTACCGTGTGAAAGATAAAGTCTATACCAGAGCCACGGACCATGTGAAAGATAAAGTCTATCCCACAGGCACGGACCGTGTGAAAGATAAAGTCTATTCCCACCGCCACGGACCGTGTGAAACATAAAGTCTATTCCCACAGCCACGGACTGTGTGAAAGATAAAGTCTATTCCCACAGCCACAGACCGTGTGAAAGATAAAGTCTACCCCACAGCCACGGGCAGTGTGAAAGATTAAGTCTACCCCACAGGCACGGGCCGTGTGAAAGATAAAGTCTATGCCAAAGGCACGGGCCGTGTGAAATATAAAGTCTATGCCACAGGCACGGGCCGTGTGAAAGATAAAGTCTACCCCAGAAGCACGGAGCGTGTGAAAGATAGAGTGTATTCCCACAGCCACGGACCGTGTGAAAGATAAAGTCTATCCCACAGCAACGGACCATGTGAAAGATAAAGACTACCCCACAGCCACGGACAATGTGAAAGATAAATTCAATTCCCAGAGCCACGGACCTTGTGAAACATAAAGGCTATTCCCACAGCCACGGACCGTGTGAAAGATAAAGACTACTCCCACAGCCACGGACCATGTGAAAGATAAAGTCTACCCCACAGCCACGGACCGTGTGAAAGATAAACTCTACCCCACAGCCACGGGCCGTGTGAAAGATAAAGTCTACCCCACATCCACGGACGGTGTGAAAGATAATGTCTACCGCACAGGCACGGATCATGTGAAAGATAAAGTCTACCCCACAGGCACGGGCCATGTGAAAGATAAAGTCTACCCCACAGCCACGGGGCGTGTGAAAGATAAAGTCTACCCCACAGCCACGGACCGTGTGAAAGATAAAGTCTACCCCACAGCCACGGACCGTGTGAACGATAGAGTCTATCCCATAGCCACGGACCGTGTGAAAGATAAAGTCTATCCCACAGCCACGGATCATGTGAAAGATAAAGTCTATCCCACAGGCACGGACCGTGTGAAAGATAAACTCTATTCCCAGAACCACGGACCATGTGAAATATAAAATCTATTCCCACAGCCACAGACCATGTGAAAGATAAAGTCTACTACCACAGCCACGGACCGAGTGGAAAATAAAGTCTACCCCACAGCCAAGGACCGTGTGAAAGATAAAGTCTATCCCACAGCCATGGACCGTATGAAAGATAGAGTCTATTCCAACAGCCACGGACTGTGTGAAAGATAGAGGCTATCCCACAGCCACGGACCATGTGAAAGATAAAGTCTACCCCACAGCCACGGACCATGTGAAAGATAAAGTCTATCCCACAGCCACGGACCATGTGAAAGATAAAGTCTACCCCACAGCCACGGACCATGTGAAAGATAAAGTCTCTTCCCAGAGCCACGGACCTTGAGAAACATAAAGTCTATTCCCACATACATGGACCGTATGAACAATAAAGTCTACTCCCACAGCCTGGGACCGTGTGAAAGATAAAGTCTACCCCACAGACACGGACCGTGTGAAAGATAACGTCTATCCCACAGCCACGGACCGTGTGAAAGATAAAGTCTACCCCACATCCACGGACCGTGTGAAAGATAAAGTCTATCCCACAACCACGGACCGTGTGAAAGATAAAGTCTGTCTTAGAGGCACGGACCTTGTGAAAGATAAAGTCTATCCCACAGGCATGTACCTTGTGAAAGATAAAGTCTATCCCACAGCCACGGACCATGTGAAAGATAAAGTCTATCCCACAGGCACGGATCATGCGAAAGATAAAACCTATCCCACAGGGACGGACGGTGTGAAAGATAAAGTCTATCCCACAACCACGGACCGTGTGAAAGATAAAGTCTATCCCACAGGCACGGACCATGTGAAAAAGTCTATCGCACAGCCACGGACAGTGTGAAACATAAAGTCTATCCCACAGGCACGAACAGTGTGAAAGATAAAGTCTATCCCACAGCCACGGACCGTGAGAAAGATAAAGCCTATACCACAGCCACGGACCATGTGAAAGATAAAGTCTATCCCACAGGCACGGACCGTATGAAAGATAAAGTCTACCCCACATCCACGGACCATGTGAAAGATAAATTCTATTCCCAGAGCCACGGACCTTGTGAAACATAAGGTCTATTCCCACAGCCACGGACAATGTGAAAGATAAAGTCTACCCCACAGCCACGGACCGTGTGAAAAAGTCTATCCCACAGGAATGGACCGTGTGAAAGATAAAGTCTACCCCACTGCCACGGACCATGTGAAAGATAAAGTCTATCCCACAGGCACAAACCATGTGAAAGATAAAGTCTATTTCCACAGCCACGGACCGTGTGAAAGATAAAGTCTATCCCACAGCCACGGACCATGTGAAAGATAGAGTCTATACCACAGCCACAGACCATGTGAAAGATAAAGTCTATTTCCACAGCCACGGGCCGTGTGAAAGATACACTCTATCCCACAGCCACGGACCGTGTGAAAGATAATGTCTACCCCACAGGCTCGGACCGTGTGAAAGATAAAGTCTACCCCACAGGCACGGGCCATGTGAAAGATAAAGTCTACCCCACAGCCACGGACCTTGTGAAACATAAAGTCTATTCCCACAGCCACTGACCGTGTGAAAGATAAAGTCTACTCCCACAGCCACGGAATGTATGAAAGATAAAGTCTACCACACAGCCACGGACCGTTTGAAAGATAAAGTCTATCCCACAGCCATGGACCGTGTGAAAGATAGAGTCTATTCCCACAGCCACGGACCATGTGAAAGAAAAAGTCTATCCCACAGCCACGGACCGTGTGAAAGATAAGTCTACCCACAGCCACGGACAGTGTGAAAGATAAAGTCTATCCCACACCACAGACCAGGTGAAAGATAAAGTCTATTCCAACAGCCATGAACCGTGTGAAAGATAGAGTCTCTCCCACAGGAAACGACCGTGTGAAAGATAGAGTCTATCCCACAGCCACGGACCGTGTGAAAGATAAAGTCTATCCCACAGGCACGGACCGTGTGAAAGATAAAGTCTACCCCACAGGCACAGACCGTGTGAAAAAGTCTATCCCTCAGGCATGGACCGTGTGAAAGATAAAGTCTACCCCCCAGGCACGAACCGTGTGAAAAAGTCTGTCCCTCAGGCATGGACCGTGTGAAAGATAAAGTCTATCCCACAGGCACGGACCGTGTGAAAGATAAAGTCTACCGCACAGCCACGGACCGTGTGAAAGATAAAGTCTATCCCACAGGCACGGACAGTGTGAAAGATAGACTCTGTTCCCACAGCCACGGACCGTGTGAAAGATAAAGTCTACCCCACAGCCACGGACCATGTGAAAGATAAAATCTATCCCACAGCCATATACCGTGTGAAAGATAAAGTCTACCCCACAGCCACGGACCATGTAAAAGATAAAGTCTATCCCACAGCCACGGACCGTGTGAAAGATACAGTCTATCGCACAGCCACGGACCATGTGAAAGATAAATTCTATTCCCAGATCCACGGACCTTGTGAAACATAAAGTCTATTCCCACAGCCACGGACCGTGTGAAACATAAAGACTACTCCCACAGCCACGGACCATGTGAAAGATAAAGTCTACCCCACAGCCAAGGACCGTGTGAAAAAGTCTATCCCACAGGCACGGACCGTGTGAAAGATAAAGACTATCCCACAGCCACAGACCGTGTGAAAGATAAAGTCTATACCACAGCCCCGGACCATGTGAAAGATAAAGTCTACCCCACAGCCACGGGCCGTGTGAAAGATAAACTCTACCCCACAGCAACGGGACGTGTGAAAGATAAAGTCTACCCCACAGCCACGGACCGTGTGAAAGATAAAGTCTACCCACATCCACAGACCGTGTGAAAGATAATGTCTACACCACAGCCACGGACCATGTGAAAGATAAAGTCTACCCCACAGGCACGGGCCATGTGAAAGATAAAGTCTACCCCACAGCCACGGGCCGTGTGAAAGATAAAGTTTACCCCCCAGCCACGGACCGTGTGAAAGATAAAGTCTACCCCACAGCCACGGACTGTGTGAAAGATAAAGCCTATTCCCACAGCCATGGACCGTGTGAAAGATACAGGCTATTCCACAGCCACGGACCATGTGAAAGATAGAGTCTATCCCACAGGCATGGACTGTGTGAAAGATAAAGTCTATTCCCACAGCCACGGACCGTGTGAAAGATAGAGGCTATCCCACAGGCATGGACCGAGGAAAGATAGAGTCTATCCCACAGCCACGGACCGTGTGAAAGATAAAGTCTATCCCACAGGCACGGACCGTGTGAAAGATAAAGTCTATTCCCACAGCCACGGACCGTGTGAAAGATAAAGTCTATTCCCACAGCCACGGAACTTGTGAAAGATAAAGTCTATCCCACAGCCACGGACCGTGTGAAAGATAAAGTCTATCCCACAGCCACGGACCTTGTGAAAGATAAGTCTACCCCACAGCCACGGACCGTGTGAAAGATAGAGTCTATTCCCACAGCCAACGACCGTGTGAAAGATAAAGTCTATCCCACAGCCATGACCGTGTGAAAGATAAAGTCTATCCCACAGCCATGCACCGTGTGAAAGATAAAGTCTATCCCACAGGCACGGACCGTGTGAAAGATAAAGTCTATCCCACAGCCACGGACCGTGTGAAAAAGTCTATCCCTCAGCCACGGACCATGTGAAAGATAAAGTCTATCCCACAGGCACGGACCGTGTGAAAGATATAAGTCTATTCCCACAGCCACGGACCTTGTGAAAAAGTCTATCCCTCAGCCACGGACCATGTGAAAGATAAATCTATCCCACAGGCAAGGACCGTGTGAAAGATAAAGTCTACCCCACAGGAACAGGCCATATGAAAGAAATGTCTACCCCACAGACACGGGCCGTGTGAAAGATAAAGTCTACCCTGTAGCCACGGGCCGTGTGAAAGACAAAGTCTATCCCATAGGCACGGACCGTGTGAAAGATAAAGTCTATCCTACAGGAACGGGCCATATGAAAGAAATGTCTACCCCACAGCCACGGGCCGTGTGAAAGATAAAGTCTACCCCACAGGCACGGGCCGTGTGAAAGATAAAGTCTACCCCACTGCCACAGGCCGTGTGAAAGATAAAGTCTACCCCCCAGCCATGGACCGTGTGAAAGATAAAGTCTATCCCACAGCCACGGACCGTGTGAAAGATAAAGTCTACCCCCCAGCCATGGACCGTGTGAAAGATGAAGTCTACCCCACAGCCATGGACCGTGTGAAAGATAGAGTCTTTCCCACAGCCATGGACCATGTAAACGATGAAGTCGATCCCACAGCCTCGGACCGTGTGAAACATAAAGTCTATTCCCACAGCCATGGACTGTGTGAAAGAAAAACTCTATTACCTAGCAACGAACCATGTGAAAGATAAAGTCTACCCCACAGCCACGGACCGTGTGAAAGATAAAATCTATCCCACAGGCACGGACCCTGTGAAAGATAAAGTCTATTCCACAGCAACGGACCGTGTGAAAAAGTCTATCCCACAGCCACGGACCGTGTGAATCATAAAGTCTATCCCACAGGCACGGACCGTGTGAAAGATAAAGTCTATCCCACAGGCACGGACCATGTGAAAAAGTCTATCCCTCAAGCGTGGACCGTGTGAAAGATAAAGTCTATCCCACAGGCATGGACCGTGTGAAAGATAACGTCTACCCCACAGCCACGGACCATGTGAAAGATAAAGTCTATCCCACAGGCACGGACAGTGTGAAAGATAGAGTCTCTTCCCACAGCCATGGACCGTGTGAAAGATAAAGTCTACCCCACAGCCACGGACCGTGTGAAAGAAAAAATCTATCCCAAAGCCACAGACCGTGTGAAAGATAAAATCTATCCCAAAGCCACATACCGTGTGAAAGATAAAGTCTATCCCACAGCCACGGACCATGTGAAAGATACAGTCTATCCCACAGGCACGTACCGTGTGAAAGATAAAGTCTATCCCACAGACACGGACAGTGTGAAAGATAAAGTCTATCCCACATTCACGGACCATGTGAAAAAGTCTATCCCACAGACACGGACCGTGTGAAAGATAAAGTCTAACCCACAGGAACGGACCGTGTGAAAGATAAAGTCTATCCACAGCCACGGACCGTGTGAAAAAGTCTATCCCACAGGCATGGACCGTGTGATAGATAGAGTCTGTCCCACAGGCCTGGACCGTGTGAAAGATAAAGTCTACCCCACAGCCACGGACCGTGTAAAAGATAAAGTCTAACCCACAGCCATGGACCGTGTGAAAGATAGAGTCTATTCCCACAGCGACAGACCATGTGCAAGATAGAGTCTATCCCACAGGCACGGATCGTGTGAAAGTTAAAGTCTACCCCACAGGCACGGACCGTGTGAAAGATAAAATCTCTCCCACAGGCACGGACCGTGTGAAAGATAAAGTCATTCCACAGCAACGGACCGTGTGAAAAAGTCTATCCCACAGCCACGGACCGTGTGAATCATAAAGTCTATCCCCAGGCACGGACCGTGTGAAAGATAAAGTGTATCCCACAGGCACGGATCATGTGAAAAAGTCTATCCCTCAAGCGTGGACCGTGTGAAAGATAAAGTCTATCCCACAGGCATGGACCATGTGAAAGACAAAGTCTGTCCTGGAGGCACGGACCATGTGAAAGATAAAGTTTACCCCACAGCCACGGACCGTGTCAAAGATAAAGTCTATCCCACAGGCGCGGACCATGTGAAAGATAAAATCTATCCCACAGGCACGGACCATGCGAAAGATAAAGTCTATCCCACAGCCACGGACCGTGTGAAAGATGAAGTCTCTACCACAGCCACGGACCATGTGAAAGAAAAAGTCTATCTCACAGGCACAGACCGTGTGAAAGATAAAGTCTACCCCACACACATGGACCATGTGAAAGATAAAGTCTATTCCCAGAGCCACGGACCTTGTGAAACATAAAGTCTATTCCCACAGCCACGGACCGTATGAAAGATAAAGTCTACTCCCACAGGCAAGGACCGTGTGAAAGATAAAGTCTACCCCACAGACATGGACAGTGTGAAAGATACAGTCTATCCCACAGTCACGTACCGTGTGAAAGATAAAGTCTATCCCACAGACACGGACAGTGTGAAAGATAAAGTCTATCCCACAGTCACGGACCGTGTGAAAAAGTCTCCCCCACAGCCACGGACCGTGTGAAAGATAGAGTCTACCCCACAGCCACGGGCCGTGTGAAAGAAAAACTCTACCCCACAGCCACGGACCGTGTGAAAGATAAAGTCTCCCCCACAGCCACGGACCGTGTGAAAGATAGAGTCTATCCCACAGCCACGGACCGTGTGAAAGATAAAGTCTATCCCACAGGCACGGACCGTGTGAAAGATACACTCTATCCCACAGGCACGGACCGTGTGAAAGATAAAGTCTATCCCACAGCCACGGACCGTGTGAAAAAGTCTATCCCACAGCCACGCACCATGTGAAAGATAAAGTCTATTCCCACAGCCCCGGACCGTGTGAAAGATAAAGTCTACTCCCACAGCCACGGACCATGTGAAAGATAAAGTCTACCACAAAGACACGGACAGTGTGAAAGATAAAGTCTATCCCACAACCACGGAGCTTGTGAAAGATAAAGTCTACCCCACAGCCACGGACCGTGTGAAAGATAAAGCCTATTCCCACAGCCATGGACCGTGTGAAAGATACAGGTTATTCCACAGCCACGGACCATGTGAAAGATAGAGTCCATCCCACAGGCATGGACTGTGTGAAAGATAAAGTCTATTCCCACAGCCACGGACCGTGTGAAAGATAGAGGCTATCCCACAGGCATGGACCGAGGAAAGATAGAGTCTATCCCACAGCCACGGACCGTGTGAAATATAAAGTCTATCCCACAGGCACGGACAGTGTGAAAGATAAAGTCTATTCCCACAGCCACGGACCGTGTGAAAGATAAAGTCTACCCCACAGCCACGGACCGTGTGAAAGATAGAATCTATTCCCACAGCCAACGACCGTGTGAAAGATAAAGTCTATCCCACAGCCACGGACCGTGTGAAAGATAAAGTCTATCCCACAGCCATGCACCGTGTGAAAGATAAAGTCTATCCCACAGGCGCGGACCGTGTGAAAGATAAAGTCTATCCCACAGCCACGGACTGTGTGAAAAAGTCTATCCCTCAGCCACGGACCATGTGAAAGATAAAGTCTATCCCACAGGCACGTACCGTGTGAAAGATAAAGTCTATACCACAGCCCCGGACCATATGAAAGATAAAGTCTATCCCACAGGCACGGACCGTATGAAAGATAAAGTCTACCCCACAGCCACGGACAATGTGAAAGATAAATTCAATTCCCAGAGCCACGGATCTTGTGAAACATAAAGTCTATTCCCACAGCCACGGACCGTGTGAAAGATAAAGAGTACTCCCACAGCCACGGACCATGTGAAAGATAAAGTCTACCCCCCAGCCACGAACCGTGTGAAAGATAAAGTCTATCCCACAGCCACGGACCGTGTGAAAAATAAAATCTATCCCACAGCCACATACCGTGTGAAAGATAAAGTCTACCACACAGCCACGGACGATGTGAAAGATAAAGTTTACCCCACAGCCATGGACCGTGTGAAAGATAGAGTCTAATCCCACAGCAACGGACCATGTGATAGATAGAGTCTATCCCACAGCCACGGACCATGTGAAAGATAAAGTTTATCCCACAGGCACGGGCCGTGTGAAAGATAGAGTCTATTCAGACAGCGTCAGACCATGTGCAAGATAGAGTCTATCCCACAGCCACGGACCGTGTGAAAGATAAACTCTACCCCACAGAAACGGGCCGTGTGAAAGATAAAGTCTACCCCACATCCACGGACCGTGTGAAAGATAATGTCTACCCCACAGGCACGGACCGTGTGAAAGATAAAGTCTAACCCACAGGCACGGGCCGTGTGAAAGATAAAGTCTACCCCACAGCCACGGGCCGTGTGAAAGATAAAGTCTACCCCACAGCCACAGACCGTGTGAAAGATAAAGTCTACCCCACAGCCACGGACCGTGTGAACGATAGAGTCTATCCCACAGCCACGGACCGAGTGAAAGATAGAGTCTGTTCCCACATCTAACGACCGTGTGAAAGATAAAGTCTACCACACAGCCACGGACCGTGTGAAAGATAAAGTCTATCCCACAGCCATGGACCGTGTGAAAGATAGAGTATTCCCACAGCCACGGACCATGTGAAAGAAAAAGTCTATCCCACAGCCACGGACCGTGTGAAAGATAAAGTCTCCCCCACAGTCACGGACCGTGTGAAAGATAGAGTCTACCCCACAGCCACGGACCGTGTGAAAGATAAAGTCTATCCCACAGGCATGGACTGTGTGAAAGATAAAGTCTATTCCCACAGCCACGGACCGTGTGAAAGATAGAGGCTATCCCACAGGCATGGACCGAGGGAAAGATAGAGTCTATCCCACAGCCACGGACCGTGTGAAAGATAAAGTCTATCCCACAGGCACGGACCGTGTGAAAGATAAAGTCTACCCCACAGCCACGGACCGTGTGAACGATAAAGTCTACCCCACATCCACGGACCGTGTGAAAGATAATGTCTACCCCACAGGCACGGACCGTGTGAAAGATAAAGTCTATCCCACACCACGGACCGTGTTAAAGATAAAGTCTATCCCACAGGCACGGACCGTGTGAAAGATAAAGTCTACCCCACAGCCACGGACCGTGTGAACGATAAAGTCTACCCCACATCCACGGACCGTGTGAAAGATAATGTCTACCACACAGGCACGGAGCGTATGAAAGATAAAGTCTACCCCACAGCCACAGACAATGTGAAAGATAAATTCAATTCCCAGAGCCACGGACCTTGTGAAACATAAAGTCTATTCCCACAGCCACGGACCGTGTGAAAGATAAAGGGTACTCCCACAGCCACGGACCATGTGAAAGATAAAGTCTATCTCACAGGCACAGACCACGTGAAAGATAAAGTCTATTCCCACAGCCATGGACCCTGTGAAAGATAAAGTCTATCCCACAGCCACGGACCATGTGAAAGACAAAGTCTATCCGACAGGCACTGACCGTGTGAAAGATAAAGTCTATCCCAAAGCAATGGACCGTGTGAAAGATAAAGTGTATCCCACAGCAACGGACCGTGTGAAAAAGTCTATCCCACAGCCAGGAACCGTGTGAAACATAAAGTCTATCCACAGGCACGGACCGTGTGAAAGAAAAAGTCTATCCCACAGGCACGGACCGTGTGAAAAAATCTATCCCTCAGCCACGGACCGTGTGAAAGATAAAGTCTAATCCACAGCCACGGGCCGTGTGAAAGATAAAGTCTACCCCACAGCCATGGACCATGTGAAAGATAAAGTCTATCCCACAGGCACGGATAGTGTGAAAGATAGAGTCGGTTCCCACAGCCACGGGCCGTGTGAAAGATAAAGTCTACCCCACAGCCATGGACCGTGTGAAAGATAAAATCTATCCCACAGCCACATACCGTGTGAAAGATAAAGTCTACCCCACAGCCACGGACCATGTGAAAGATAAAATCTACCCCACAGCCATGGACCGTGTGAAAGATAGAGTCTATTCCCACAGCCACGGACCATGTGAAAGTTAGAGTCTATTCCACAGCCACGGACCGTGTGAAAGATAGAGTCCATCCCACAGGCACGGACCATGTGAAAGATAAAGTCTATCCCACAGGCACGGACCGTGTGAAAGATAAAGTCTACCCCACAGGCACGGAATATGTGAAAGATAAAGTCTACCCCACAGCCACGGGCCGTGTGAAAGATAAAGTCTACCCTGTAGACACGGGCCGTGTGAAAGACAAAGTCTATCCCACAGGCACGGACCGTGTGAAAGATAAAGTCTATTCCACAGCAACGGACCGTGTGAAAAAGTCTATCCCACAGCCACGGACCGTGTGAATCATAACGTCTATCCCACAAGCACGGACCGTGTGAAAGATAAAGTCTATCCCACAGGCACGGACCATGTGAAAAAGTCTATCCCTCAAGCGTGGACCGTGTGAAAGATAAAGTCTATCCCAAAGGCACGGACCGTGTCAAAGATAAAGTCTACCCCACAGCCACGGACCATGTGAAAGATAAAGTCGATCCCACAGGCACGGACAGTGTGAAAGATAGAGTCTGTTCCCACAGCCATGGACCGTGTGAAAGATAAAGTCTACCCCACAGCCACGGACCGTGTGAAAGATAAAATCTATCCCAAAGCCACAGACCGTGTGAAAGATAAAATCTATCCCAAAGCCACATACCGTGTGAAAGATAAAGTCTACCCCACAGCCACAGACCATGTGAAATATAAAGTCTACCCCACAGCCATGGACCGTGTGAAAGATAGAGTCTAATCCCACAGCCACGGACCATGTGAAAGATAGTCTATCCCACAGCCACGGACCGTGTGAAAGATAGAGTCTATCCCACAGGCACGGACCATGTGAATGATAAAGTCTATCCCACAGCAACGCACCGTGTGAAAGATAAACTCTATTCCCAGAGCCACGGACCATGTGAAAAATAAAGTCTATCCCACAGGCACGGACCGTGTGAAAGATAAAGTCTATCCCACAGGCACGGACCGTGTGAAAGACAAAGTCTGTCCTGGAGGCACGGACCATGTGAAAGATAAAGTTTACCCCACAGCCACGGACTTTGTCAAAGATAAAGTCTATCCCACAGGCACGGACCATGTGAAAGATAAAGTCTATCCCACAGGCACGGACCATGCGAAAGATAAAGTCTATCCCACAGCCACGGACCGTGTGAAAGATGAAGTCTATTCCCAGACCCATGGACCTTGTGAAACATAAAGTCTATTCCCACAGCCACGGACCGTATGAAAGATAAAGTCTACTACCACAGGCAAGGACCGTGTGAAAGATAAAGTCTACCACACAGACATGGACCGTGTGAAAGATAAAGTCTATCCCACAGCCAGGGACCATGTGAAAGATAAAGTCTATCCCACAGGCACGGAACCTGTGAAAGATATAGTCTATTCCCACAGCCACGGACCGTGTGAAAGATAAAGTCTATCCCACAGCCACGGACCATGTGAAAGATACAGTCTATCCCACAGGCACGTACCGTGTGAAAGATAAAGTCTATCCCACAGACACGGACAGTGTGAAAGATAAAGCCTATAACACAGTCACGGACCGTGTGAAAAAGTCTATCCCACAGCCATGGACCGTTTGAAAGATAAAGTCTCCCCCACAGCCACGGACCGTGTGAAAGATAGAGTCTACCTCACAGCCACGGGCCGTGTGAAAGATAAATCTACCCCACAGCCACGGGCCGTGTGAAAGATAAAGTCTACCCCACAGCCACGGACCGTGTGAAAGATACAGTCTCCCCCACAGCCACGGACCGTGTGAAAGATAGAGTCTATCCCACAGCCACGGACCGTGAGAAAGATAAAGTCTATCCCACAGGCACGGACCGTGTGAAAGATACACTCTATCCCACAGGCACGGACCGTGTGAAAGATAAAGTCTATCCCACAGCCACGGACCGTTTGAAAAAGTCTATCCCACAGCCACGCACCATGTGAAAGATAAAGTCTATTCCCACAGCCACGGACCGTGTGAAAGATAAAGTCTACTCCCACAGCCACGGACCATGTGAAAGATAAAGTCTACCACAAAGACACGGACAGTGTGAAAGATAAAGTCTATTCCACAACCACGGAGCTTGTGAAAGATAAAGTCTACCCCACAGCCACGGACCGTGTGAAAGATAAAGCCTATTCCCACAGCCACGGACCGTGTGAAAGATAGAGGCTATTCCACAGCCACGGACCATGTGAAAGATAGAGTCTATCCCACAGGCATGGACTGTGTGAAAGATAAAGTCTATTCCCACAGCCACGGACCGTGTGAAAGATAGAGACTATCCCACAGGCACGGACCGAGGGAAATATAGAGTCTATCCCACAGCCACGGACCGTGTGAAAGATAAAGTCTATCCCACAGGCACGGACCGTGTGAAAGATAAAGTCTATATCTTTCACACGGTCCCTGGCTGTGGTATAGACTTTATCTTTCACACAGTCCGTGGCTGTGGGATAGACTTTATCTTTCACACGGTCCGGGCCTGTGGGATAGTCTTTATCTTTCACACGGTCCGTGGCTGTGGGGTAGACTTTATCTTTCACACGGTCCGTGGCTGTTTGATAGACTCTATCTTTCACACGGTCTGTGTCTGTGGGGTAGACTTTATCCTTCACACGGCCCGTGCCTGTGGGGTAGACTTTATCTTTCACTCGGCCCTTGACTGTGCGGTAGACTTTATCTTTCACATGGTCCGTGGCTCTGGGAATAGAGTTTATCTTTCACACGGTTCGTGGCTGTGGGATGGACTCTATCTTTCACACGGTCCGGGCCTGTGGGATAGACTCTATCTTTCACACGATCCGTGGATTATGGAATAGACTTTATCTCTAACACGGTCCATGCCTGTGGGATAGACTCTATCTTTCACACGGTCCATTGCCTGTGGGTAGACTCTATCTTTCACATGGTTCCGTGCTGTGGGATAGCCTCTATCTTTCACACAGTCCGTGGCAGTGGGAATAGACTCTATCTTTCACACGGTCCATGGCTGTGGGATAGACTTTATCTTTCACACGGTCCGTGGCTGTGAGGTAGACTTTATTTGTCACACGGTCCGTGGCTGTGGTAGTAGTCTTTATCTTTCACACGGTCCGTGGCTGTGGGAATAGACTTTATGTTTCACACGGTCCGTGGCTCTGGGAATAGACTTTATCTTTCACACGGTCCATGCCTGTGGGGTAGACTTTATCTTTCACACGGTCCGTGCCTGTGGGATAGACTCTATCTTGCACATGGTCTGTCGCTGTGGGAATAGACTCTATCTTTCACACGGTCCATGGCTGTGGGTTAGACTTTATCTTTCACACGGTCCGTGGTTCTGGGGTAGACTTTATCTTTCACACGGTCCATGCCTGTGGGACAGACTTTATCTTTCACACGGTCCATGCCTGTGGGATAGACTTTTTCACAAGGTCCATGGCTGTGGATAGACTTTATCTTTCACACGGTCCGTTCCTGTGGGTTAGACTTTATCTTTCACACGTTCCGAGGCTGTGGGATAGACTTTTTCACACGGTCTGTGACTTTGGGATAGACTTTATCTTTCACACGGTCCATGTCTGTGGGGTAGACTTTATCTTTCACACGGTCCTTGCCTGTGGGAGTAGACTTTATCTTTCATACGATCCGTGGCTGTGGGAATAGACTTTATGTTTCACAAGATCCGTGGCTTGGGAATAGACTTTATCTTTCACATGGTCCATGTCTGTGGGGTAGACTTTATCTTTCACACGGTCTGTGCCTGTGGGATAGACTTTATCTTTCACATGGTCCGTGGCTGTGGTATAGACTTCATCTTTCACACGGTCCGTGGCTGTGGGATAGACTTTATCTTTCGCATGGTCCGTGCCTGTGGGATAGATTTTATCTTTCACACGGTCCGTGCCTGTGGGATAGACTTTATGATTCACACGGTCCGTGGCAGTGGGATAGACTTTTTCACACGGTCCGTTGCTGTGGAATAGACTGTATCTTTCCCACGGTCCGTGCCTGTGGGATAGATTTTATCTTTCACACGGTCCGTGGCTGTGGGGTAGACTTTATCTTTCACACGGTACGTTGCTAGGTAATAGAGTTTTTCTTTCACACAGTCCATGGCTGTGGGAATAGACTTTATGTTTCACACGGTCCGAGGCTGTGGGATCGACTTCATCGTTTACATGGTCCGTGGCTGTGGGAAAGACTCTATCTTTCACACGGTCCATGGCTGTGGGGTAGACTTTATCTTTCACATGGTCCGTGGCTGTGGGGTAGACTTTATCTTTCACACGGTCCATGGCTGGGGGGTAGACATTATCTTTCACACGGTCCGTGGCTGGGGGTAGACTTTATCTTTCACACGGCCTGTGGCAGTGGGGTAGACTTTATCTTTCACACGGCCCGTGCCCATGGGGAAGACTTTATCTTTTACACGGCCTGTGGCTGTGGGGTAGACATTTCTTTCATATGGCCCGTTCCTGTAGGATAGACTTTATCTTTCACACGGCACGTGGCTACAGGGTAGACTTTATCTTTCACACGGCCCGTGGTTGTGCGGTAGACTTTATCTTTCACATGGTCCGTGCCTGTGGGGTAGACTTTATCTTTACCACGGGCCGTGCCTGTGGGATAGACTTTATCTTTCACATGGTCCGTGCCTGTGGGATGGACTCTATCTTTCACACGGTCCGTGGCTGTGGAATAGACTCTAACTTTCACATGGTCCGTGGCTGTGGGAGTAGTCTTTATCTTTCACACGGTCTGTGGCTGTGGGAATATACTTTATGTTTCACAAATTCCGTGGCTCTGGGAATTGAATTTATCTTTCACATAGTCCGTGGTTGTGGGGTAGACTTTATCTTTCATACAGTCCGTGCCTGTGGGATGGACTTTATCTTTCACATGGTCCGGGGCTGTGGTATAGACTTTGTCTTTCACACGGTCCGTGGCTGTGGGATAGTCTTTATCTTTCACACGGTCCGTGCCTGTGGGATAGACTTTTTCACACGGTCCTTGGCTGTGGGGTAGACTTAATCTTTCACATTGTCCGTGGCTGTGGGAGTAGTCTTTATGTTTCACACGGTCCGTGGCTGTGGGAATAGACTTTATGTTTCACAAGGTCCGTGGTTCTGGGAATAGAATTTATCTTTCACATGGTCCGTGGCTGTGCGATAGACTGTATCTTTCACATGGTCCGTGGCTGTGGGATAGACTTTATCTTTCACACGGTACGTGCCTGTGGAATAGACTTTATCTTTCACACGGTCCGTGCCTCTAGGACAGACTTTATCTTTCACACGGTCCGTGCTTGTGGGATAGACTTTTTCACACGGCCCGTGCCTGTGGGATAGACTTTATCTTTCACACGGTCCATGCCTGTGGAATAGACTTTAACTTTCACACGGTCCTTGGCTGTGGGATAGACTTTATATTTCACATGGTCTGCGGCTGTGGGGTAGAGTTTATCTTTCACACGGTATGTGGCTTTGGGATAGATTTTATCTTTCACACGGTATGTGGCTTTGGGATAGATTTTATCTTTCACACAGTCCGTTCCTGTGGGTTAGACTTTATCTTTCACACGGTCCGTGGCTGTGGGATAGACTTTTTCACACGGTCCGTGACTGTGGGATAGACTTTTCTTTCACACCGTCCATGTCTGTGGGGTACACTTTATCTTTCACACGGTCCTTGCCTGTGGGAGTAGACTTTATCTTTCATACGGTCCGTGGCTGTGGGAATAGACTTTATGTTTCACAAGATCCGTGGCTTGGGAATAGACTTTATCTTTCACATGGTCCATGTCTGTGGGGTAGACTTTATCTTTCACACGGTCTGTGCCAGTGGGATAGACTTTATCTTTCACATAGTCCGTGGCTGTGGTATAGACTTCATCTTTCACACGGTCCGTGGCTGTGGGATAGACTTTATGTTTCGCATGGTCCGTGCCTGTGGGATAGACTTTATCTTTCACATGGTCCGTGCCTGTGGGATAGACTTTATCTTTGACACGTTCCGTGGCTGTGGGGTAAACTTTATCTTTCACATGGTCCGTGCCTCTAGGACAGACTTTGTCTTTCACACGGTCCTTGCCTGTGGGAGTAGACTTTATCTTTCATACGGAATAGACTTTATGTTTCACAAGGTCTGTGGCTCTGGGAATAGACTTATCTTTCACATGGTCCTCTGGGATAAACTCTATCTTTCACATGGTCCATGGCTGTGGGAATAGACTCTATCTTTCACACGGTCCGTGGCTGTGGGGTAGACTCTATCTTTCACACGGTCCGTGGCTGTGGGGTAGACTCTATCTTTCACACGGTCCGTGGCTGTGGGGGAGACTTTATCTTTCACACGGTCCGTGGCTGTGGGGTAGATTTATCTTTCACACGGCCCGTGGCTGTGAGGTAGACTCTATCTTTCACACGGTCCGTGGCTGTGGGGGAGACTTTATCTTTCACACGGTCCATGGCTGTGGGATTAGCACTCTATCTTTCACCATTGGTCCAATGGTTGCGAATAGGACTCTATTTTACCGATCCGTGGCTGTGTGGGGACTAGACTTTATCTTTCACATGGTTCCATGGCTAAGTGGGGATAGACTTTATCTTTCCGACGGTATGTGTGGTGTGGGATAGGATTTTATCTTACACGGTTCCGTTTGCTGTGGGGATAGGACTGTATCTTTCACCGGTCCGATGGCATGTGGTATGCTTTTATCTTCACACCGTACCGTGCTGTTGGGATGAGTTTATCTTTCACACGGTCCTGTGGCTGTGGGCGTATATTTTATCTTTACACAAGTTCCGTGCCTGTGGATCGACTTTATCTTTTCACACGGTCCTTAGCCTGTGGACTAGACTTTTTTCCACGGTCCGTGACCTGCATGGGTTAGACTCTATTTTACACACGGTCGCGTGGCTGTGGGATGACTCTATTTTCAACATGGTCATGGTTTGTGGGAATAGAATTATCTTCAACACGATCCGTGGCTGTTGGGGAAGACTTTTTTCTCACATAGGTCAGGACTGTGGGGTAGGACTTATATCTTTAACCGGTATGTGAGGTTGGGATAGATTTTATTCTTTCACAAGGTCCGTGCTGTGGAGGATAGAACTTTATCTTTCACCGGTCCCATGGTGAGGGGGTAGGAACTTTATCTTTCACATGGGCCTTGGTTGTGGGGTGATTTATCTTTCAACACGGCCCGTGCCTGTGGGATAGACTTTATTCTTTTCACCGGTTCCGTGGCTGTGGGATTAGACTTTTTGTTTCACACGGCCAGTGGCTGTGGGAATGATTTCTTTCACACGGTCCTGCTGTGGGATAGGATACTATTCTTTCACACGGTCCGTGGCTGTGGGATAGACTCTATCTTTCACACGGTCGTTTCCTTTGGGGTAGACTCTATCTTTCACACGGTTCATGGCTGTTGGAATAGACTTTATCTTTCACACGCTCCGTGGCTGTGGGTAGACTTATCTTTCACACGGTCCGTGGCTGTGGGATAGACTCTATCTTTCACACGGTCCGTGGCTGTGGGGTAGACTTTATCTTTCACACGGTCCTTGTCTGTGGGGTAGACTTTATCTTTCTCACGGTCCGTGGCTGTGGGTAGACTTAAACTTTCACAAGGTCCGTGGCTTTGTGTAGACTTTATCTTTCACACGGCCCGTGCCTGTGGGGTAGACTTTATCTTTCACACGGCCCGTGGCTGTGAAGTGGACTTTATCTTTAACTCGGTCAGTGGCTGTGCGGTAGCCTTTATCTTTCACACGGTCCATGGCTGTGGGGTAGACTTTATCTTTCACACGGTCCATGGCTGTGGGAATAGACTTTATTTTTCACACGGTTCGTTCCTGTGGGCATATACTTTATGTTTCACACGGTCGGTGACTGTGGGAATAGTCTTTATCTTTCACACGGTCTGTGCCTGTGGGTTAGACTTTATCTTTCACACGGTCCGTGGCTTTGGGATAGACTCTATCTTTCACACGGTCTGTGCCTGTGGGATAGACTCTATCTTTAACACGGTCCGTGCCTGTGGGATAGACTCTATCTTTCACACGGTCCGTGGCTGTGGGGTGGACTTTATCTTTCACACGGCCCGTGGCTGTGGGGTAGACTTTATCTTTCACAAGGTCCGTGCCTGTGGGGTAGACTTTATCTTTCACACGGTCCGTGGATGTGGGGTAGACTTTATCTTTCACACGGTCCGTGGCTGTGGGTTAGACTTTATCTCTCACACGGTTCATGGCTGTGGGAATAGACTCTATCTTTCACGGGGTCCGTGCCTGTGGGATAGAGTTTATCTTTCACACGGTCCGTGGCTGTGGGGTATACTTTATCTTTCACACAGTCCGTGTCTGTGGGATTGACTTTATCTTTCACACGGTCCGTGCCTGTGGGATAGACTTTTTCCCACGGTCTGTGCCTGTGGGTTAGACTCTATCTTTCACACGGTCCGTGGCTGTGGGATAGACTCTATCTTTCACATGGTCCGTGGTTGTGGGAATAGACTCTATCTTTCACACGATCCGTGGCTGTGGGGTAGACTTTATCTTTCACATGGTTCATGGCTGTGGGGTAGACTTTATCTTTCACACGGTATGTGGGTGTGGGATAGATTTTATCTTTCACACGATCCGTTGCTGTGGGATAGACTTTATCTTTCACACGGTCCATGGCTGGGGGGTAGACTTTATCTTTCACATGGCCTTTGGTTGTGGGGTAGACTTTATCTTTCACACGGCCCGTGCCTTTGGGATAGACTTTTTCTTTCACACGGTCCGTGGCTGTGGTGTAGACTTTATCTTTCACATGGCCTTTGGCTGTGTGGGAAAGACTTTATCTTTCACACGGCCCGTGTCTGTGGGATAGACTCTTTCTTTCACACGGCCCGTGGCTGTGGGGTAGACTTTATCTTTCACACGGCCCGTGCCTGTGGGATAGACTTTATCTTTTACACTGTCCGTGGCTGTGGGATAGACTTTATCTTTCACACGGCCCGTGGCTGTGGGGTAGACTTTATCTTTCACACGGCCCGTGGCTATGGGGTAGACTTTATCTTTCACACGGTCCGTGGCTGTGAGGTAGACTTTATTTGTCACACGGTCCGTGGCTGTCGTAGTAGACTTTATCTTTCACACGGTCCGTGGCTGTGGGTATAGACTTTATGTTTCACACGGTCCCTGGCTCTGGGAATAGACTTTATCTTTCACACGGTCCGTGCCTGTGGGATAGACTTTATCTTTCACACGGTCCGTGGCTGTGGGGTAGACTTTATTTGTCACACGGTCCGTGGCTGTGGTAGTAGACTTTATCTTTCACACGGTCCGTGGCTGTGGGAATAGACTTTATGTTTCACACGGTCCCTGGCTCTGGGAATAGACTTTATCTTTCACACGGTCCGTGCCTGTGGGGTAGACTTTATCTTTCACACGGTCCGTGCCTGTGGGATAGACTCTATCTTCCACATGGTCTGTCGCTGTGGGAATAGACTCTATCTTTCACACGGTCCATGGCTGTGGGTTAGACTTTATCTTTCACACGGTCCGTGGCTGTGGGGTAGACTTTATCTTTCACACGGTCCATGCCTGTGGGACAGACTTTATCTTTCACACGGTCCATGCCTGTGGGATAGACTTTTTCACATGGTCCGTGGCTGTGGATAGACTTTATCTTTCACACGGTCCGTTCCTGTGGGTTAGACTTTATCTTTCACACGGTCCGTGGCTGTGGGATTGACTTTTTCACACGGTCCGTGACTGTGGGATAGACTTTATCTTTCACATTGTCCGTGTCTGTGGGATAGACTTTATCTTTCACACGGTACGTGCCTGTGGATAGACTGTATCTTTCACATGGTCCGTGGCTGTGGGATAGACTTTATCTTTCACACGGTCCGTGGCTGTGGGAATAGACTATATCTTTCACACGGTCCATGCCTGTGGGATAGACTTTATCTTTCACACGGTCCGTGCACGGACCGTGTGAAAGATAAAGTCTACCCCACATCCACGGGCCGTGTGAAAGATAAAGTCTACCGCACAGCCACGGGCCGTGTGAAAGATAAAGTCT